>NC_135233.1:910861674-911161674 GCF_051348905.1 Ranitomeya variabilis | reverse complement strand
CCCATTTTGGAAACTAGACCCCCCAAGGAACTTATCTAGATGTGTGGTGAGCACGTTCAACCCCCAAGTGCTTCACAGAAGTTTACAACGCAGAGCCGTGAAAATAAAAAATCATTTTTCTTTCCTCAAAAAAGATGTTTTAGCAAGCAATTGTTTATTTTCACAAGGGTAACAGGAGAAATTGGACCCCAATATTTGTTGCCCAGTTTGCTGTGAGTACGCTGATACCTCATATGTGGGGGTAAACCACTGTTTGGGCGCACGTCAGGGCTCGGAAGGGAAGTAGTGACATTTGAAATGCAGACTTTGATGGAATGGTCTGCGGGCATCACGTTGCATTTGCAGAGCCCCTGATGTGCCTAAACAGTAGAAACCCCCCCTAAGTGACCCCATATTGGAAACTAGACCCCCAAAGAACTTTTCTAGATGTGTGGTGAGCACGTTCAACCCCCAAGTGCTTCACAGAAGTTTACAACGCAGAGCCGTGAAAATTAAAAATCATTTTTCTGTCCTCAAAAAAGATGTTTTAGCAAGCAATTTTTTTTTCACAAGGGTAGCAGGAGAAATTGGACCCCAATATTTGTTGCCCAGTTTGTTGTGAGTATGCTGGTACCCCATATGTGGGGGTAAACCACTGTTTGGGCGCACGTCAGGGCTTGGAAGGGAAGTAGTGACATTTGAAATGCAGACTTTGATGGAATGGTCTGCGGGCGTCACGTTGCATTTGCAGAGCCCCTGATGTGCCTAAACAGTAGAAACACCCCATAAGTGACCCCATTTTGGAAACTAGACCCCAAAAGGATATTATCTAGATGTGTGGTGAGCACTTTCAACCCCCAAGTGCTTCACATAAGTTTATAACGTAGAGCCATGAAAATAAAAAATAATTGTTCTTTCCTCAAAAATTATGTTCTAGCAAGTAATTTTTTATTTTTGCAAGGGTAACAGGAGAAATTGGACCCCAATTGTTGTTGCCCAGTTTGTCCTGAGTACGCTGGTATCCCATATGTGGGGGTAAACCACTGTTTGGGCGCACGTCGGGGCTTGGAAGGGAGGGCGCACCATTTGACTTTTTGAACGCAAGATTGGCTGGAATCAATGGTGGCGCCATGTTGCGTTTGGAGACCCCTGATGTGCCTAAACAGTGGAAACCCCTCAATTCTAACTTCAACACTAACCCCAACACACCCCTAATCCTAATCCCAACTGTAGCCATAACCCTAATCACAACCCTAACCCCAACACACCCCTAACCACAACCCTAACCGCAACACACCCGTAACCCTAATTCCAACCCTAATCCTAACCCTAATCCCAACCGTAACCCTAATCCCAACCCTAACCACAACTGTAACCCCAACACAACCCTAACCCTATCCTTAACCCTAACCACAAGCCTAATCTTAACCCTATTTCCAACCCTAGCCCTAATTCCAACCCTAAGGGTACCGTCTCACATAACGATTTACCAACGATCACGACCAGCGATACGACCTGGCCGTGATCGTTGGAAAGTCATTGTGTGGTCGCTGGGGAGCTGTCACACAGACCGCTCTCCAGCGACCAACGATGCCAAGGTCCCGGGTAACCAGGGTAAACATCGGGTTACTAAGCGCAGGGCCGCGCTTAGTAACCCGATGTTTACCGTGGTTACCAGCGTAAAAGTAAAAAAAAAAAAACCGTACATACTCACATTTCGGTGTCCTTCAGGTCCCTTGCCGTCTGCTTCCCGCTCTGACTGAGTGCCGCCGTACAGTGAGAGCAGAGCGCAGCGGTGATGTCACTGCTGTGCTGTGCTCACACTTTCCGGCCGGCAGACAGTCAGAGCGGGAAGCAGACGGCAAGGGACCTGAAGGACACCGAAATGTGAGTATGTACGTTTTTTTTTTTTTTACTTTTACGCTGGTAACCACGGTAAACATCGGGTTACTAAGCGCGGCCCTGCGCTTAGTAACCCGATGTTTACCCTGGTTACAAGCGAACGCATCGCTGGATCGCTGTCACAACGATCCAGCGATGACAGCGGGAGATCCAGCGATGAAAGAAAGTTCCAAACGATCTGCTACGACGTACGATTCTCGGCAGGGTCCCTGATCGCTGCTGCGTGTCAGACACAGCGATATCGTATGGATATCGCTGGAACGTCACGGATCGTACCGTCGTAGCGATCAAAGTGCCACTGTGAGACGGTACCCTAACTCTAATTCCAACCCTAACCCTAAGGCTATGTGCCCACGTTGCGGATTCATGTGAGATTTTTCCGCACGATTTTTTAAAAATCTGCAGGTAAAAGGCACTGCGTTTTACCTGCAGATTTACAGCAGATTTCCAGTGTTTTTTTGTGCGGATTTCACCTGCGGATTCCTATTGAGGAACAGGTGTAAAACGCTGCGGAATCCGCACAAAAAATTGACATGCTGCAGAAAATACAACGCAGCGTTTCTGCACGGAATTTTCCGCACCATGGGCACAGCGGATTTGGTTTTCCATAGGTGTACATGGTACTGTAAACCTGATGGAAAACTGCAACGAATTCGCAGCGGCCAATCCGCTGCGGATCCGCAGCCAAATCCGCTGCGGATCCGCGGCCAAATCCGCTGCGGATCCGCGGCCAAATCCGCTGCGGATCCGCGGCCAAATCCGCTGCGGATCCGCGGCCAAATCCGCTGCGGATCCGCGGCCAAATCCGCTGCGGATCCGCGGCCAAATCCGCTGCGGATCCGCGGCCAATCCGCTACGGATCCGCGGCCAATCCGCTGCGGATCCGCGGCCAAATCCGCACATGCCATAACCCTAACCCTACCCCTACCCGTAACCCTAACCCTACCCCTAACCCTACCCCTAGTTCTAACCCTAACCCTAGTTCTAACCCTAACCCTAGTGGAAAACGAAAAAAAAAAAAAAAAATTTCTTTATTTTATTATTGTCCCTATGGGGGTGATAAAGGGGGGGGGGGGTATTTATTTTTTTTATTTTGATCGCTGTGATAGAACCTACCACAGCGATCAAAATGTACCTGTAAGGAATCTGCCGCCTGGCAGATTCGGCGGGCGCACTGATCATGCGCCCGCCATTTTCCAAGATGGCGGCGCCCAGCGAGGAGACGTCCGGACACCGGGAGGATCGGTAAGTATGAAGGGGTGGTGGGGGGGTGGATTGGAACACAGGGGGGGTGATCGGACCACAGGGGGGGTTTATTGAAACAAGGAGGGAGCGGGCAGGAGGACGGGGGAGCCGGCAGGCGGACGGAGGGGACCGGACCCCATAACGGACCACTGGGGGGGCGATCGGTGGGTGTGGGGGGGGACCTATTAGGTTTTCCAGCCATGGCCGATGTTATTGCAGCATCGGCCATGGCTGGATTGTAATATTTCACCAGTTTTTTAGGTGAAATATTACAAATCGCTCTGATTGGCAGTTTCACTTTCAACAGCCAATCAGAGCGATCGTAGCCACGGGGGGGTGAAGCCACCCCCCCTGGGCTGAAGTACCACTCCCCCTCTCCCTGCAGATCGGGTAAAATAGGATTTAACCCCTTCACCCGATCTGCAGGGACGCGATCCCTCCATGACGCATACGCTGCGTCATAGGTCGGGAAGGCACAGACTTTCATGACGCAGCGTATGCGTCAAAGGTCGGGAAGGGGTTAATTGACAGAGAAAGGAGAGAAAAGAGAAGTCTGCTGAAGATTTTTTTTTTTTTTTCAGTTCTGAGTGTGCTTGTAATTGAATCTCTTGCCAGTCTGCCCATATTGCAGCCTTTCTCTCTCTCTCTCCTTCTAATCCTGGAATGGCTCTGTGTTCACCTGTTTAAAATGGATATTCAGAGTTTAGCTGCAGGTTTGAATAATCTCACCACGAAAGTTCAAAATTTACAAGATTTTGTTGTTCATGTTCCTATATCTGAACCTAGAATTCCTTTGCCTGAATTTTTCTCGGGGAATAGAGCTTGCTTTCAAAATTTCAAAAATAATTGCAAGTTGTTTTTGTCCCTGAAATCTCGCTCTGCTGGAGATCCTGCTCAGCAGGTCAGGATTGTGATTTCCTTGCTCCGGGGCGACCCTCAGGATTGGGCTTTTGCATTGGCTCCAGGGGATCCTGCGTTGCTCAATGTGGATGCGTTTTTTCTGGCCTTGGGGTTGCTTTATGAGGAACCTCAGTTAGAACTTCAGGCGGAAAAGGCCTTGATGTCCCTATCTCAGGGGCAAGACGAAGCTGAAATATACTGCCAGAAATTCCGTAAATGGGCTGTGCTTACTCAGTGGAATGAGTGCGCCCTGGCGGCGAATTTCAGAGAGGGTCTCTCTGATGCCATTAAGGATGTTATGGTGGGGTTCCCTGTGCCTGCGGGTCTGAATGAGTCCATGACAATGGCTATCCAGATCGATAGGCGTCTGCGGGAGCGCAAACCTGTGCACCATTTGGCGGTGTCTACTGAGAAGACGCCAGAGAATTTGCAATGTGATAGAATTCTGTCCAGAAGTGAACGGCAGAATTTTAGACGAAAAAATGGGTTGTGCTTCTATTGCGGTGATTCAACTCATGTTATATCAGCATGCTCTAAGCGTACTAAGAAGCTTGATAAGTCTGTTTCAATTGGCACTTTACAGTCTAAGTTTATTCTATCTGTGACCCTGATTTGTTCCTTATCATCTATTACCGCGGATGCCTATGTCGACTCTGGCGCCGCTTTGAGTCTTATGGATTGGTCCTTTGCCAAACGCTGTGGGTATGATTTGGAGCCTCTTGAAACTCCTATACCCCTGAAGGGGATTGACTCCACCCCATTGGCTAGCAATAAACCACAATACTGGACACAAGTAACTATGCGGATTAATCCGGATCACCAGGAGATTATTCGCTTTCTTGTGCTGTATAACCTACATGATGTGTTGGTGCTTGGATTGCCATGGCTGCAATCTCATAACCCAGTCCTTGACTGGAAAGCTATGTCTGTGTTAAGCTGGGGATGTAAGGGGACGCATGGGGACGTACCTGTGGTTTCCATTTCATCATCTATTCCCTCTGAGATTCCTGAATTCTTGACTGAATATCGTGACGTTTTTGAAGAACCTAAGCTTGGTTCATTACCTCCGCACCGGGAGTGCGATTGTGCCATAGATTTGATTCCGGGTAGTAAATACCCTAAGGGTCGTTTATTTAATCTGTCTGTGCCTGAACATGCTGCTATGCGAGAATATATAAAGGAGTCCTTGGAAAAGGGACATATTCGTCCTTCGTCATCTCCCTTAGGAGCCGGTTTTTTCTTTGTGGCTAAGAAAGATGGCTCTTTGAGGCCGTGCATTGATTATCGGCTTTTGAATAAAATCACGGTTAAATATCAATATCCGTTGCCACTGCTGACTGATTTGTTTGCTCGCATAAAGGGGGCCAAGTGGTTCTCTAAGATAGATCTCCGTGGGGCGTATAATTTGGTGCGAATTAAGCAGGGGGATGAGTGGAAAACCGCATTTAATACGCCCGAGGGCCACTTTGAGTATTTGGTGATGCCTTTTGGTCTTTCAAATGCCCCTTCAGTCTTTCAGTCCTTTATGCATGACATTTTCCGTGATTATTTGGATAAATTTATGATTGTGTATCTGGATGATATTTTGATTTTTTCGGATGACTGGGACTCTCATGTCCAGCAGGTCAGGAGGGTTTTTCAGGTTTTGCGGTCTAATTCCTTGTGTGTGAAGGGTTCTAAGTGTGTTTTTGGGGTTCAAAAGATTTCCTTTTTGGGATATATTTTTTCCCCCTCTTCCATCGAGATGGATCCTGTCAAGGTTCAGGCTATTTGTGATTGGACGCAACCCTCTTCTCTTAAGAGTCTTCAGAAATTTTTGGGCTTTGCTAACTTTTATCGTCGATTTATTGCTGGTTTTTCTGATGTTGTTAAACCATTGACTGATTTGACTAAGAAGGGTGCTGATGTTGCTGATTGGTCCCCTGCTGCTGTGGAGGCCTTTCGGGAGCTTAAGCGCCGCTTTTCTTCCGCCCCTGTGTTGCGTCAGCCTGATGTTGCTCTTCCTTTTCAGGTTGAGGTCGACGCTTCTGAAATCGGAGCTGGGGCGGTTTTGTCGCAGAGAAGTTCCGATTGCTCCGTGATGAGACCTTGTGCTTTTTTCTCGCGTAAATTTTCGCCCGCCGAGCGGAATTATGATGTTGGGAATCGGGAGCTTTTGGCCATGAAGTGGGCTTTTGAGGAGTGGCGTCATTGGCTTGAGGGGGCTAGACATCAGGTGGTGGTATTGACTGACCACAAAAATCTAATTTATCTTGAGTCCGCCAGACGCCTGAATCCTAGACAGGCGCGCTGGTCGTTGTTTTTCTCTCGGTTTAATTTTGTGGTGTCCTACCTGCCGGGTTCTAAGAATGTTAAGGCGGATGCCCTTTCTAGGAGTTTTGAGCCTGACTCCCCTGGTAATTCCGAACCTACAGGTATCCTTAAGGATGGAGTGATATTGTCTGCCGTTTCTCCAGACCTGCGGCGGGCCTTGCAGGAGTTTCAGGCGGATAGACCTGATCGTTGCCCACCTGGTAGACTGTTTGTTCCTGATGATTGGACCAGTAAAGTCATTTCTGAGGTTCATTCTTCTGCGTTGGCAGGTCATCCTGGAATCTTTGGTACCAGGGATTTGGTGGCAAGGTCCTTCTGGTGGCCTTCCCTGTCTCGAGATGTGCGAGGCTTCGTGCAGTCTTGTGACGTTTGTGCTGGGGCCAAGCCTTGTTGTTCTCGGGCTAGTGGATTGTTGTTGCCCTTGCCTATTCCGAAGAGGCCCTGGACGCACATCTCGATGGATTTTATTTCGGATCTTCCTGTTTCTCAGAAGATGTCTGTCATCTGGGTGGTGTGTGATCGTTTCTCTAAGATGGTCCATTTGGTTCCCCTGCCTAAGTTGCCTTCTTCTTCCGAGTTGGTTCCTCTGTTTTTTCAAAATGTGGTCCGTTTGCATGGTATTCCGGAGAATATCGTTTCTGACAGAGGTACCCAATTCGTGTCTAGATTTTGGCGAGCATTCTGTGCTAGGATGGGCATAGATTTGTCTTTCTCGTCTGCTTTCCATCCTCAGACTAATGGCCAGACCGAGCGGACGAATCAGACCTTGGAGACATATTTGAGGTGTTTTGTGTCTGCAGATCAGGATGATTGGGTTGCTTTTTTGCCTTTAGCGGAGTTTGCCCTCAATAATCGGGCCAGCTCTGCCACCTTGGTGTCTCCCTTTTTCTGTAATTCGGGGTTTCATCCTCGATTTTCTTCTGGTCAGGTGGAATCTTCGGATTGTCCTGGAGTGGATGCTGTGGTGGAGAGGTTGCATCAGATTTGGGGGCAGGTAGTGGACAATTTGAAGTTGTCCCAGGAGAAGACTCAGCTTTTTGCCAACCGCCGGCGTCGGGTTGGTCCTCGGCTTTGTGTTGGGGACTTGGTGTGGTTGTCTTCTCGTTTTGTCCCTATGAGGGTTTCTTCTCCCAAGTTTAAGCCTCGGTTCATCGGCCCGTACAAGATATTGGAGATTCTTAACCCTGTGTCCTTCCGTTTGGACCTCCCTGCATCTTTTTCTATTCATAATGTTTTTCATCGGTCATTATTGCGCAGGTATGAGGTACCGGTTGTGCCTTCCGTTGAGCCTCCTGCTCCGGTGTTGGTTGAGGGAGAGTTGGAGTACGTTGTGGAAAAAATCTTGGACTCCCGTGTTTCCAGATGGAAACTCCAGTATCTGGTCAAATGGAAGGGATACGGTCAGGAGGATAATTCTTGGGTGACTGCCTCTGATGTTCATGCCTCCGATTTGGTCCGTGCCTTTCATAGGGCTCATCCTGATCGCCCTGGTGGTTCTGGTGAGGGTTCGGTGCCCCCTCCTTGAGGGGGGGGTACTGTTGTGAAATTGGATTTTGGGCTCCCCCGGTGGCCACTGGTGGAATTGAACTGGTGTGCATCATCCTCTCTGTTCACCTGTTTCCATCAGGATGTGGGAGTCGCTATTTAGCCTTGCTCCTCTGTCACTTCCATGCCGGTCATCATTGTAATCAGAAGCCTTTCTGTGCATGTTCCTGCTGCTAGACTACTCCCAGCTAAGTTGGACTTTTGTCCTTGTTTGTTTTTGCATTTTGTTCCAGTTCACAGCTGTAGTTTCGTTTCTGTGTCTGGAAAGCTCTTGTGATCTGAAATTGCCACTCTGATGTTATGAGTTAATACTAGAGTCTTAAAGTAATTTCAGGATGGTGTTTTGATAGGGTTTTCAGCTGACCATGAAAGTGCCCTTTCTGTCTTCCTGCTATCTAGTAAGCGGACCTCAATTTTGCTAAACCTATTTTCATACTACGTTTGTCATTTCATCTAAAATCACCGCCAATATTTGTGGGGGCCTCTGTCTGCCTTTCGGGGAAATTTCTCTAGAGGTGAGCCAGGACTATATTTTCCTCTGCCAGAATTAGTTAGTCCTCCGGCCGGCGCTGGGCGTCTAGGGATAAAAAACGTAGGCAACGCTACCCGGCTACTGTTAGTTGTGCGGCAGGTTTAGTTCATGGTCAGTTTAGTTTCCATCCTTCCAAGAGCTAGTACTTATGTTTGCTGGGCTATGTTCTCTTGCCATTGAGAACCATAACAGTTGCCCTTGTGAAAAGCGTATTTACTCACCAATAATGGTGTTTCTCAGAGCCCATGACAGCACCACCAGAGAGAGGGGATCTGCCCTTCAGGGACAGGAAACCTACAGGATAAAAGGGCGGTACCTTTCCCCTGCATCAGTTTTGTTTACAGTGCATCGGAGGTCCTCCAGGTTAGTCACAACAAAAAATATACAACTTTATTTCATATTGCTTAACAAGTGAACACCGTGTCTATATAGAAAAAACACATTTCATACAAAAGAATGTGCTCACCGCACACGTGATGAGGGGGGAAATAAGCAGGTGCCATCATGGGCTCTGAGAAACACCGTTATCGGTGAGTAACTACGCTTTTCCCAGTCTCCCATGATAGCACCACCAGAGAGAATTGCAGAGATTGTTGCTTAGGGAGGGACCACATCCTGCAGAACCCTTCTTCCGAAGGTTAAGTCAGATGAAGAGGCTAGGTCTAAGTGGTAGTGACTAAAAAAGGTTGAAGGTGATGACCAGGTGGCCGCCTTACAAATTTGATCTAATGGTACCTCCGACCTTTCGGCCCAGGAGGTCGCCATAGCCCTTGTAGAGTGGGCCTTCAGACCCTTTGGAACTGCGTTCCCTGTGGACGAGTACGCCAAGGCTAATGCATCTGTTATCCAACGTGCTATAGTGCCTTTAGAGGCCCTGAGTCCTTTCCTGGGTCCCTGGAAGCAGATAAAAAGAGACCCTTCCTTCCTATGCTGCTGGGTGGAATTTATATACTGAACTAGACACCTTCTCACATCTAATGTGTGGAATTTTTCTTCTTTCTTATTTCTAGGGTCTGGACAGAAGGAAGGAAGGATTATTTCCTGAGACCTATGGAATGTGGACGCAACTTTTGGTAGATAGGCAGGGTCTGTTTTTAGTACAACCTTATCATCCAGGATTTGTGTAAAGGGAGGGTTTGCAGACAAGGCTTGGAGATCACTTATTCTGCGGCCCGATGTCAGGGCTATCAGGAGGGCAGTTATAAGTGATAGAATCCTAAGGGGTATTGATTCTATAGGCTCAAACGGGGATTCTGTAAAAGCTGACAAGACTAGGTTCAAATCCCAGGTTGATAACCTATGTATAGTTCCAGGTTTAAACCTTGCGGCTGCTCTGACAAACCGTATTACCCAAGGGTTGGCCGCTATGTTTTCACAGTACAATGCTCCTAGAGCTGCTATCTGCACTTTTAAAGTACTTACTGAAAGGCCTAGGTCTAACCCCTTTTGTAGAAATTCTAATATTTCAGCAACTGGGACCCCGTCTTGCAACCTTACCCCAGAGAAGGCCAAAAAATTTTTTCCAGGTTTTGCCATAAATTTTTGTGGTCACAGGTTTTCTACTTTTCTTTAGTGTAGAAACAGACTTGTCAGAAAAACCTCTTTTCTTCAATAGTGACCTCTCAAATTCCACGCTGTCAGGTGGAGATTCTCTGACTGAGGGTGGAACACTGGTCCCTGTGACAGGAGGTCCAGAAGATCCGAAAAAACCCAGGAATCGGTGACCGATAGCATCCTCAGCCAGGAGAACCAGGCCCTTTTGGGCCAGAAGAGGCCTATTAGGATGAGTCTGGATCTGTCCTGTCTGATTTTTCGCAGAACTGCTGGAATGAGGATAGTGGGAGGAAATGCATATGCAAGAGTCTGTGTCCAGGGAATCGTGAATGCATCTACAGCCTGAGGGTTCCCCCTGGGATCTAGGGAACAAAAGGTTTTCACCTTTCTGTTGTGCATGTTTGCGAAGAGGTCTATTACAGGGATTCCCCACAGATCTGTAATTTTGTTGAAGATGTCCTGATTTAGAGACCATTCCCCTTGCATTAGTTGGGTACGACTCAGGAAGTCCGCTTTCTGGTTCTCTACATCTATACCTTTTATATGTAGGGCCGATAGGGATAGAAAGTTGTTCTGGACGAAGCCGAAAATTTCGGAGGTGGTTTTCATTAATGTTTGAGATCTGGTCCCCCCCTGGTGGTTTAAGTAGGCTACTACTACTCTGTTGTCCGAAAATATTCGGACGTGATGCCCTTTAATTTGTCTAGAAAGAATAGTAATGCATGACTCACTGCCCTCAGTTCTTTTTGGTTTGAGGAAGCCCCGAGTTCCTGACTTGTCCATACCCCCTGAGCGACTCTGTTGTCCAGAGGAGCCCCCCACCCTGTGGGACTTGCGTCTGTGGTAACTATCTGAGACACCTCTGTCACCCAGGGAATCCCTTTTGATAGGTTGCTGGGATTTAACCACCAATCTAGGGAATGAATAGTAGGCAAACTTAGAGTCATGCAACCTTCTAACCGTCACCTTAGCAAACTCTGGTTCCTTAAAATGTGCCACTGAAGAGGTCTCGTGTGGAGCTGTGCCCACTGAACTGCTGGAAGGCAAGCAGAGATGGACCCCAGTAATGACATCGCCTTTCTCAGAGACATGGATGGGTTTGAGCAAGCTTCCGACACTAGATTTATTATCTTTTGTCTTTTCTGGACTGGGAGGCGACATTCTTGAGAACTTGAGTCCAAGGTGAGACCCAAAAATTCCTGAACGCTGGTTGGTTCTAGTTTTGACTTTTGAAGGTTCACCAGCCAGCCTAATTTTTTTTAGAGTGTCTATCACTCTGTCGCATTGCTGACGGCGGTGTTGGGCTGAGTTGCTCACAATCAGAAAGTCATCCATATATGGAACAATCAAGATGTCTTCCTCTCTCAGATGTGCCATCATCTCTGCTATCAGTTTGGTGAAGATGCGGGGTGCAATTGATATGCCAAAGGGAAGAGCTCTGTATTGGTATTCCCTTATCTGTCTTTTCATGACTACTGCCAGTCTGAGGAATTTTTGAGAGTTCTTGTGGATGGGGACGTGATAATACGCGTCGCTGAGATCTAGAACGATCATAAAACAGTTTTATTGTTGACTCCATTTTGAATCTCTGGTTCTTTACATAAGTATTAACTTCCGTAAATTTATTATAGTCCGGAAGGTCCCGTCCGGCTTGGGAACCAGGAATAATGGGGAGTAAAATCCCTTTCCTCTCTCCAGAGGGGGGACTTCCTGGATGACAGCTTTGTCTGTCAGTTTTAAGATTTCTAGTTCTAGAGCCTCTTGTTGTTGAGGAGAGGACCTCAGCGGTGTTACCACATAGTTTCGGGGGGGCGGCGGGGGGTAGGGATAAAAAGTCTATTCGAAGCCCTGCTCTTATTAAATTTAGTATCCAAGGGCTGGCTGAAATTTGAGGAATTGAGACAATCTCCCTCCCACCCTGGGGGAGACGTCACTTGGGGGGGGGTTTCTACTCCGAGAGGAATTACCGAAAAGGAACCCCCTGTCTCTTCTTTTCCCATCATCCCATCGGTTTTGTTCCCTTGGTGGTCTTTTCCTAAAAAACGTCCTATTCCGAAAGGGCCTGCTTAGTGAACGTTGGGCCCAGGTTTGGGGAACCCTTTCTTTTTGTCACCTGCTTTCTGCAGGATATCGTCCAGAGTCTCTCCGAAAGGAAACTTGCCCTCACATGGGATTGAACAAAGTTTTTGCTTAGTTTGTAAATCACCTGGCCAGCTCTTTAGCCATAAGGTTCTACATGCTGCATTCGAAAGAGCTGCAGATTTAGACGCTAGTTTAATTGAGTCGGCCGATGAATCTGCCAAAAACGCCGCGGCTCCTCTAATCATAGAGATAGATTCTAATACTTTATTTCTGGCACCCCATCCCTTAGCTGTTTTTCTAAGTTATCAACCCAGATCATTAAGGATCGTGACGTGCAAGCAGCTGCTATGGCTGGTCTTAAACATCCCCCTGCCGACTCCCAGGCCCCTTTAAGAAAAGTATCTGCTCTTTTATCAAGAGGATCTTTCAGGGTTCCCATATCCTCAAATGGTAGTGCAAATTTTTTTGAGGCCTTAGCTACCGCAACGTCGAGTTTGGGGGCTTTATCCCATGAAGTAGAAGCCTCCTCTTCAAAGGGATATTTTCTTTTTATAGAGGGAACCGATGAGTTCTTCCTCTCTGGTTTTTCCCACTCCTTTTTAATTAACGCTTGTATGTTTTCATTAAGGGGAAAAACTTTACGCTTTTTTTGGCATAGTCCTCCAAACATAATATCCTGTACTGTGTTGTCAGGACGAGGGTCCGATACCCCCATAGTCGATCTTACTGCCTTTACAAGGGCGTCAACCTCATCTAGGGGGAAGCAATGATGACCTCCACTCTCATTATCCAAAGAAGAGAAGGAGGAGTCCTGTGTATCTGAGTTTCTACTCTCAGAGCTGGAAGAGTCAGAGTTCATATAAGTAATAGGTTCTTTCCTATTAACTTTCTTTTCACCTTTAAGGGAATTAAACACAGTTTCCACCTCTGATTTAATTACGGATCGTAACTCAGAGGCGAAGTTTGGGGTCTCCTCACAGAGGACTCGTCCTATACAACAGTCACACAACTTCTTATCCCAAGATTGTGGTAAAGCTTTTTCACACAAGGGGCAGGTTCTGTGTTTTGTTTTCCCTGTTCTTTTTCTTGCCTAAGATAAACGGAGAAGAGGGAACCCCAATTACAAAAGTGAACTTTCACGAAGATCACTCACCAATCTGACGCAGCCACAGGTACCGGTTCTGGAGGAGGGGTAGGATCCTGAAGTGTGAGATCTGTAGGCAGTAGCTGGTTCATCACGCTGGAGTTCTTGCTATGCTGCGTGGAATGGCTACCGGACCGAGAACTCCGGGTGTCAGCAGAAGTTCGTTTCTTCTGTGCGTCCGGCTTCAGTCGCTGGTGGTGGCGCTGCTGCTGCTGTGGCGGCGGCTGGAGCTGCTGGTCACTGTCTTCCATGGTACTACCTTGGGATGGCATGCAGCGAGGAGCTACCATATCCACCATCCTTTTAAAGCTTGGCGCTTATTGCCAGCCCCTCCCCCTGTGGCTGCATTACTGAGGAAGCGCTCCCTTTTTTTTTTTTTTCAAAAAACTCTACTGCGCATGCGTGTGCTGTCAGGGACCCAGAAATTAAGCATTCCGGTTCCGGGGCAGCGCCATATTGGTGCACCTCACTCACTGCGCCGCCCCCGAACCGGAAGTCCACTTACCACTTCCGGTGCGGCGCCATCTTGGAATGCAGGTGTCCTCTGCGCAGCAGGTCCCGGAAGCCCCGAACTCCTATCCGGAGTGGCGGCTGTGCTTCCCCCCGCTCACACTCCGGACCCATAGGTCGTAGCCGTGGCGGCCTCGGACACCGCACCAGCTGTGGCAGAGGCATCCCCGCTGCCAGAACTCGGACTGGCCGGCTCTGGATTCCTCGGTCGGTCTTCAGATTCCTTGGTCGGTCTTCGTCTTTAAACGCAGGTGCCGTCCTAGAAGGTTCCCGGTCAGGGACAGGAAACCAAACTGATGCAGGGGAGAGGTACCGGCCTTTTATCCTGTAGGTTTCCTGTCCCTGAAGGGCGGATCCCCTCTCTCTGGTGGTGCTGTCATAGGGGACTGAGAAAATGTGAGTTTTTTATTTACACTGCTTAACATTATAAACTTCTGTGAAGCATCTGGGGGTTCAATGTGTTCACTATACATCTAGATAAGTTCCCAAAGGGGTCTAGTTCCCAAAATTATGTCAATTGTTGGGGGTTTCCACTGTTTAGGCACAGAAGTGGCTTTCCAAATGTGACATGGTATCCGCTAATTATTCCAATACATTTTACATTCAAAAACTCATATGCTCCTTCCCTTCCAAGCCCTGCCGTGCACCCAAACAGTGGTCATCCTCTACATATTGGGTATCTGCACACTCAGAAGAAATTGCACAACAAATTGTATGAAGCAATTTCTCCTGTTACCCTTATGAAAATGCAAAATTTGAAGCTAAAAAAGATTTTTGTGGGAAAAATGTGATTTTTTTATTTTCATGGCTCTACGTTATAAACTTCTGTGAAGCACTGGTGGGTTCAAGGTGGTCAATACACATCTAGATAAGTTCCCTAAGTGGTCTAGTTTCCAAAATGGTGTCACTTGTTGGGGGTTACCACTGTTTAGTCAGATCAGGGGCTCTCCAAACATGACATGGCGTCCGGTAATTATGCCAGCAAATTTTACATTCAAAAAGTGAAATGGCGCTCCTTCCCTTTTGAGCCCTGCCGTGCACCCAAACAGTAGATTTCCCCCACATATGGGTTATCGTCATGCTCAGGAGAAATTGCGCAACAAATTGTATGGTCCATTTTCTACTGTTACCCTTACAAAAGTAAATAAAATTAGGTCTAGAGGAAAATTTTTGTGAAAGAAAAGTAAATGTTTATTTTTTCTTCCTCATTCCAAAAATTCCTGTGAAGCACCGGAAGGGTTAATAAACTTCTTGAATGTGGTTTTGAGTACTTTGAGGGGTGCAGTTTTTAGAATTGTGTCACTTTTTGGTATTTTCTGTCATATAGGCCCCTCAAAGTCACTTCAAATGTGAGGTGGTCCCTATAAAAATGGTTTTGCTAATTTTTTTGTAAAACGAGAAAATCGCTGGTCAACTTTTAACCCTTATAACTCCCTAAGAAAAAAAAATTATGTTTCAAAAATTGTGCTGATGTAAAGTAGACATGAGAAAAATGTTATTTATTAACTACTTTGTGCGATATGACACTCTGATTTAACCCCTTTCTGCCATTAGACGTACCATTCCGTCCATGTGACCCGGGCCCTACTTCCCATGGACGGAATAGTACGTCATGCCCTTTAATGCGACACTGCGACTTAAGTCGCGGTGATCGCATTAAAATTCCGATGCCATCTTACCTGGAGGAAGATGGTGTTGGCATCCTGGGCTGTGTCCTCCCCCATCTGGCCTCCCGATCGCTGTGATTGGCTGTTTAAGTCTGAACAGCCAATCGCAGCCTCTCTCATTGTTTCAGCCAATCAGATTGGCTGAAACAGTGAGGTCCCGATGTACTCGATCCTAGGACGGTGCATGGCAACGCCAGGCATCGGCCAAAACCCCCTGGATTGGCGCGATCGACGATCACATCAATTGCGCCAATCAAATCAATCACGCCTGTGGTTAATTCCTGGATCGGTGCTATTACAGCACTGATCCTATGCCAGAGCCTGCAGCTACTGATTGGCGCAATCGATGTGATCGTCGATCGCGCCAATCACAGGGCACAGCAGCGGTGTGACCACGCTGTGCCCCGATGGTGACCTGTGATCATCGATCCCACCAATGACAGGCCACAGCAGTGGTATGACCGCTCTGTGACCTGTCTCTCACCTGTCCCTGACCTGTCTGACTGCTCTGCAGGAATCTTCAC
Organism: Ranitomeya variabilis; assembly: GCF_051348905.1. Lineage (NCBI taxonomy): Eukaryota > Metazoa > Chordata > Amphibia > Anura > Dendrobatidae > Ranitomeya > Ranitomeya variabilis. Next base: position 911,145,777 of record NC_135233.1, on the reverse strand, counting down.
ACTAGTTGAGGATTCCTGCAGAGCAGTCACGCTGCCAGATACCCTCCTGTGCTGGGACTTGTGGTGCCACAGTAGCCTGTGACACCACAATTCTTGCTAAAGAAAGAAGAAAGAAGACAGAAGAAAGAAGAGAGACTACAACCGTAAGTGTTGATCCCCGATCCCGGCCCGATCTCTCTTCATCCCCCCCATCCCTTTCCCCCTCCACCCCCACTTTGCGCCACCTCCGTGCCCAAATTTAGCAGCCGCTGAGTGTTGATTGGTGACGCAGTTCACCGATCAACACTCGTGCTCGCTTTTCTTTTTCACCCCCTTAGCGCCGCTGAGCGTTGATTGGTGATGCAGTTCACCGATCAACACTCGTGCTCACTTTTCTTTTTCACACCCCCACGTGCACACCCAGCAGCCGTGTCTAACCCGTGCCTTCCGTTTTCTTTTTTTTTTTCACATCCCAGTGTGCGCACCCAGCAGCCGTGTCTAACCCATGCCTTCCGTTTTCTTTTTTTTTTCCACATCCCCGTGCGAGCACCCAGCAGCCGCGTCTAACCCGTGCCTTCCGTTTTTTTTCCCACATTCCTGTTCGCACACCCAGCAGCCGCCGAACTTTGATAAGTGACGCGGTTCACTTATCTGAGCTAGGGCCTGCTGTTTTAGACTTCTTTTCGCATGCATTTTTTTTCTCCCCATTTGCTTTTTTTCTTTCAGCTTTTTCTTTTTTAGACAAGTTTGCACCAATCACTATCCCCCTACACACACACATACAGTTATAAATAAAGTACACCCAAGCACCATATTCGCACAAAAAATAGCACCCTCGGCACTGTATGGGGTACCTCTACACAAGTCAGCAAACTGGACTGTGTACTGAGGTACAACAAAAACATGGGGGGCGTTGATCTCTCTGATCAGCTCCTCCAACCGTACAGTGCTTTGAGAAAGGCCAAGGTGTGGTACAAAAAGCTGTGCGTGTACATCGTACAAATGGCAATGCTCAACGCTTTCCTGCTGTCACGATGTGCACGCCACAACGATACGTCGTACCTTCAGTTCCATTAGGCAGTGGTTAAGGCCCTGACTTTTGGCATTCCGGAAGGAGCGGGCCCCAGCACTTCCGGAACTGAAAGTGCTCGTATCGTACCAGGTCAGCATTTCCCGGGGGACGTCCCGCAAACTGGAAAAAGAGGTAAGTTGCAAGAAAGGTGCCGAGCGTGTTACAAAAGGGGAATACGCAAGGACACCATTTATCAATGCGACACCTGCCCAGAAAAACCTGGCCTGTGTATGAAGGATTGCTTCAAATTGTACCACACCTCCATGCACTACTAATTTACTTTACAGGAAACAGTAGATTAGTTCCAAAAAGGGGGCACATCTAGATAAGTTCATTGGGGGTCTAGTTTACAAAATGTCCCTTGTGGGTTTTTATTTTTTTACTGTTTAGGCACATCAGGGGCTCTGCAAACGGAACATGACGCCTGCAGACCATTCCATCAAAGTCTGCTTTCCAAAACATCACTACTTCCCTTCCGAGCCCCGACGTGTGCCCAAACAGTATTTTTTCCCACATATGGGGTACCAGCATACTCAGGAAAAATTGGACAATAACTTTTGGGGTCCAATTTCTCCTGTTACTCTTGGGAAAATTATAAATTGGGGACTAAAACATCATTTTTGTGGGAAAAAATTGGATTTTTTATTTTCACACCCGGGCATTATAAACTTTAGAGAAACACTTGGGGGTTCAAAATTCTCACCACGTACCTAGATAAGTTCCTTAGTGGGTCTAGTTTCCAAAATGGGGGTTACTTGTGGGGGATTTCTACTGTTTAGGTACATCGGGGGCTCTGAAAATGGAACATGACGCCCGAAGACCATTCCATCAAAGTCTGCTTTCCAAAACGTCACTACTTCCCTTCCGAGCCCCGAAGTGTACCCAAACAGTAGTTTTCTTCCACATGTGGGGTATCAGCGTACTCAGGAAAAATTGGACTACAACTTTTGTGGTCCAATTTCTTCTGTTACCCTTGGGAAAATAAATAATTGGGGACTAAACGATCATGTTTGTGGAAAAAATATGATTTTTTATTTTCACGCCCGGGCGTTATAAGCTTTTGTGAAGCACTTAGGGGATAAAAGTGCTTAACACACATCTAGATAAGTTCCTTAGGGGGTCTAGTTTCCAAAATGGGGTCACTTGTGGGGGGTTTCCACTGTTTAGGCACATCAGGGGCTCGTCAAACGTGACTAGGCATCCAATCTCAATTCCAGCCAATTTTAACTTGAAAAAGTCAAACGGCGCTCCTTCCCTTCCAAGCCCTGCCGTGCGCCCAAACAGTGGTTCCTCCCCACATATGGGGCATCAGCGTACTCAGGACAAATTGGACAACAACTTTTGTTGTCCATTCTCTCCTTTTACCCTTGGGAAAATAAAAAAATTGTTGTTGTATGATCATTTTTGTGACTAAAGATAAATGTTCATTTTTTCCTTTCACGTTGCTTCTGCTACTATGAAACACCTGAAGGGTTAATAAACTTTAATGTGGTTTTGAGCACCTTGAGGGGTGCAGTTTTTAGAATGGTGTAACATTTGGGTATTTTCAGCCATATAGACCCCTCAAACTGACTTCAAATGTGAGGTGGTCCCTAAAAAAAATGGTTTTGTAAATTTTGTTGTAAAAATGAGAAATCACTGGTTAACTTTTAACCCTTTTAACTTCCTAACGAAAACAAATTTTGGTTCCAAAATTGTGCTGATGAAAAGTAGACATGTGGGAAATGTTATTTATTAACTATTTTGTGTGACATATTTCTCTGTTTTAAGGGCATAAAAATTCAAAGTTTGAAAATTGCAAAATTTTCGCCAAACTTCTGTTTTTTTACACAAATAAAGGCAAGTAATATTGAAGAAATTTTACCACTAACGTGAAGACCAATATGTCATGAGAAAACAGTCTCAGAATTGCCAAGATCCGTTGAAGCATTCCAGAGTTATTACCTCAAAGGGACAGTGGTCAGTTTTGTAAAAATTGGCCCGGTCATTAACGTGCAAACAACCCTCGGGGGTAAAGGGGTTAAGGGCATAAAAATTTAAAGTTTGACAATTGCAAAATTTTCAAAATTTTTGCAGTCTTTTTTACAAATAAACTCAAGTCATATCAGAGAAATTTTACCACTATCATGAAGTACAATATGTCATGAGAAAACAATCACAGAATCAGTGGGATCTATTGAATTGTTCCAGAGTTATGACCTCAAAGTGACAGTGGTCAGAATTTTAAAAATTGGTCTTTCAGGAAGATGAAAACAGGCTTTGGGGTGAAGGGGTTAAATAAAGTTTGTAAGTATATTTCACCATGGAAAGCAAATAGGCACATTCTGTCATTGCACATATTGGATACAGAAGAATGCATCACTTTTATATAATGTATAGTAACAAGGATTACACTCACAGGGCTGGCGTTAGGGGCAGGCAGCCACCACTCCTCCAGGGGCCCCAACCAGTGGCATGCCACTAATAGCGGAACACTACGTGACTACTACAGGGTCCCTCAGTAAGAAAGGCCCCTCAGTAAGAGGGGCCCGGTGCCGCCCCCACTCCACATAACGCATTCAACTCAACAGTTGGAAGCAGTGATGGAGGAGAGAGTGTCATGTGACTCTCCTCCCATCACTCCCCCTCTGCCTCAGTGTGTGCCAGCAGGGGAGCTGTTGAGATGCTGAGACGCTCTGCAGAAGTCAGAGCAGCAGGGGAACAAGGTGGAGAGGTAAGGTGTGTGTGTGCGTATATATAGTGTCTGCTGCACGATACTGTGTGAGTGGGGGGACTGCACTGTACTGTGTGTGTGTGTGTGTGTGTGTGTGTGTGTGTGTGTGTGTGTGTGTGTGTGTGTGTGTGTCTGCTGCACTATACTGTGTGTGGGGGGCTGCACTATACTGTATTGTGTAGAAGACCAAAGAAAGAATATAAACCAGAGCAATATAAAAAAATAAATTTTATTACAAAAACAGATACATAATAAGTAAATAAATTATATATATATATATATATATATGTGTATATATATATATATATATATATATATATATACTAGCATGCTCATTGCTATCTAATTAACGCTGCTAGTGATTAAACTAAAGTAAATAATGACAACATTCAATAGCGCTTACGCAGGTGGTAAATTAACTTAAAATGAAGTTAATAACATTGATAATAATTAAAAATCAGAATAATACTAATACATTTTATTCACAGTGTAAAATCAAAAGCAAACTGGATTCGTGTGGTAATGTGTGGGGACAGAGCCTCGTGTGGTAATGTGTGGACGGAGTATCGTGTGTAAATGTGGTGGGGGGTGGGATTATGTGTGGTAATATGGTGGGGGGGCGGGATTATGTGTGGTAATGTGGTGGGGGGGCAGGATTATGTATGGTAATGTGGTAATGTGGTGGGGGCGGGATTATGTGTGGTAATGTGGTGGGGGGGGCAGGATTATGTGTGGTATTGTGGTGGGGGGCAGAATTATGTGTGGTGATGTGTGGGGGCAGGATTAGCGAGTAATCACGATGCCTCATATATATATATATATATATATATATATGTTAGGAGTTGAGTTCCTGCCTCTGAACAGGAGGAATCTCAGGCCATCTCCGCTGCGGTCTCCCATTCTTCTCCTGCCACAGTGGAGCCTGCTCAGCAGAGACATAAGTCCCAGCATCTCGCTCAGTCTGACTCTGTACAAAGGGTTACTGCTGCTTTTCCAGCTTCTGCCATTGAAGCCAGTGCTGGGCAGCGGCGAGCAGACGCTTCTGGGACTAAGTCCTGCTTTTCTCGTTCTGAGCATGCCCAGAGTAAGATCTCTCAGTGGAGATCGAGGGTCACATGTTCAGATACTGCAGCTAAATCCATTGGTCCTCCAGGAAGGTCCTGAAGGTGCTCAGGCTATGTAGCAGCCTCTCATTGGTCCTTCTAGGAAGGTCCTGTACTTGCTGCAGCTATTTAAGGCTCTCATGACCGCACGGCCATGCACTAGTATTGATTCAGTTATGTGCATGCACCAGTGTGGTCACATTTATGTGTGTTCAGGGACTCGGCTGAAATAAGCCCCTAGAATACCGGCTCCTCCGGTGAGGAAATTGTATGTTTGTGTTGCCACACACTGCCATCAGCTCGGCAGTTGCTGGATACTCCTGTGAAGTCAACAGGGTTCCGCGTTTCTTAGTTGCCGAGGTCTCAGCTGCTGACTCGGGGCGTCCTCAGGCGCGGGCTCAAAAGCCACCGAGGGTGAGAGTGCGATCTGGCACAGCGCCTCTGTGAAGTAACAGAGTTCGCTTCTACCGCCATAAAGGGCCGCTGTTGTGAATTCCGCTCTTGGGCTCCCTCCGGTGGTTGTAAGTAGCACTTTTGTGAATTCTGCTCTTGGGCTCCCTCCTGTGGTTTTGAGTGGTATAGCTGCTTCTTGGATTTAGCATGAGCAGCTGCTTCCACTGATCGTCTTTCTGGCTCGGCTATTTTAGTCTGGCCTTATCCCTCAATCAATGCCAGTTGTCAATTGTTCCTGCTTGGAGCCACTGCTCTTGGATTTCCCTGACACTCTGTCCAGTTCAGCAAAGATAAGTCCTTGCTTGTCCTTTTGCAGTCCACTTGTTGTGGACTTGATTGTTCAGCACATTCTATGTTTTGCTCATTTGTCCAGCTTATCAGTATGGATCTATTCAGCTAAGCTGGAAGCTCTGGGCTGCAGATTTTGCCCTCCACACCTTTAGTCAGGTGTGGAGATTTTTGCATATCTCTGCGGTGCACTTTTTCTAGTTTTTATTACTGACCGCACAGTGTTCTTTCCTTACTATCTATTTAGCTAGAAGTGGCCTCCTTTGCTAAATCTTGTTTAAAACTACGTATGTCATTTCCTTCTCCTCTCACAGTCAATATTTGTGGGGGGCTGTCCTATCCTTTGGGGATTTTCTCTGAGGCAAGATAGCTTTCCTGTTTCTAGCTAGTTCTCCGGCTGTGACGAGGTGTCCAGGGAGTGACAGGAACATCCCACGGCTACTGCTAGTGTTGTGTTAAGATCAGGAACTGCGGTCTGTATAGTTACCACCTGCTCAGAGCTAGTCGCATGTCGCTCCTAAGTTACCAGTCCATAACAGTACAACTGGCCAAAAATGAGTTGAATGCATCTCAAAAGAAGGAAAAGAAAAAGAGTTCTGAGCCATTTTTTTTTCTTTAGTCTGTTTTGTCTTTTTCCTTCCTCTTAATCTCTGGGTTGATTTAGGCACGGACATGGATGTTCAGGGCTTGTTTTCTAGTGTGGATCAGCTTGCTGCAAGAGTTCAGAGTATCCAAGATTATGTTGTTCAGACTCCAGCCTTAGAGCCTAGAATTCCTACTCCAGATTTGTTTTACGGGGATAGATCTAAGCTTTTGAACTTTAAAAATAACTGCAAATTGTTTTTTGCTCTGAAACCCCGTTCCTCTGGTGACCCCACTCAGCAAGTTAAAATAGTTATTTCTCTGCTGCATGGTGACCCTCAGGACTGGGCATTCTCCCTTGAGTCAGGGGATCCGGCGTTGCTTAATGTAGATGCATTTTTTCAATCGCTCGGATTATTGTATGACGAACCTAACTCTGTGGATCATGCGGAAAAAACCTTGTTGGCTCTGTGCCAGGGTCAGGAAGCGGCAGAATTATACTGCCAGAAATTTAGAAAATGGTCTGTGCTCACTAAATGGAATGAGGACGCTCTGGCAGCAATTTTCAGAAAGGGTCTTTCTGAAGCCCTTAAAGATGTTATGGTGGGGTTCCCCACGCCTGTTGGTCTGAGCGAATCTATGTCTTTAGCCATTCAGATCGATCGGCGCCTGCGCGAGCGCAAAGTGGTACACCATATGGCAGCATCCTCTGAACAGAGTCCTGAGCCTATGCAATGTGATAGGATTCTGACTAGAGCGGAACAGAGGGGACACAGACGTCAGAATGGGCTGTGTTTTTACTGTGGTGATTAAGCTCATACTATCTCTGATTGCCCTAAGCGTATTAAGAGGGTCGCTAGATCTGTTACCATTAGTACTGTACAGCCTAAGTTTCTCCAGTCTGTGACCCTGATTTGCTCATTGTCATCTTTCTCTGTCATGGCATTTGTGGATTCAGGTGCTGCCCTGAACTTAATGGACTTAGAATTTGCCAGGCGCTGTGGTTTTTCTTTGCAGCCTTTGCAGAGCCCTATTCCTTTGAGGGGTATTGATGCTACACCGTTGGCCAAGAATAAACCTCAGTATTGGACTCAGCTGACTATGTGCGTGGCTCCAGCACATCAGGAAGATTGTCGTTTTCTGGTGTTGCATAATTCACATGATGTTGTTGTACTGGGTTTTCCATGGTTACAAGTACACAATCCAGTGTTGGATTGGAAATCGATGTCTGTGACTAGTTGGGGTTGTCAAGGGGTACATAGTGACATTCCTTTAATGTCAATTTCCTCTTCCCCCTCTTCTGATGTTCCTGAATTTTTGTCAGATTTCCAGTATGTATTCGATGAGCCCAAGTCCAGTTCCCTTCCTCCACATAGGGACTGTGATTGTGCTATTGACTTGATTCCAGGCTCTAAGTTCCCTAAGGGCCGACTTTTCAACCTGTCTGTGCCAGAACATACCGCTATGCGGAGCTATGTTAAGGAGTCCTTGGAGAAGGGGCATATTCGGCCGTCTTCGTCACCATTGGGAGCGGGATTCTTTTTTGTTGCCAAGAAGGATGGCTCCTTGAGACCCTGTATTGATTATCGCCTTCTTAATAAGATCACGGTCAAATTCCAATACCCTTTACCTTTGCTCTCTGATTTGTTTGCTCGGATTAAGGGGGCTAGTTGGTTTACCAAGATTGACCTTCGAGGGGCATATACTCTTGTTCGTATTAAACAGGGTGACGAATGGAAAACTGCATTTAATACGCCCGAAGGCCATTTTGAATACCTGGTGATGCCTTTCGGGCTTTCTAATGCTCCTTCTGTATTTCAGTCCTTCTTGCATGACATTTTCCGCAATTATCTTGATAAATTCTTGATTGTGTATTTGGATGATATTTTGATTTTTTCCAATGATTGGGAGTCTCATGTAAAGCAGGTCAGGATGGTATTCCAGATCCTTCGTGATAATGCTCTATTTGTGAAGGGGTCTAAGTGCCTATTTGGAGTTCAGAAGGTCTCTTTTTTGGGGTTTATTTTTTCTGCTTCGTCTATAGAAATGGATCCTGTTAAGGTCCAAGCCATTCATGACTGGATTCAACCCACATCTGTGAAGAGCCTTCAGAAATTTTTGGGCTTTGCTAATTTTTATCGCCGTTTCATTGCCAACTTCTCTAGTGTGGTTAAGCCCCTGACCGATTTGACGAAGAAAGGCGCTGATGTGACAAATTGGTCCTCTAAGGCTGTTGAGGCCTTTCAGGAGCTTAAGTGCCGATTTACTTCTGCCCCTGTCTTGCGTCAGCCGGATGTGTCTCTTCCTTTTCAGGTTGAGGTTGAAGCTTCTGAGATTGGGGCAGGGGCCGTTTTGTCACAGAGGAATTCTGATTGTTCCTTGATGAAACCATGTGCCTTCTTTTCCCGAAAGTTTTTGCCTGCGGAACGCAATTATGATGTCGGCAATCGGGAGTTGTTGGCTATGAAGTGGGCATTTGAGGAGTGGCGACATTGGCTTGAGGGAGCCAAGCACCGCGTTGTGGTCTTGACCGATCATAAGAATTTGATTTACCTCGAGTCGGCCAAGCGGCTGAACCCTAGACAGGCTCGATGGTCCCTGTTTTTCTCCCGTTTCGATTTTGTGGTTTCATATCTTCCGGGATCTAAGAATGTTAAAGCGGATGCCCTCTCTAGGAGTTTTTTGCCTGATTCTCCTGGAGTTCTTGAGCCAGTTGGCATTCTTAGGGAAGGGGTGATTCTTTCTGCCATCTCCCCTGATTTACGGCGGGTGCTTCAGGAATTTCAGGCTGATAAACCTGAACGCTGTCCTGTGGGGAAGCTGTTTGTTCCTGATAGATGGACAAGTAAGGTAATTTCTGAGGTCCATTGTTCGGTGTTGGCCGGTCATCCTGGGATTTTTGGTACCAGAGATTTGGTGGCTAGGTCCTTTTGGTGGCCTTCCTTGTCGCGGGATGTGCGTTCTTTTGTGCAGTCCTGTGGGACTTGTGCCCGGGCTAAGCCTTGCTGTTCCCGCGCTAGTGGGTTGCTTTTGCCTTTGCCTGTCCCTGAGAGGCCCTGGACGCATATTTCCATGGATTTTATTTCGGATCTTCCTGTGTCCCAGAGGATGTCTGTTATCTGGGTGGTTTGTGACCGGTTCTCTAAAATGGTCCATTTGGTACCTTTGCCTAAATTGCCTTCCTCCTCTGATTTGGTTCCATTGTTTTTTCAGCATGTGGTTCGTTTGCATGGCATTCCGGAAAATATTGTGTCTGACAGAGGTTCCCAGTTTGTTTCCAGGTTTTGGCGGGCCTTTTGTGCTAGGATGGGCATTAATTTGTCTTTTTCTTCGGCGTTCCATCCTCAGACAAATGGCCAAACTGAGCGAACTAATCAAACCTTGGAAACCTATTTGAGATGCTTTGTGTCTGCTGATCAGGATGATTGGGTGGCTTTCGCCTTTTTTTTGTAATTTTGGTTTCTATCCTCGTTTTTCTTCAGGGCAGGTTGAGCCTTCTGATTGTCCTGGTGTAAATTCTGTGATGGACAGGTTACAACAGATTTGGACTCATGTGGTAGACAATTTGACGTTGTCTCAGGAAAAGGCTCAGCGTTTTGCTAACCGCCGTCGGTGTGTTGGTCCTCGGCTTCGTGTGGGGGATTTAGTCTGGTTATCTTCTCGTCATGTTCCTATGAAGGTTTCTTCCCCTAAGTTCAAGCCTCGGTTTATTGGTCCTTATAAGATCTCTGAGATTATCAATCCAGTGTCTTTTCGTTTGGCCCTTCCAGCCTCTTTTGCCATCCACAATGTTTTCCATAGATCTTTGTTGCGGAGATATGTGGTACCCATTGTTCACTCTGTTGATCCTCCTGCCCCGGTGTTGGTTGAGGGGGAGTTGGAATATGTGGTTGAGAAAATTTTGGATTCTCGTTTTTCGAGGCGGAGGCTTCAGTATCTTGTCAAGTGGAAGGGTTATGGCCAGGAGGATAATTCTTGGGTGGTTGCCTCCGATGTCCATGCTGCCGATTTGGTTCGTGCTTTTCACTTGGCTCGTCCTGATCGGCCTGGGGGCTCTGGTGAGGGTTCGGTGACCCCTCCTCAAGGGGGGGGGGTACTGTTGTGAATTCCGCTCTTGGGCTCCCTCCAGTGGTTGTAAGTAGCACTTTTGTGAATTCTGCTCTTGGGCTCCCTCCTGTGGTTTTGAGTGGTATAGCTGCTTCTTGGATTTAGCATGAGCAGCTGCTTCCACTGATCGTCTTTCTGGCTCGGCTATTTTAGTCTGGCCTTATCCCTCAATCAATGCCAGTTGTCAATTGTTCCTGCTTGGAGCCACTGCTCTTTTGGATTTCCCTGACACTCTGTCCAGTTCAGCAAAGATAAGTCCTTGCTTGTCCTTTTGCAGTCCACTTGTTGTGGACTTGATTGTTCAGCACATTCTATGTTTTGCTCATTTGTCCAGCTTATCAGTATGGATCTATTCAGCTAAGCTGGAAGCTCTGGGCTGCAGATTTTGCCCTCCACACCTTTAGTCAGGTGTGGAGATTTTTGCATATCTCTGCGGTGGACTGACCGCACAGTGTTCTTTCCTTACTATCTATTTAGCTAGAAGTGGCCTCCTTTGCTAAATCTTGTTTAATACTACGTATGTCATTTCCTTCTCCTCTCACAGTCAATATTTGTGGGGGGCTGTCCTATCCTTTGGGGATTTTCTCTGAGGCAAGATAGCTTTCCTGTTTCTACCTTTAGAGGTAGCTAGTTCTCCAGCTGTGACGAGGTGTACAGGGAGTGACAGGAACATCCCACAGCTACTGCTAGTGTTGTGTTAAGATCAGGAACTGCGGTCTGTATAGTTACCACCTGCTCAGAGCTAGTCGCATGTCGCTCCTAAATTACCAGTCCATAACAGGCCGCCATTTGCCAGCAGCAGGTCCTCTCCTGCAAGGTGGACCCCGGGTTGCGAACGCACCAAATAATATCTCTCAATTAACTCGGTGCGTTCCGCCAGCCCTAACAGAATACTAGCACCAGGGTCTGGCTAGTAAATGGTGGACATACAGCAGTCCTTGTGGTACATCCAGCAGCTGGAGGGTAGGTTGGTGGCTCTTGAGAGCACAACCTCAGCTGTGGATGTTACCGCAGTTGCTGTACAGGCTGCTAGCGTGGCTGCAGCAACCTTGTCCACTGCCACCCCTGTTCTGAAATTATCTCGCTTCCTGCTGCCAGAAAAATTTTCTGGAGATAGTAAATCTTGTAGGGGTTTCGGGAGTCAGTGCTCAATATACCTCGAGCTCCCGGCTGCACGTTTTCCCACAGAGCGGGCAAAGGTGAGATTTATTGTGTCTCTCTTGTCGGACAGGGCGCTGGAATGAGCTACGCCACTGTGGGAGCGTGGAGATCATGTGGTGCAGAGTTCTCCGCTGTTCCTGAGCACTCTGAAACAGGTCTTTTTAGAACCTTGAGTCACCCATGACACGGTGCTCCAACTGCTGGCATTGACTCAGGGTTCGTCCTTGGTCAGCCATATTGCTGTCCACTTCCGTACCCTAGCATCTGAGCTGGAGTGGTCGGATAAAGCCCTTATCCCCATATTTTGGAGGGGGCTGGCTGACCACGTGAAGGACGCTCTGGCTACTAGGGAGATTCCCGCCACACTGGAGGAGTTAATAGCTGTCTGCACTCGTACCACGTGCCACGCCAGAGAGGCAACGGGAGATTAGGGAGGTTAATAAGTGGCTCAAGAATTGGTGTAGGAAGGAGGGGTTTGGGTTCCTGCAGAACTGGGCCGACTTCTCAGTGGGCTACAGGCTCTACGCTAGGGACGGGCTGCACCTCAATGGGGAAGGGGCAGCTGTGCTGGGGGAGAAAATGGTTAGAAGGTTGGAGGAGTGTTTAAACTAGGGATTGGGGGGGAGGGTATTCATTTTATAGGAGGGGAAGATAGTGCAGATAGAGAGCTGGGCACAAATAAGGAAGTTGGGGGTGACGGTGGCATGGGGGGTGGGGTTAGAACAGTTAATAATTTAAGAAAGAATAGAGGTCCAGAGAGGAACATCAAGTGCATGTATACTAATGCCAGAAGCCTCGCCAACAAAATGGACGAATTAGAACTAATGTTGTTGGAGCATAATTATGACATGGTGGGGATATCTGAGACGTGGCTGGATGAGAGCCATGACTGGGCTGTTAACTTGCAGGGCTATAGCCTGTTCAGAAATGACCGTACAGATAAGCGAGGGGGAGGGGTGTGTCTATATGTAAAATCTTCCTTAAAACCCATCCTGCGTGATAATATAGGTGAATTTAATGAAAATGTGGAGTCCCTGTGGGTGGAGATAAGGGGAGGGGGAAAAAATAATAAATTACTGATAGGGGTTTGTTATAAATCTCCAAAAATAATGGAAGCAATGGAGAATATCCTCGTAAAGCAAATAGATGAAGCTGCGACTCAAGGAGAAGTCATTATTATGGGGGACTTCAACTACCCTGAAATAGATTGGGGAACAGAAACCTGCAGTTCCAGCAAAGGTAATCGGTTTTTGACAACTATGAGAGACAATTACCTTTCACAGCTGGTTCAGGACCCAACAAGGAGGGGGGCACTGCTAGACCTAATATTAACCAACAGGCCAGACCGCATATCAAATATAAGGGTTGGGGGTCACTTGGGGAATAGTGATCATAAAATAATAAGTTTTCATGTAACCTTTAATAAGATGGGTAGTAGGGGGGTGACAAGGACACTAAACTTCAGGAGGGCAAATTTCCAACGGATGAGAGAGGATCTTGGTGCAATTAACTGGGACGATATCCTGAGACACAAAAATACACAAAGAAAATGGGAGACGTTCATTAGCATCCTGGATAGGACCTGTGCACAGTATATACCGTATGGGAATAAACATACTATAAATAGGAGGAAACCAATATGGCTAAATAGAGCTGTTAGGGGTGCAATAAGGAACAAAAAGAAAGCATTTAGAGAATTAAAGGAAGTAGGTAGTGATGAGGCATTAAATAAATACAGAAAATTAAATAAATTCTGTAAAAAGCAAATCAAGGCAGCAAAGATTGAGACAGAGAGACTCATTGCCAGAGAGAGTAAAAATAATCCCAAAATATTCTTTAACTATATAAATAGTAAGAAACTAAAAAATGACAGTGTTGGCCCCCTTAAAAATAGTCTGGGGGAAATGGTGGATGAGGATGAGGAAAAAGCCAATCTGCTAAATGACTTTTTTTCATCAGTATTTACAAAAGAAAATCCCATGGCAGCCAATATGACTAGTGATAAAAATTCCCCATTAAATGTCACCTGCTTAACCCAGCAGGAAGTACAGCGGTGTCTAAAAATCACTAAAATTGACAAATCTCCGGGCCCGGATGGGATACACCCCCGAGTACTGCAGGAACTAAGTACAGTCATTGATAGACCATTATTTTTAATCTTTAAAGAGTCCATAATAACAGGGTCTGTACCACAGGACTGGCGTATAGCAAATGTGGTGCCAATATTCAAAAAAGGGGCAAAAACTGAACTCGGTAATTATAGGCCAGTAAGTTTAACCTCTACTGTGGGTAAAATCCTGGAGGGCATTCTAAGGGATGCTATACTGGAGTATCTGAAGAGGAATAACCTCATGACCCAGTATCAGCACGGGTTTACTAGGGACCGCTCATGTCAGACTAATTTGATCAGCTTCTATGAAGAGGTAAGTTCCGGACTGGACCAAGGGAACCCAGTGGACGTAGTGTATATGGACTTTTCCAAAGCTTTTGATACGGTGCCACACAAAAGGTTGATACATAAAATGAGAGTAATGGGGATAGGGGAAAATATGTGTAAGTGGGTTGAGAGCTGGCTCAGGGATAGGAAACAAAGGGTGGTTATTAATGGAGCACACTCGGACTGGGTCGCGGTTAGCAGTGGGGTACCACAGGGGTCAGTATTGGGCCCTCTTCTTTTTAACATATTTATTAATGACCTTGTAGGGGGCATTCAGAGTAGAATTTCAATATTTGCAGATGACACTAAACTCTGTAGGGTAATCAATACAGGGGAGGACAATTTTATATTACAGGATGATTTATGTAAACTAGAAGCTTGGGCTGATAAATGGCAAATGAGCTTTAATGGGGATAAATGTAAGGTCATGCACTTGGGTAAAAGTAATAAGATGTATAACTATGTGCTTAATTCTAAAACTCTGGGCAAAACCATCAATGAAAAAGACCTGGGTGTATGGGTGGATGACAGACTCATATTCAGTGGCCAGTGTCAGGCAGCTGCTACAAAGGCAAATAAAATAATGGGATGTATTAAAAGAGGCATAGATGCTCATGAGGAGAACATAATTTTACCTCTATACAAGTCACTAGTTCGACCACACTTAGAATACTGTGCACAGTTCTGGTCTCCGGTGTATAAGAAAGACATAGCTGAACTAGAGCGGGTGCAGAGAAGAGCGACCAAGGTTATTAGAGGACTGGGGGGTCTGCAATACCAAGATAGGTTATTACACTTGGGGCTATTTAGTTTGGAAAAACGAAGACTAAGGGGTGATCTTATGTTAATGTATAAATATATGAGGGGACAGTACAAAGACCTTTCTGATGATCTTTTTGATCATAGACCTGAGACAGGGACAAGGGGGCATCCTCTACGTCTGGAGGAAAGAAGGTTTAAGCATAATAACAGACGCGGATTCTTTACTGTAAGAGCAGTGAGACTATGGAACTCTCTGCCGTATGATGTTGTAATGAGTGATTCATTAATTAAATTTAAGAGGGGACTGGATACCTTTCTGGAAAAGTATAATATTACAGGGTATATACACTAGATTCCTTGATAAGGCGTTGATCCAGGGAACTAGTCTGATTGCCGTATGTGGAGTCGGGAAGGAATTTTTTTCCCCATGGTGGAGTTACTCTTTGCCACATGGGGTTTTTTTGCCTTCCTCTGGATCAACATGTTAGGGCATGTTAGGTTAGGCTATGGGTTGAACTAGATGGACTTAAAGTCTTCCTTCAACCTCAATAACTATGTAACTATGTAACTATGTAACTATGTATTGACCTCCGTTTTAATGAGCGGAGGTTAGAGCGAGCCCAGTGTAGGCAGAGGTTTCGGCTGGCTCCCACCTTCGCCAAACCTCTGGGATATCCGGTCCTGGTCCCTGAGTCACTTGAGGCCATGGAAGTGTCACGAGCGGGATCTATGCGGACATGTTCTCCAAAAAGGCGGCAGAGACCCTTCCGCCCCACCGCCCCTATGACTGTCCTATTGATCTCTTGCCTGGTGCTGAGCCTCCCCGGGGTCGAGTCTATCCGTTATCTCTCCCGGAGACGGAGGCAATGTCTCAGTACATTCAAGAGAATCTGGCAAGAGGGTTCATCAGGAAGTCAGTGTCACCTGCAGGGGCTGAGTTCTTCTTCATACAGAAGAAGAACGGGGAACTACGACCATGCATAGATTACAGGGGTCTTAATGCCATCACCGTTAAGAATAAGTATCCTCTGCCCCTGATATCGGAGCTCTTTGATAGGCTTCAGGGAGCAAGGGTATTCACAAAATTAGATCTGCGGGGTGCTTACAACCTGATTCGCATCCGTGAGGGGGACGAATGGAAGACTGCTTTTAACACCAGGGATGGGCACTATGAATACCTGGTGATGCCCTTCGGGCTCTATAATGCCCCAGCCGTTTTCCAAGACTTTGTGAACGATATCTTTTGGGATATGCTTCCACCTCGTTTATAGTCTACCTGGATGATATTCTCATCTACTCTCCAGATATTGACTCCCACCGGAGAGATGTTGGCAGAGTCTTCGACCTCTTACGGGCAAATTCCCTCTATGCAAAGTTGGAGAAGTGTATGTTTGAGCAGGAGTCTTTACCTTTCCTGTGCTATATCATCTCCGCCCAGGAATTGGCTATGGATCCTGCCAAACTACAGGCTGTGATGGACTGGCAAGAACTCCATTCTCTTAAAGCGGTGCAGTGCTTTATGGGGTTCATTAATTACTATCGCCAGTTCATTCCCCACTTCTCCACTTTGGTAGCTCCCTTGGTAGCCCTCACCAAGAAGGAAGCAAATCCCAAATTGTGGTCTGAAGAGGTCTCCAAGGCCTTCTCTTCTACTAAGTCAAATCTTGCTAGCGCTCCCATCCTACATTGCCCCGATGTAGATAAGCCATTTATCATGGAGGTGGATGCCTCATCCATTGGTGCTGGAGCAGTCCTTTTCCAAAAGGATGCTCAAGGTCGGAAGCATCCTTGCTTCTTCTTCTCCAAGACCTTCACACCGGCGGAGAGGAATTATTCCATCGGGGACAGGGAGTTGCTAGCCATGAAGTTGGCTTTCTCTGAGTGGAGACATCCCTTGGAGGAGGCTCGCTTTCCCTTTCAAGTATTCACAGACCACAAGAATTTGGTTTATTTACAGACCGCCCAGGCCAGATGGTCCTTGTTCTTCTCTCGGTTTCATTTCACCCTCCATTTTCTTTCCGGGGAGAAGAACATTCGTGCCAACGCTCTCTCTTGCTCCATCGTATCATCTGAGGAGGAGGAAGAGGAGCCTCGGCTTATTGTCCCTTCCGAGAGCCTGAGAACTGTGGCCCCGGTTTCGCTAGAGTCTGTGCCTCCGGGCAAGACTTTTGTACCATCCGGTTTGCGTCCGGAGGTTCTCTCTTGGGCTCACTCGTCTAGGGTGGGTGGACATTTCGGGACCAAAAGGACATTTGAGTTACTGGCGAGGACATATTGGTGGCCTCATATGGTCCGTGACGTTGCAGACTAATGTTCGGGCATGTGTCTCCTGCGCCAAGAACAAGTCTCCTCGTCAACGGCCAGCTGGGTTGCTTCACCCTCTGCCGGTGGCAGATAGGCCCTGGGAGATGGTCGGGATGGATTTTGTGGTGGGCTTACCCAAGTCTCGTAGCTGCACCATTATTTGGGTGATCACCGACCATTTTTCCAAAATGGTGCACTTGGTGCCTCTTCCACGGCTACCTTCTGCACGGGCTCTGGCAGCGTTGTTTATCAAACAGATATTTCGCCTACATGGTATGCCAGACAAAATTGTCAGTAACCGGGGTCCCCAATTTGCGTCTCGATTCTGGAGAGAGCTTTGTCATCTACTCAGCATTGAGTTGAATCTCTCCTCAGCATATCATCCCGAGATGAATGGGTTGGTAGAGAGGGCCAACCAGACCCTGGTCACATATCTATGACATTTTGTCTCTGCCAGGCAAGATGACTAGGCATCCTTGCTACCATAGGCGGAGTTTGCGCTTAACAACGCTGTAGCCGACTCCACCGGTCAAACTCCTTTCCTCCTTAATTACGGCCAGCATCCGCGGGTTCCTGTGCCTATGCCCGTGTCTTCTGCTGACTCCAGGGTGGCAGACTGGGCAGTGGAGGCACGGGACATTTGGGATCGCACTCAGGATGCCATCCGGGCCTCCAAGGAGAGAATGAGGTCCTCCGCCAATGCACATGGGCGCCCTGCTCCGACCTTTGCTCCTGGCGACTTAGTGTGGCTCTCCGCCCGTAACATCAGGCTGCGTGTTGAGTCCACTAAGTTTGCACCTCGCTACTTGGGTCCCTTCAAGGTCCTCGATCAGGTTAACCCTGTGGTCTACCGTCTGGCCCTTCCTCCACGCCTAGGTATCACTGACACCTTTCATGTGTCCCTCCTTAAGCCCGTATACATGTCCCGGTTTTCTGAGTCATTTGCCGGGACATCAGGTTCGTCTACGGATGATTACGAGGTGAACGCTATTTTGGGGTGCAAGGTGGTACGTGGCAAAAAATTTTATTTGGTGGACTGGAAGGGTTACGGTCCTGAGGATAAGTCCTGGGAGCCTGCTGAGCACATTCGGGCTCCGCAGCTCATTGCTGCCTTCGAACGTAGCGAGGCCCAAGGGGGGGGCCCTAGGAGGGGGGGGGGTAATGTTAGGGGTCGAGTTCCCGCCTCTGCACAGGGGGAATCTCGGACCATCTCCGCTGGGGTCTCCTATTCTTCTCCTGCCGCAGTGGAGCCTGCTCAGCAGAGACGTCAGTCCCAGCGTCTCGCTCAGTCTGACTCTGTACAAAGGGTTACTGCTGCTTTTCCAGCTTCTGCCATTGAAGCCAGTGCTGGGCAGCGGCGAGCAGACGCTTCTGGGACTAAGCCCTGCTTTTCTCGTTCTGAGCATGCCCAGAGTAAGATCTCTCAGTGGAGATCGAGGGTCACATGTTCAGATACTGCAGCTAAATCCATTGGTCCTCCAGGAAGGTCCTGAAGGTGCTCAGGCTCTGTAGCAGCCTCTCATTGGTCCTTCTAGGTAGGTCCTGTACTTGCTGCAGCTATTAAAGGCTCTCATAACCGCACAGCCATGCGCTAGTATTGATTCAGTTATGTGCATGCACCAGTGTGGTCACACTTATGTGTGTTCAGGGACTCGGCTGAAATAAGCCCCTAGAATGCCGGCACCTCTGGCGAGGAGATTGTGTGCGTGGATTTAGGGCCCCGGCTGAAATAAGCCCCTAGAATACCAGCTCCTCCGGTGAGGAGATTGTATGTTTGTGTTGCCACACACTGCCATCAGCTCGGCAGTTGCTGGATACTCCTGTGAAGTCAACAGGGTTTCACGTTTCTTAGCTGCCAAGGTCTCAGCTGCCGACTCGGGGCATCCTCAGGCGCGGGCTCAAAAGCCACCGAGGGTCAGAGTGAGATCTGGCACAGCGTCTCTGTGAAGTAAGAGTTGGCTTCTACCGCCATAAAGGGCCGCCATTTGCCAGCAGCAGGTCCTCTCCTGCACGGTGGACCCCGGGCTGCAAACGCACCAAATAATATCTCTCAATTAACTCGGTGCGTTCCGCCAGCCCTAATATATATATAGATAGATAGATAGATATACTAGATGGTGGCCCGATTCTAACGCATCGGGTATTCTAGCATATGCATGTCCACGTAGTATATTGCCCAGCCACGTAGTATATTGTCCAGCGACATAGTATATTGCCCAGTGACGTAGTATACAGCACAGAGCCACGTAGTATATTGCACAGCGACGTAGTATACAGCACAGGGCCACGTAGTATATTGCCCAGCCCGTAGTATATTGCCCAGCTACGTAGTATATTGCCCACCTACGTAGTATATTGCACAGCGACGTAGTATATTGCACAGCGACGTAGTATATTGCACAGCGACGTAGTATACAGTACAGAGCCTCGTAGTATATTGCCCAGCCAGGTAGTATATTGGCCAGTCACGTAGTATATTGCCCAGCCAGGTATGTCACGGGTTAAAAAATAAAAAATAAACATATACTCACCTTCCGAGGGCCCCTTGTAGTCCTTCCGGTCCCAGGGTTGGTATGAGCGCAGGACCTGTGATGACGTCGCGGTCACATGACCGTGACATTATGGCAGGTCCTTCTCGCGCAGGCCCTGTGATGACGTCGCGGTCACATGACCGTGACGTCATGACAGGTCCTTCTCGCATAGGCGCGCAGGGCCTGTGATGACGTCGCGGTCACATGACCGTGACGTCATGGCAGGTCCTTTGCGCATACCATCCTTGCCAACAGAACCTGTATATAATGATTTTTTTATTTTTTTTAACATTACATTTTTTACTATTGACGCTGCATAGGCAGCATCAATAGTAAAAACTTGGTCACACAGGGTTAATAGCGGCGGTAACGGAGTGAGTTACCCGCGGCATAACGCGGTCCGTTACCGCTGGCATTAGCCCTGTGTGAGCAGTGACTGCGGGGAGTATGGAGTGGGCGCAGGGCACTGACTGCAGGGGAGTAGGGAGGGACTAAATCGGACTGTGCCCGTCGCTGATTGGTCGCGGCAGCCATGATAGGCAGCTGGCGAGACCAATCAGCGAATGAATATCCGTGATGGAAGCTGCCGACAGAAAGACGGAAGTACCCCTTAGACAAATATATATATATATATATATATATATATATATATATATATATATATATATATATATATATATATATATATATATATATATCTCCCCTAGTGTATCATCACCCATCCCCTGCAGACTGTGAGCCCTCGCGGGCAGGGTCCTCCCTCCTTATGTACCCGTGTGCCTTGTTTTTGCTCATGTTTAATGTATTTGTCTATATTTGCCCGTATTTCACATGTAAAGCGCCATGGAATAAATGGCGCTATAAAAATGAATAATAATAATAATATATATATTATATATATATAGACATACAATTTAAAATGTAATTTAAAAGAGTCAATCTGCAAGCTTGGACTGAATAAATAAAGGCTAATGAATACCAACGGTGATAGATATAAATATATAAATACTAAAATGTATATTCAGTGTGGTTTCATTGGGTGTAAATATTCAGTAAAGTCTTAGTGACATAATTTGTACATATAAATATAAACACACTTAAACCCAACTGATATAAAAGAAAATGCTCTTATATGAAAAATCACAAAAAGGCATCAGTGTTCCAATATAATTTCAAAAGGTGCATAGCGACATAATATAATAAGGGGTAAGGATTTAACCTAACCGCAGACAGATGGTTAAAAGTGAAGGGGGAAAAAAACGGGCTCACCAAAAGCCAAGCACTGAAGAGTAAATAAGGGCATAAAAATGCCATATCACCCTCTTGATTACATTCCAGAGGTTTTCAGTGGGGTTCAGGTCTGGAGATTGGGCTGCCCATGACATGGTTTTTATGTGGTGGTCTCTTAATTTTTGCCAGAGCTGTATTCTATCAAGGACCATGGAGAGTGCATTTTACTGTATGTACTATATGGGACCTGCATTTATCTTACATATATAAATGCATTTGGGGCCCCACTCTGTCTAAAAGCGGCTCTGTACACTCAACCTAATATATGAAGAACATGAAGCAAAATTAAGTCTTCAATATGTCAATAATACATAGAAGAGGTGCATGACATCATCAGATTACTACACCACAAACTCCTGTATATTAGGGTGAAGTAGAGCTCATCTACCGGTAAATGCTTCATCCATTAGCCAGGACAGAGATACCATAAAGTGAGGCCATACAGTTGCTATGGGGTTCCAGCTGTGCTTGATCTTATAACCTATGCGACCTGGTGGC
This sequence comes from Ranitomeya variabilis, assembly GCF_051348905.1. Taxonomy (NCBI): domain Eukaryota; kingdom Metazoa; phylum Chordata; class Amphibia; order Anura; family Dendrobatidae; genus Ranitomeya; species Ranitomeya variabilis. Next base: position 911,124,497 of record NC_135233.1, on the reverse strand, counting down.
TACAGTGCTTTGCAAAAGTATTCGGCCCCCTGGAACTTTTCAACCTTTTCCCACATATCATGCATCAAACATAAAGATACCAAATGTAAATTTTTGGTGAAGAATCAACAACAAGTGGAACACAATTGTGAAGTTGAATGAAATTTATTGGTTATTTTAAATTTTTGTGGAACTTAAAAAATTGAAAAGTGGGGCGTGCAATATTATTCGGCCCCTTTACTTTCAGTACAGCAAACTCACTCCAGAAGTTCATTGTGGATCTCTGAATGATCCAATGTTGTCCTAAATGTCTAATGATGATAAATATAATCCACCTGTGTGTAATCAAGTCTCCGTATAATTGCACCTGCTCTGTGATAGTCTCAGGGTTCTGTTTGAAGCACAGAGAACATCATGAAGACCAAGGAACACAACTACTACTACTGATACTGTTGTGGAGAAGTTTGAGGGTATGTGCCCACGTTGCGGATTCTGCTACGGATTTGGAAAATCCGCAGTGCAAAACCACTGCGGTTTTCACTGCGGATTTTCCTGCGGTTTCTTCTGCGGATTCCTCTGCGGGTTTTCAACTGCACTTTCCTATTGGTGCTGGTTGAAAACCGCTGCGGAATCCGCAGAAAGAAGTGACATGCTGCGGAAAATAATCCGCTGCATTTCCGTGCGGAATTTTCCACAGCATGTGCACAGTGTTTTTTTTTTCTCATAGGTTTACATGCTACTGTAAACTTTGGGAAAACTGCTGCGGATCCGCAGCGTCAAATCCGCTGCGGAACTGCAGCAAAATCCGCAGCGTGTGCACATACCCTAAAGCAGGATTTGGTTACAAAATGATTTCTAAAACTTTAAACATCCCAAGGAGCACTGCGCAAGTGATCATATTGAAATGTTTGAAGCATGATATGTGGGAAAAAGTTGAAAAGTTCCAGGGGGCCGAATACTTACGCAAGGCACTGTATATCCTATACATAGCTTCCCTCACCAGTGGAACTGGAACTGTCATAAGCAAGGAGTAAGGCTACGTTCACATTTGCGTTGTGCGACGCAACGCACAACGCAAACAAAAACGCAACAAAACGCACGCTAAAACGCTGCGTTTTGTGACGCATGCGTCCTTTTTTGCCGAAAGTTGGACGCAAAAAAAATGCAACTTGCTGCGTTTTCTGCGCCCAACGCTTGCGGGCAAAAAAACACATGCATCGCAAAACGCAGCACAACGCATGTCCATGCGCCCCCATGTTAAATATAGGGGCGCATGACGCATGCGGCGACGCTGCGGCGCCCGACGCTGCGGCGCCGAACGCTAATGTGAACGTAGACTAAGAAATTGACCTAAGGATCACAGAAAAGGCACCAAGGGGAAAACAAACATGGGGCTTTCTGACCTAACTGGTAAACTCCTCTATTTGAACCGCCGCATGACCAGCTCTACCCTATCCTAGTGTATCCTCACCCATCCCCTGCAGACTATGAGCCATCGCGGGCAGGGTCCTCTCTCCTCCTGTACTTGTGTGTGCCTTGTTTTACTCATGTTTATTGTACTTGTCTATATTTGCCCCGTTCACATGTAAAGCGCCATGGAATAAATGGCGCTATAAGAATGTATAATAATAATAATAATAATAATATTTAATGTACGTTCTTGTGTTAGTGTATTAATGTATGTTATTATTTAATGTATGTTATTGCCTTGAACCTAGAATAGTCTAGGTTCACACTCATGCAATACACTCGGATGAGTACCACGTTGGGATTTAAACCCTTCATGACCCAGCCTATTTTGACCTTAATGACCTGGCCATTTTTTGCAATTCTGACCAGTGTCCCTTTATGAGGTAATAACTCAGGAACGCTTCAACGGATCCTAGCGATTCTGAGACTGTTTTTTTCGTCACATATTGGGCTTCAGGTTAGTGGTAAAATTAGGTTGATAATTTTTGCATTTATTTGTGAAAAAAATTGGAAAATTTTGAAAATTTCACAATTTTCACATTTTGAATTTTTATTCTGTTAAACCAGAGAGTTATGTGACACAAAATAGTTAACAAATAACATTTCCCACATATCTAGTTTACATCAGCACAATTTTGGAAACTAAATTTTTTTTGTTAGGAAGTTATAAGGGTTAAAAGTTGACCTGCGATTTCTCATTTTTACAACAAAATTTACAAAACCATTTTTTAGGGCCCACCTCACATTTGAAGTCAGTTTGAGGGGTCTATATGGCTGAAAATGCCCAAAAATGACACCATTCTAAAAACTGCACCCCTCAACGTGCTCAAAACCACATTCAAGAAGTTTATTAACCCTTCAGGTGTTTCACAGCAGCAGAAGCAACATGGAAGGAAAAACAAAATAACTTTTTAGTCACAAAAATGGTATTTTAGCAACAATTTTTTTTTCTCAAGGGTAAAAGAAAGTGTACCCCAAAAGTTGTTGTTCAATTTGTCCTGAGTACGCTGAAACCCCATATGTCGGAGGAACCACTGTTTGGGTGCACGGCAGGGCTCGGAAGGGAAGGAGCGCCATTTGACTTTTTGAATGGAAAATTAGCTCCAATAGTTAGCGGACACCATGTCACGTTTGGAGAGCCCCTGTGTGCCTAAACATTGGAGCTCTCCCACAAGTGACCCCATTTTGGAAACTAGACCCCCAAGGAACTTATCTAGATGCATAGTGAGCACTTTGAACCCCCAGGTGCTTCACAAATTGATCCGTAAAAATGAAAAAGTACTTCTTTTTTTTTCACAATAAATTTCTTTTAGCCTCAATTGTTTTCATTTTCACATGGGCAACACGATAAAATAGATCCTAAAGTTTGTTGGGCAATTTCTCCTGAGTACAACGGTACCTCATATGTGGGGGTAAACCACTGTTTGGGCGCACAGCAGAGCTCGGAAGGGAAGGAGCGCCATTTGACTTTTTGAATGGAAAATTAGCTCCAATCGTTAGCGGACACCATGTCGCGTTTGGAGATCCCCTGTGTGCCTAAACATTGGAGCTCTCCCACAAGTGACCCCATTTTGTAAACTAGACCCCCAAGTGCTTCACAGAAGTTTATAACGTAGAGCCAAGAAAATAAAAAATCATTTATTTCCCTCAAAAATGATTTTTTAGCTCGCAATTTTTAATTTTCACAAGGGTAACAGGAGAAATTGGACCCCAAAAGTTGTTGTCCAGTTTGTCTTGAGTACGATGGTACCCCATATGTGGGGGAACCACTGTTTGGGCACACGACGGGGCTCGGAAGGGAAGTAGTCACCTTTTGAAATGCAGACTTTGATGGAATGGTCTGGGGGCATCATGTTGCGTTTGGAGAGCCCCTGATGTGCCTAAACAGTGGAAACCCCCCAATTCTAACTCCAACCCTAACCCTAACACACCCCTAATGCCAACCCTAACCACAAACCTAACCACAACCCCCAACCCTAATCCCAACACTAACTTTAGCCCCAACCCTAACTTTAGCCCAACTCTAACCCTAATGGCAAAACTGAGGTGGGAGGTGTGATCACTGGGGCAGGGGGCAATCAGCAGGGTGGGGGGCGATCAGCAGGGTGGGGGGCGATCAGCAGGGCAGGGGGGCTGTCAGGTGTGAGGGGCTGAGGAGATGCAGGAGCCGGCAGCAGCAGCAGGGGGGTGATCACTGGGGTGGGGGGTGATCACCAAGGGCAGGAGGGGGCTGTCAGGAGCGAGGTGCAGAAGGGGGCTGAGGAGATGTAAGAGCCTGCAGCAGGGAAGGGTGATCACTGGGAAAGGGGGGGTGATTACCGGGGTGGGGGAGGGAGCGGAAGTCGGGGGGATTGGGGGGCAGCTGAGGGGAGTACCAGATGGCGGACAGGTGGTGATCAGGCAGGAACCTCACTCTCCAGCTTCCACGGAAGGGATGAAGCTGGAGTGATGGCAACCATGTTTCACTCCGCCCCTCCACATCTGATTGGAGGGATAGCGTCACATGAACGCTAGCTCCAATCAGAGGTGGAGGGATGAAACAGAGGTCACGGGAGCGATCGTGGCCATGGGGGGGCAAAGCCACCCCCTGGAGTCAACTAGAGGTCCTCACATACCTGTGGGTCGGGTGACATTTCAGTGACCCCGGTCACCCGATCCGCAGGAACGTGATCCAACCATGACGCATATGCTGCGTCAAAGGTCGGATTGGCACCGACTTTCATGATGCAGCGTATGCATCATAGATTGGGAAGAGGTTAAACTACATGTTTATGCCTGTCGGAAAAAAGACAACTAGTATCAGGATAAAGGCTAATCAGTGTACAAAATGAGCCCATCAGCTCAGTGTCGGACTGGAGCACCTTGGGCCCACAAGAGAAAATGATTCTTGGGGCCCAATATGTAGCTACTTATAAATAGATACAAGACCACCAATTGTGCAATATAACACGCTAATATCAGGGTATAATATAAGGTAGCACACATCTTAATGATATAGCAGGGGTTGGCGCCCACATTTTGGTTCAAACTCAATGATAAATGTCTCCTGGTGTTTATTAACCACTAGGCCAATGTGTTATAGCACCAGTGTAGAGGAGGGGATTTTATGATATCTCATCTATACTCTGAGAAAATCCACTGCGGGAATTGACCGATGCAGATTTAACATATTCACCACCGATTTTATCCTTTGCAATACAAATAATCAGGTCAAAGGTGCGACATTACATAGTAGTAAACGCAGCAATATCTGCACAATGTCTGTGTGGATATATCATCTGTTAATTTGCTGTTTGATTTCTGCAGCAAATATATTATATGAATGCCCCCTCTTCTAGTGGTGCTGGTCCTAAATCACTTATGTATGACATTGGAGTAATATTGAAAGAGTTTTCCCTCACATCCCTCCATACACTTTTTACAAAAATCTCTCTGCCACCTAAAAGGCCATAATGTTTTATGAAAGGCCTCATTTTGTTAGTAGCAGGGAAAGAAAAGTTTTAGTTAGGGGTAATACAGGCGGAGGTGGTGCAGTCAGTGATACAAGAGGAGGTGGCGCAATCAGGGTGATACAGGGAGAGGTGGCGCAGACAGGGTGATACGGGGAAGTGTCGCAGTCAGGGTGATACAGGCAGAGGTGGCCGCAGTCAGGGTGATATAGGGTAATGTGGTGCAGTCAGGGTGATACAGGGGGAGGTGGCGAAGTCAGGGTGATACAGGGGAGGTGGCACAGTCAGTGATACAGGGGGAGGTGGCGCAGTCAGTGATACAGGGGGAAGTGTTGCAGTCAGGGTGATACAGGCAGAGGTTGCCGCAGTCAGGGTGATATAGGGTGATGTGGTGCAGTCAGGGTGATACAGGGGGAGGTGGCGAAGTCAGGGTGATACAGGGGGAGGTGGAACAGTCAGTGATACAGGGGGAGGTGGCGCAGTCAGTGATACAGGGGGAGGTGGCGCAGTTAGGGTGATACAGGGGGAGGTGGCGCAGTCAGTGATACAGGGGGAGATGGCGCAGTTAGTGATACAGGGGGAGGTGGCGCAGTCAGGATGATACAGGGGGAGGTGGCGCAGTCAGGATACAGGGGGACGTGGCGCAGTCAGGATGATACAGGGGGAGTTGGCGCAGTCAGGGTGATACAGGGGGAGGTGTCGCAGCCAGGGGTAATACAGGGGCTCATTCAGGGCGATTCCGGGGTGTGGGGGTTCAGCAGGGGTGATACGTGGGTGGGGGTGCCGTCAGGGATGATACAGGAGGAGGGGTTGAAGTCAGGAGTAATACAGGGGTAGAGGGGCTCAGTCAGGGTGATACAGGGGAGGTGGTGTAGTCAGGGGTAACACAGGGGCTCAGTCAAGGCGATTCCGGGGTGAGGGTATTCAGCAGGGATGATACGGGGAGGGGGTGCAGTCAGGGGTGATATACGGGGAGGAGGTGCAGTCAGGGTTATACAGGCGGAGGTGGCGCAGTCAGGGGTAATACAGGGGCTCAGTCAGGGTGATTCTGGGGCGAGGGGATTCAGCAGGGGTGATACTGGAGGAGGGGGTGCAGTCAAGGGTAATACAGGGGTAGAGGGTCTCCGTCAGGGTCATTCCGGGGTGAGGGTATTCAGCAGGGGTGATACAGGGAAAGGGGTGGTCAGGGGTGATACAGGAGGAGGGGGTGCAGTCAGGGGTAATACAGTGCCTTGCGAAAGTATTCGGCTCCCTGGAACTTTTCAACCTTTTCCCACATATCATGCTTCAAACATAAAGATACAATCAAATGTAAATTTTTGGTGAAGAATCAACAACAAGTGGAATACAATTGTGAATTTGAACAAAATTTATTGGTTATTTTAAATTTTTGTTGAAATTCAAAAACTGAAAAGTAGCGCGTGCAATATTATTTGGCCCCTTTAATTTAATACTTTGCTGCGCCACCTTTTGCTGTGATTACAGCTGCAAGTCGCTTGGGGTATGTCTCTATCAGTTTTGAACATTGAGAGACTGAAATTCTTGCCCATTCTTCCTTGGCAAACAGCTAAGCTCAGTGAGGTTTGATGGAGATCGTTTGTGAACAGCAGTTTTCAGCTCTTTCCACAGATTCTCGATTGGATTGAGGTCTGGACTTTGACTTGGCCATTCTAACACCTGGATACGTTTATTTGTGAACCATTCCATTGTAGATTTTGCTTTATGTTTGGGATCATTGTCTAGTTGGAAGACAAGTCTCCATCCCAGTCTCAGGTCTTTTGCAGACTCCAACAGGTTTTCTTCAAGAATGGTCCTGTATTTGGCTCCATCCATCTTCCCATCAATTTTAACCATCTTCCCTGTCCCTGCTGAAGAAAAAGCAGGCCCAAACCATGATGCTGCCACCACCATCTTTGACAGTGGGGATGGTGTGTTCAGGGTGATGAGCTGTGTTGCCTTTACGCCAAACTTATCGTTTGGCATTTTTGCCAAAAAGTTCGATTTTGGTTTCATCTGACCAGAGCACCTTCTTCCACATGTTTGGTATGTCTCCCAGGTGGCTTCTTGCAAACTTTAAACAGCACTTTTTATAGTTATCTTTGAGAAATGGCTTTCTTCTTGCCACTCTTCCATAAAGGCCAGATTTGTGCAGTGTATGACGGATTGTTGTCCTATGGACAGACTGTCCCACCTCAGCTGTAGATCACTGCAGTTCATCCAGAGTGATCATGGGCCTCTTGGCTGCATCTCTGATCAGTCTTCTCCTTGTTTGAGATGAAAGTTTAGAGGGACGGCCGGGTCTTGGTAGATTTGCATTGGTATGATACTCCTTCCATTTCAATATGATCGCTTGCACAGTGCTCCATGGGATGTTTAAAGTTTTAGAAATCATTTTGTATCCAAATCCGGTTTTAAACTTCTCCACAACAGTATCACGGACCTGCCTGCTGTGTTCCTTGGTCTTCATGGTGCTCTGTTGCTCTGTGCTTCAAACAGAACCCTGAGACTATCACAGAGCAGGTGCATTTATACGGAGACTTGATTACAAACAGATGGATTATATTTATCATCATTAGGCATTTAGGACAACATTGGATCATTCAGAGATCCACAATGAACTTCTGAAGTGAGTTTGCTGCACTGAAAGTAAAGGGGCTGAATAATATTGCACGCGCCACTTTTCAGTTTTTGAATTTCCACAAAAATTTTAAATAACCAATAAATTTCATTCAACTTCACAATTGTGTTCCACTTGTTGTTAATTCTTCACCAAAAATTTACATTTGGTATCTTTATGTTTGAAGCATGATATGTGGGAAAAGGTTGAAGAGTTCCAGGGGGCCGAATACTTTCGCAAGGCACTGTACAGGGGTGATGCAGGGGAGGGGGAACAGTCAGGGGTAATACAGGGGCTCAGTCAGGGGTCATATAGTGGGAGAGGGCTCAGTCAGGGGTGATACAGGGAGCGGGTGCAGTCAGGAGTGGTATAGAGGGAGGGGGTGCAGTCAGTTAGGAGTGAAAGGAGAGATGAGGTAATGGAGCCCTCATTTATCCCTAAGTAACTTAGCCCCTCCCCCTCTATCACCCCAGACTAAAAGCCCCCATTTACACTTTTAGGCTGGCAGGGGGGCACTGCTCTCTGACTAGCTCTGAGCGCCGGAGTAGTGGTGACGTCACACTGGTAAGATGTCCTGCTCGCGGCTCCTCCCAAAGTTAGTCAGAGAGCAGTGCGGGCATCACTGATAACAGCTGACATGTTCGGCTGCTGCAGACTGCGGCTCAGTATTTGTAAGTAAGGCGCCTTTACACTTCCGTTTTTAGGCATCCGTCGCAATCTGTCGGTTTGGCAAAAAAACGGATCCTTCAAATGTGCCCGCAGGATCCGTTTTTTTACCATACACTTTTATTGACGACGGATTGCGACGAATGGGCACACGTCGCATCTGACTCTTTACATCTGAAAATTTTAGAAACCTAGATACCAGTAAGAGCAAGCTACTCTAAGGAATGCTATTTTAGTACATAGCCTCTATCAGCATCCAAATGGTTGCTCAGAACACACATTCTTTGTTTTCATTTGAATTTGTGAAGGACAAGAGAAGATTAATGGCATCACCTGACCAATTATCTGTAAGCAGCTGACCTAGCCAGCACCCCACACGACAATCAAGATTCACATGACAGCACTACAGCTCTGTCACACTGCTGAAGGTGTCTGTGCACAATATTCATTCATCATCATACTTGTCTGATACGTTATCTTTCCTAGAATTCTTGTAGGTTATCATTGAATGAAAATGGTGCAGTAATCCTTTTAAAAAGTTTATGCTGAGTTTATCATCACATGATCATTCTTTTAATTCAATTATTAATTTGAAATTTACTGAAATTATTATTTTTATTTTTTTTTACAAAAAGGTGTTTGCCAGAATTTTTCTAGGAATCATCTATGAGTTTCAGTATGGAAACTTTCATCACCCCAGTGCACTGGTGATTTAAAGTTTGTATGTATTTCCTTTCATTATTTACTAGGACAAGCTTTGTACATACAGTGCCTACAAGTAGTATTCAACCCCCTGCAGATTTAGCAGGTTTACACATTTGGAATTAACTTGGCATTGTGACATTTGGACTGTAGATCAGCCTGGAAGTGTGAAATGCACTGCAGCAAAAAAGAATGTTATTTCTTTGTTTATTTTTTTTTTAAATTGTGAAAAGTCTTTTCAGAGGGTCATTTATTATTCAACCCCTCAACCCACCAGAATTCTGTTTGGTTCCCCTAAAGTATTAAGAAGTAGTTCAGGCACAAAGAACAATGAGCTTCACATGTTTGGATTAATTATCTCTTTTTCCAGCCTTTTCTGACTATTTAAGACCCTCCCCAAACATGTGAACAGCACTCATACATGGTCAACATGAAAAAGACAAAGGAGCATTCCAATGCCATCAGAGACAAGATCGTGGAGGGTCACAAGGCTGGCAAGGGGTAAAAAACCCTTTCCAAGGAGTTGGGCCTACCTGTCTCCACTGTTGGGAGCATCATCCGGAAGTGGAAGGCTTATGGAACTACTGTTAGCCTTCCACGGCCTGGACAGCCTTTGAAAGTTTCCTCCCGTGCCGAGGCCAGGCTTGTCCGAAGAGTCAAGGCTAACCCAAGGACAACAAGGAAGGAGCTCCGGGAAGATCTCATGGCAGTGGGGACATTGGTTTCAGTCAATACCATAAGTAGCGTACTCCACCGCAATGGTCTCCGTTCCAGACAAGCCCGTAAGGTACCTTTACTTTCAAAGCGTCATGTCAAGGCTCGTCTACAGTTTGCTCATGATCACTTGGAGGACTCTGAGACTGACTGGTTCAAGGTTCTCTGGTCTGATGAGACCAAGATCGAGATCTTTGGTGCCAACCACACACGTGACGTTTGGAGACTGGATGGCACTGCATACGACCCCAAGAATACCATCCCTACAGTCAAGCATGGTGGTGGCAGCATCATGCTGTGGGGCTGTTTCTCAGCCAAGGGGCCTGGCCATCTGGTCCGCATCCATGGGAAGATGGATAGCAGGGCCTACCTGGAGATTTTGGCCAAGAACCTCCGCTCCTCCATCAAGGATCTTAAGATGGGTCGTCATTTCATCTTCCAACAAGACAACGACCCAAAGCACACAACCAAGAAAACCAAGGCCTGGTTCAAGAGGCAAAAAATCAAGGTGTTGCAGTGGAGTGGCCTAGTCAGTCTCCTGACCTTAACCCAATTGAAAACTTGTGGAAGGAGCTCAAGATTAAAGTCCACATGAGACACCCAAAGAACCTAGATAACTTGGAGAAGATCTGCATGGAGGAGTGGGCCAAGATAACTCCAGAGACCTGTGCCGGCCTGATCAGGTCTTAGAAAAGACGATTATTAGCTGTAATTGCAAACAAAGGTTATTCCACAAAATATTAAACCTAGGGGTTGAATAATAATTGACCCACACTTTTATGTTTAAAATTTATAAAAATTTAACTGAGCAACAAAACTTTTTGGTTTGTAAGATTTATGCATCTGGTAATAAATCCTGCTCTTGTTTGAAGTTTGAAGGCTCTAACTTATTTGCATCTTATTAAACCTGCTAAATCTGCAGGGGGTTGAATACTACTTGTAGGCATTGTACATCTTGTCATGGGGATACAGCAACAGAGAGGGGCCAGAAGATCATAACGTCTGGTTACACAAACTCCTGCACTGATTAGATCTGCTTCACCATCGTATTAAACAGAGCAAGGAAAACCTGCTCTGTCATTGCAAGGGTTAATCAGTTCAGTTGATTCCTGGATCTCTCCATTCTGAATTGTCTCAGCTGTTCTGTGCTAGCCGCTTCACTTCACACTAGACCTCAAGTAGCTTGGATTGTGTGCCTCTCCACTCTTCCTCCAGATTCTGGGACCTTGATTTCCAAATGAAAAGCAAAATTTACTTCCATCTGAAAACAACACCTTGGACCACTGAGCAACAGTCCAGTTCTTTTTTCCCTTGACCCAGGTAAGAAGCTTTTGGCGTTGTCTATTGGTCATGAGTGGTTTGAAACAAGGAATGCGACACTTGTAGCCCATGTCCTGGATATGTCTGTGTATGATGACTCTTCAAGCAATGACTGCAGGAGAAGTCCACTCCTTGTGAATCTTCCCCAAATTTTTGAATGGCCTTTTCTTAACAATCCTTTCAAGGCTGTGGTTTTCCCGGTTGCTGGTGCACCTTGTTCTACCACACTTTTTCCTTCCACTTAAATTTCCATTAATATGCTTGGACACAGCACTCTGTGAACAGCCAGCTTCTTTAGCAATGACCTTTTGTGGCTTACCCTCCAAGTGGAGTGTGTCAATGACTGGCTTCTGGACATCTGTCACGTCAGCAGTCTTCCCCATGATTGTGGAGCCTACTGAAACAGAAAAAGGTCCTTTTAAATGCTTACGAAGCCTTTGCAGGTGTTTTTATTATTCTAATTTACTGAGATAATGACTTTGGGTTTTCATTGGCTGTAAGTCATAATCAACATTAGCAGAAATAAACACCTGAAATAGATCACTCTGTTTGTAATGATGCTATATATATATATATGAGTTTCACTTTTTGTATGAAGAATTGAAATAAATTAACTTTTTGATGACATCCTAATTTTGTAAGAAGCACCTGTACCTCGTACAGTGGTGGGGGTGCTGCCATCACCATGTATGGTGGTCAAGAAAAGGACATCTACCATGTTGTTGCTACATTGGGCTCTGCTCTCACCCTTTCTGAGCAGCTGCTGAATTATTTTCTTAAGGAGGCCTCTCTGATTTTTGAGGACAGTACCGCATGCTGTGGTAGCTCACACAGAACGACTTGAAGAGTGGGATGCTGGTATAAAAGTTATCTATGTAGACAGGGGGACATTCAAAGAGTTCAATCTGGGTGCCCTTCCCTTCACAAATTCTAAACCTGTGGATGTATCCTGAGGCACTTTCGCACAGCTTATAGGGTTTAATTCTGTATCTGGCCCTCTTACTGGGCAGGTATTGCCGAAATTTGAGCCTCCTCTTGAAAAGTATTAGCAACCCATCCTTGCCTCTTTGAGGAACGAACACCTCAGCAAACTTGATGCTTGTATAACACATCAACACTAGTGCTAACCCGAACATTAAATTTCAGGGTCTATGCCGAACAATTGGTGTTCGGGCACAGACTTCTCCAGGAAGTCCGTGTTACTGTTCGAGTCCGGCACCCCGAACATCGGGTGTTTCCTACACTGTCATGTGCATGACAGCGTGAGAAATACTGGCAGTTCTTATTGGTGGTAAGATTATTACCACCGGTTAGAGAGTTGCGCTTCATCTGAACAGTGGTATCAGTGAGGCATTAGGTGAGTATTTTTGTTGTTTATTATTTTCAGTTCTTTACATTGGAGCACGGCTTCAATGGAATGTGCATAAGGGGAGTATAACTGTGTTTGTTATTTTTAAATACATTTGTTAAACAGTATGTATTTTTATTTCAAATAAAATACTTTATTCTGTATTTTTTTTTATTGAGAATATGACTATGTTGTTAGTAATGGATAGGCATATTATAGATGCCTCTCCGTTACTAACTTGTGGCCTTGATGTCATGTGACAATAGAAAGGTGATATCAAACTCACAAATATGAACCCCACTTGCCATCACCACAGGGCAAGTGGGAAGAGGAGGTGAAAACGCCAGTATTGGTGCATAGGCTCAGACAGGGGCGGATTATCAGAGGGTCAATCTGGGCGGTAGCCCAGGGCCCAGTGGTGTGGGGGGGCCCTGGGCTACTACCGCACAGGTTGCCCACCGGCCGCCGCCATCAGGCCCCCTGCCTGACTACTACTCCCGGCTGGCGTATGTATTATGTATATGATCATCATTCATTATGTGCCAGTGCCCAGATCCGGCCGGTGGGCAGAGAGAGGGGGCCCGCATCGGGCCCTGTCTCATCTGCTCACCGGGCCCCTACCGGCGCTGCCTGCGGCGGTTTCCTATTGACGTGCGGGTGCACGCCCGCACGTCAATAGTTAACAACAACAACAGCCGCCAGCCAATTGGAGGCTGGCAGCTGAAGTTGGCCGCAGGCGCAGTGCACACGTCGCCGGCGTCTGTCAGACGCCGGCGAGTGTGTGCTGCTGAAGGGAGCTCGCCGCCTGGAGTGCTGGTCAGGTGAGGAGAACTCGGTTTTTTTTTTTGTTTTTTTGCTAACCTAAGTAACGTAGAGTGAGACACTGGGGGCAATGCTGGAGACACTGGGGGCAATGCTGGAGACACTGGGGGCAATGCTGGAGACTCTGGGGCAATGCTGGAGGCGGCTACTGGGGCTGGGGCAATGCTGGACACACTGGGGGCAATGCTGGAGACCCTGGGGGCAATGCTGGAGACACTGGGGGCAATGCTGGAGACACTGGGGGCAATGCTGGAGACACTGGGGCAGATTGCTGGAGACACTGGGGCAATGCTGGAGACACTGGGGCAATGCTGGAGACACTGGGGCAGATTGCTGGACACACTGGGGGCAATGCTGGAGACACTGGGGCAGATTGCTGGAGACACTGGGGGCAATGCTGGAGGACACACTGGGGCAGATGATTGCTGGACACACTGGGGCAATTGTTGTGAAATTGGATTCTGGGCTCCCCCGGTGGCCACTTGTGGAATTGAACTTGTGTGCATCATCCCCTCTGTTCACCTGCTCCTATCAGGATGTGGGAGTCGCTATATAACCTTGCTCCTCTGTCAGTTTCATGCCGGTCAACAATGTAATCAGAAGCCTTCTGTGCTTGTTCCTGCTACTAGACAACTCCCAGCTAAGTTGGACTTTTGTCCTTGTGTGTTTTTGCTTTTTGTTCCTGTTCACAGCTGCTGTTTCGTTACTGTGTCTGGAAAGCTCTTGTGATCGGAAATTGCCACTCTGGTGTTATGAGTTAATGCTAGAGTCTTAAAGGAATTTCTGGATGGTGTTTTGATAGGGTTTTCTGCTGACCATGAAAGTGTCCTTTCTGTCTTCCTGCTATCTAGAAAGCGGACCTCGATTTTGCTAAACCTATTTTCATACTACGTTTGTCATTTCATCTAAAATCACCGCCAATATATGTGGGGGCCTCTGTCTGCCTTTTGGGAAAATTTCTCTAGAGGTGAGCCAGGACTGTCTTTTCCTCTGCTAGGATTAGGTAGTTCTCCGGCTGGCGCTGGGCATCTAGGGTTAAAAAACGTAGGCATGCTACCCGGCCACTTCTAGTTGTGCGGCAGGTTTAGTTCATGGTCAGTATAGTTTCCATCTTCCAAGAGCTAGTTCTCATATATGCTGGGCTATGTTCTCTCGCCATTGAGAATCATGACAGGCAATGCTGGAGACACTGGGGCAATGCTGGAGACACTGGGGCAGATTGCAGGACACACTGGGGGCAATGCTGGAGGACACACTGGGGCAGATGATTGCTGGAGACACTGGGGCAATGCTGGACATACTGGGGGTAATATGCTGGACACACTGGGGGTAATATGCTGGACACACTGGGGGTAATATGCTGGACACACTGGGGCAGATTGCTGGACACTATCTGGGGGCAATGCTGGACACTCTGGGGCAATATGCTGGACATACTGGGGCAGATTGTTGAACACACTGTCTGGGGGCAATGCTGGACATAGGGGCTAATTAAGGGATATTATTACTGCAGTGATGTATTTATTTTATTTTTTGAGGACATTGTTTTAAATGGGGGAGCGGTCCTGTTACTGTGCAGAGTGACACTATGTCGCCTTTTTTTCTTCATGTGGTGTAATGTAGAAGTTGTGAAAAATTAAGTAATGCGTTCTACAAGCGGAGCTCGAGATAACTGTGTTATTTCCTGCAGAGACGAGTCCTGGCTGGAAGAAATGATGGCGGTCTGTGCTGGATGAAAGATGAAGGACTTCACCTAGAGACGTCACTGGTGAGTCATTGTTACCTATACACTGACACTATACACTGTATACTATATACAGAGGTCCTGTGTACAATGTCACCAGTGATCACTGTATTACCTCTACACAGACACTGCATACTAAGTACAGATCTCCTGTGAATACTCGCACTTATGGTGATAGTATTGTGGGGTTTTTTTTAATTACTGATCAGTATTGTAGTATTCAGTCACTATGTGGTGGTAATATGTGGTCTGGAAATGGTGTTGTGGTATTTGTCCCTTGTATGTGCTATTTGGTCACCAAGTGGTGGTAATATGTGGTCTTGACATGGTGCGGTGGTATTTGTTCCTTGTATGTGATATTATTCGATCACTGTGGTTGTAATTTGTGGTCTGGTCATGGTGCGGTGGTATTTGTTCCTTGTATGTGATATTGGTCAAACTATACCTAAATTGTATTGCATATTTTAACAAATATTTCATAGGTTACAGTAGAGTAGGGCCCGACCATTTTTCTGGAATAATCTGGTTCAGGTATCACATGACCTCGTCACATGACCCCCCGTCACATGACCGGGGGGGGGGGCAGTGTCTGAACAGCCCGGGGCCCTGGCTACCCTTAATCCACCCCTGGGTTCAGGGGCACTATACATGCCCGTTTAGCATCCTGAGAGCACCAGGTCTACTTTAGCTTGGCTGATTGTCAAGAATGCAATTTTGTCATGTCGGACGCTGTTCACACTAGGGCGTCCGACAGACAGCGGTAATTCCGCTTTTGTCCACTATGCGCTCAGTGGCGTCGGCTAGATTCTATCTAGCTGGTCCGGGGTTAATTTAGCTGGTACTCGGATTGGAAGCTGGGTCACGCCCACTGCCTTTAAATAGTTCTGCTGAACATTGGGCGTCGCCGATTATAGCTTCTGTCTTGTGCTTGGTTATCTCGGTCTGGAGTGGTGGTCTAGGAGAAAAGAGTTTCGTATCTGGTGGTGTATTTCCCTTTGTCATATTTTCTCCTTCCTATATTTGTATTTGTTTTGCCCTGAGCATTTATAGTGTATTCCTGTGTGACTGCGGCGTGGTGTATATTTTCCGTTATCCTTGTCTGTGCTAACTGTGGGTATTGGTGTGGTCTCCTCACTGGGTGGTGGGTGGTGGTTTCAGCTTAGGGTTGAAACAGGAGACAGGGTGAGGATGGAGGCCCAGACATGCACACCATCAGTGTAAACTCTGGGAGAGGGTCAGTCAGGGTTTCCCTAGTCTAAGGGAAATCGCAGGGGCCTGGGTTGTTAGCTTTTGCCTACCTAGGTCTCCCGTGACAAATTTTTTATGATTATTTAAACAATTTTAAAAAACGGCATGGGGACCGCTCTATTCTTGATAACCAGCCATGATAAAGCTGATAGCTGAGTGTTCAGGTCCCAAAACATCATAATTTCTACTGCATCTGCAAAGGTCCAGTTAGAAAAATGATGATGGGCGGTTTTGTACCAAAAATTGCTAGGCATACAAATTTATTTCGCCCACCATGAGGATTACAAAATCCTCAGAGGAAAAGACTTTCAAATAGTCTATTTCTGTGAGGACAGTGGTGTCAAATTTGATTCCTGATTGCATCCCAAAATCAGGAATCTGTGGCTCATACTGCGATTGGGACAAGTGGGACATTTTTCACGTATGCGGTGTTTGTTTGTACCAAATTTTGTGTGTGTGTGTGTGTGTGTGTGTGTGTGTGTGTGTGTGTGTGTGTGTGTGTGTGTGTGTGTGTGTGTGTTTGGGGTAAAGTTATTTTTCATTTAGAAGAGAAAAAAAAGGAGGAAAATAATCTAGAAAGAAAAAGATTAAAATAAAAAGAATATAAAAATTTGGTGAAATAAAAAAACAAAAACTTACTAAACGGACATCAGTAAAAAAAAAAAAAAATAATAAAATTACTGAGAGCTCGGAACTATCTAACACTAACCTTGACTATATTCAGTAAAAAATACTATTTCACAAAAACAGCAACAACCGGATGCCGATCAGTGATGTTAGTCACCGACCAGTGTTCACTGGCTGTAGGGCGGAAGAACAGACGTGGTGCAAAGGGAGTGGGGTGGAAGTAGGCAGAGATAAAAAAAAAAACAACAATGTCGTGGAAAACAGCGAGAATAGTGGCTGGTCAGTAATTTTTTTCACTGATCAACGCTTGGGGGCTGGAAGACGCATGCACGAAAGTGGTGCAAAACAGTGGGGAAATAGACAGGGACAAAAAAAATTCTGGAAGACAGTGAGCAGTGAGCACAAGTGCCGATCAGTGATTTGTGTCACTCATCAGCGCTAAGCAACTGCAGGATGCACAAACAAAAAAACAAGTGCAAAAAAAAAGCACTGATCATTGATCAAGTACTGATCAGCGCTCAGTGGCAGAAGGGGTTAGGAAAAATCAGGAGCTTCTTCTTGCAGGAATCATATTAGCAACACCAGCAGTGATGGCACATACTTGAAAAAGTCTGTGGCACTATAAGGTCCAACACAGCATGACAGCAGCACTATGACCACTCTGCACACGTCCGAAGCTAGAATGAGGAAGTCCAGATCAGTCATAGTGAGGTCAAATCGCGTCTGTGCACCCTGATTGGTGCAATCGACGTCATGGTCCAATTGCACCAATCAGTGCTGGACCTGGTGACACTGGCAGTGCTAGGCTCCAGCCTTTGATTGGTGCTGTTCTCAAATGTGCGTGGATTGAGATCATGGCCATTTTCCAAAGTCTACCGCAGTGAAATGGATGGGAAGTGAGGGGAAATTTTCGGAAAGCCTGGAGTCCACCACAGCTTTGCACCACCAAACACCCCCTGCTACCAGTCCGGGGCCAAGAACATCCCCCCACTCCTGCCACCACCAGCTTTCTGCTGCAGCAACCCTGCCTCCTGGGACCACGCTCCACTGCATCACCTCCAGCTCGTAAGCTACCATAAAAGCATACTGTAAATAAGTAAGATGCACCATTTTATATTAAAAAAAAATTGTCCTATTTTCCTCACCAAAATTTGAGGTGCGTCTTCTAGTCTGCAAAATACAGGATATTTTGACATATTTAAAGAACTTAAAAACAGTGCAAACTTATAATGGCTTTCTATTATCTGCAATGATTTCCTGCATTCTTTTTAACCACTTCATGGCCTTGCGATTTTCCATTTTTGTGCTTTGGATTTTTTCCTCCCTTCCTTCCAAGAGCCATAACTTTTTTTATATTTTTGTTCCCATAGCTGTAAGAAAGCTTGTTTTTTGCAGGACAAGTTGTACTTTTCAATGGCATCACTCATTTTATCATGTGATGTACTAAGAAGCAGGAAAAAAATGCATTGTAATAAGATGTGCAATTCTACGGTTGTTTTTTGCATTTTTTATTTACCATGTTCCCTGTGTGGTAAAATTTGATTCTCCAGGTCAGTGCGAGTACGCAGATACCAAACATGTAAAGTTGTTTTGTTTTTATCTAAGAGGTGAAAAAAAAAATTCAGAAATTTGAAAGAAATTTTTTTTTCCCTTATATCGCAATTTTCTGAGATGTGTAGCATTTCCATTTTAAGGGGGTCTGGGGCTGGGTGAGGGCTTATTTTTGCATTGTGAGTAGTTTTTCAGTAGTGATGAGTAGAGTTGAGCGACTTTTACTTTTTTAGGATCGAGTCGGGTTTCGCGAAACCCGACTTTGTCAAAAGTCAGGTCGGGTGAAATCGGCTGATTATTGCGAAAAGTCGGGGATCCGACTGAAACGCGAAACCCAATGCAAGTCAATGGGGAAGCAAAGTCGGCAGTGAGTGGAGGACAGGAAATCACCTACAGTGCCCATTTTAATGCCAAAAACATCAATTCTTGTTACTTAAGCTTGTCAATCTTAATTTACCTTATAATAATAGTTAGGCATTGAAAATTGGGGGTCATTTGGCTAAAGTTGTGGGGGGGGGGGTAGGGCTGGCTCAAGTTTTTTGTGGGCCCAGAAAACACAGACTACGTCACGGCGGTGGAGCAGGGAGAGGTAAGTATTTAAACTTTGCAAGTGCTGTGATCCTGAGCAAGCAGGGGGGGCCCACTCGTTCGCATTGGCACTGGCACAGGGCCCCTCAAAGTACGGCAGTGTGTTTGACGGTGGGGGCGCCTCCCACCGGCAGAGACACTTTTGCGTACTATGAGGGGCCCTGTGCCAGTGACGTCACCAACGAGTATGCCCCCCCACCTGATGAAGGAACCTGCACTTTCATCTGCACCTTCCTCTTTGTCCCCTTGTAAGGTGGTATAGTATGCGGGAAGGGGAACCAGACTTTCAGCAGGGTCAGATACTGGCTGTGTAGAGTGCAAGGGGAATGTAGTGGTCTGGGTCAATGTACCAGCAGACTCATCTAGCAGTGGCTGGGCAATGGGCGGATGGGGAGGAAACACAGATATAGGCCCAAATAATAAAGTAGGCTAAATGCAGTTCAAAATTGGTAACAGGAGTAAACAGGCGGCACTGCTTTGTTCAGTGGAGGAGAACAACAAGCAGCGGCAGACACCGTTAGTCGGCCCAACCAAACAAGTAGGCCAAATGTAGTTTAATATTTCCTATAGGCCGAAAGCCTGAAGATTGAAGCTCAGCTATATTCAGTGGAAGAGACAAGCAAGGAGCGGCAGACACCGTTAGTCGGCCCAAGCAAACAAGTAGGCCAAATGCAGTTTAAAATTCAAAACAGGATGAAAATTGAGGCTCAGCTTTGTTCAGTGGAGAAAAGCAAGGAGCGGCAGAAACCGTTAGTCGGCCCAACCAAACAAGTAGGCCAAATGCAGTTTAATATTTCCTATTGGCTGAAAGCCTGAAGATTGAAGCTCAGCTTTGTTCAGTGGAGGAGAACAGCAAGGAGCGGCAGACACTGTTAGTCGGCCCAACCAAACAAGTAGGCC
The DNA here is from genome assembly GCF_051348905.1 of Ranitomeya variabilis. Taxonomy (NCBI): domain Eukaryota; kingdom Metazoa; phylum Chordata; class Amphibia; order Anura; family Dendrobatidae; genus Ranitomeya; species Ranitomeya variabilis. The sequence goes on along the minus strand of NC_135233.1, from coordinate 911,104,752 downwards.
AAATGCAGTTTAATATTTCCTATAGGCCGAAAGCCTGAAGATCGAAGCTCAGCTTTGTTCAGTGGAGGAGACAAGCAAGGAGCGGCAGACACCGTTAGTAAGCCCAACCAAACAAGTAGGCCAAATGCTGTTTCATGTCTGATATAGGCTGAAAGCCTGAAAATTGAAGCACAGCTTTGTTCAGTGGAGGACAGCTGTATTGAGTGGCACAGACAGACACAAATATATATTAAAAAAAAAGTAGGCTAAATGCAGTTTAAAATAGGTAACAGGGGTACACAGGCGGCATTGGTTTGTTCAGCGGAGGACGATTGTGAGGAGTGGCGCAGACAGACTTAGTAGGCCTCAAATAAAAAAGTAGGCTCTATGCAGTTTAAAATTGGTTACAGGGGTACACAGGCAGCATTGGTTTGTTCAGCGGAGGACGATTGTGAGGAGTGGCGCAGACAGACTTAGTAGGCCTCAAATAAAAAAGTAGGCTCAATGCAGTTTAAAATTGGTTACAGGGGTACACAGGCAGCATTGGTTTGTTCAGCGGAGGACGATTGTGAGGAGTGGCGCAGACAGACTTAGTAGGCCTAAAATAAAAAAGTAGGCTCTATGCAGTTTAACATTGGTTACAGGGGTACACAGGCAGCATTGGTTTGTTCAGCGGAGGACGATTGTAAGGAGTGGCGCAGACAGACTTAGTAGGCCTCAAATAAAAAAGTAGGCTCTATGCAGTTTAACATTGGTTACAGGGGTACACAGGCGGCATTGGTTTGTTCAGCAGAGGACGATTGTGAGGAGTGACGCAGACAGACTTAGTAGGCCTGAAATAAAAAAGTAGGCTCAATGCAGTTTAAAATTGGTTACAGGGGTACACAGGCAGCATTGGTTTGTTCAGCGGAGGACGATTGTAAGGAGGGGCGCAGACAGACTTAGTAGGCCTAAAATAAAATAGTAGGCTCAATGCAGTTTAAAATTGGTTACAGGGGTACACAGGCAGCATTGGTTTGTTCAGCGGAGGACGATTGTGAGGAGTGGCGCAGACAGACTTAGTAGGCCTAAAATAAAAAAGTAGGCTCTATGCAGTTTAACATTGGTTACAGGGGTACACAGGCGGCATTGGTTTGTTCAGCAGAGGACGATTGTGAGGAGTGACGCAGACAGACTTAGTAGGCCTGAAATAAAAAAGTAGGCTCAATGCAGTTTAAAATTGGTTACAGGGGTACACAGGCAGCATTGGTTTGTTCAGCGGAGGACGATTGTAAGGAGGGGCGCAGACAGACTTAGTAGGCCTAAAATAAAATAGTAGGCTCAATGCAGTTTAAAATTGGTTACAGGGGTACACAGGCAGTATTGGTTTGTTCAGCAGAGGACGATTGTAATGAGTGGCGCAGACAGACTTAGTAGGCCTAAAATAAAAAAAAGTAGGCTCAATCCAGTTTAACCCCTTTCTGACATCTGACGTACTATCCCGTCGAGGTGGGGTGGGCCCGTATGACCACCGACGGGATAGTACGTCATACGCGATCGGCCGCGCTCACGGGGGGAGCGCGGCCGATCGCGGCCGGGTGTCAGCTGCATATCGCAGCTGGCATCCGGCTCTATGTGCCAGGAGCGGTCACGGACCGCCCCCGGCACACCGCGATCAAACATGATCGCGGTGTACCGGCGGTATAGGGAAGCATCGCGCAGGGAGGGGGCTCCCTGCGGGCTTCCCTGAGACCCCAGCAGCAACGCGATATGATCGCGTTGCTCCGAGGGTCTCCTACCTCCCTCCTCGCAGCAGGTCCCGGATCCAAGATGGCTGCGGCATCCGGGTCCTGCAGGGAGGGAGGTGGCTTACCGAGTGCCTGCTCAGAGCAGGCGCAGGTAAGCCTGCAGCCCTGCACAGCAGATCGCCGATCTGACAGAGTGCTGTGCACACTGTCAGATCACCGATCTGTAATGTCCCCCCCTGGGACAAAGTAAAAAAGTTTAAAAAAAAATTTTCCACATGTGTAAAAAAATAAATAAAAAATAAATTCCTAAATAAAGAAAAAAAAATATATTATTCCCATAAATACATTTCTTTATCTAAATAAAAAAAAACAATAAAAGTACACATATTTAGTATCGCCGCATCCGTAACGACCCAACCTATAAAACTGTCCCACTAGTTAACCCCTTCAGTAAACACCGTGAGAAAAAAAAAAAAAAAAAACGAGGCAAAAAACAACGCTTTATTACCATACCGCCGAACAAAAAGTGGAATAACACGCGATCAAAAAGACAGATATAAATAACCATGGTACCACTGAAAATGTCATCTTGTCCCGCAAAAAACGAGCTGCCATACAGCATCATCAGCAAAAAAATAAAAAAGTTATAGTCCTGAGAATAAAGCGATACCAAAATAATTATTTTTTCTATAAAAGAGCTTTTATCGTATAAAAGCGCCAAAACATAAAAAAATGATATAAATGAGGTATCGCTGTAATCGTACTGACCCGAAGAATAAAACTGCTTTATCAATTTTACCAAACACGGAACGGTATAAACACCTCCACCAAAAGAAATTCATGAATAGCTGGTTTTTGATCATTCTGCCTCACAAAAATCGGAATAAAAAGCGATCAAAAAATGTCATGTGCCCGAAAATGTTACCAATAAAAACGTCAACTCGTCCCGCAAAAAATAAGACCTCACATGACTCTGTGGACTCAAATATGGAAAAATTATAGCTTTCAAAATGTGGTAACGCAAAAAATATTTTTTGCAATAAAAAGCGTCTTTCAGTGTGTGACGGCTGCCAATCATAAAAATCCGCTAAATAACCCGCTATAAAAGTAAATCAAGCCTCCCTTCATCACCCCCTTAGTTAGGGAAAAATAAAAAAATGTATTTCTTTCCATTTTCCCATTAGGGTTAGGGCTAGGGTTAGGGCTAGGGTTAGGGCTAGGGTTATTGCTAGGGTTAGGGCTAGGGTTATTGCTAGGGTTAGGGCTAGGGTTAGGGTTATTGCTAGGGTTAGGGCTAGGGTTAGGGTTATTGCTAGGGTTAGGGCTAGGGTTAAGACTACAGTTAGGGTTGGGGCTAAAGTTAGGGTTAGGGTTTGGATTACATTTACGGTTGGGAATAGGGTTGGGATTAGGGTTAGGGGTGTGTCAGGGTTAGGGATGTGGTTAGGGTTACCGTTTGGATTAGGGTAAGGGGTGTGTTTGGATTAGGGTTTCAGTTATAATTGGGGGGTTTCCACTGTTTAGGCACATCAGGTGCTCTCCAAACGGGACATGGCATCTGATCTCAATTCCAGACAATTCTGCGTTGAAAAAGTAAAACAGTGCTCCTTCCCTTCAGAGCTCTCCCGTGTACCCAAACAGGGGTTTACCCCAACATATGGGGTATCGGCGTACTCAGGACAAATTGGACAACATCTTTTGGGGTCCAATTTCTCCTCTTACCCTTGGGAAAATACAAAACTGGGGGCTAAAAAATAAGTTTTGTGGGGAAAAAAAGATTTTTTATTTTCACGGCTCTGCGTTGTAAACTGTAGTGAAACACTTGGGGATTCAAAGTTTTCACAACACATCTAGATAAGTTCCTTGGGGGGTCTAATTTCCAATATGGGGTCACTTGTGGGGGGTTTCTACTGTTTAGGTACATCAGGGGCTCTGCAAATGCAACGTGACGCCTGCAGACCAATCCATCTAAGTCTGCATTCCAAACGGCGCTCCTTCCCTTCCGAGCTCTGCCATGCACCCAAACAGTGGTTTACCCCCACATATGGGGTATCAGCGTACACAGGACAAATTGGACAACACCTTTTCGGGTCCAATTTATTATGTTACCCTTGTAAAAATACAAAGCTGGGGGCTAAAAAATCATTTCTGTGAAAAAAAAGAGGAATTTTTATTTTCACGGCTCTGCGTTATAAACTGTAGTGAAACACTTGGGGGTTCAAAGTTCTCACAACACATCTAGATAAGTTCCTTGGGAGGTCTAATTTCCAATTTGGGGTCACTTGTGGGGGGTTTCTACTGTTTGGGTACATCAGGGGCTCTGCAAATGCAACGTGACACCTGCAGACCAATCCATTTAAGTCTGCATTCCAAATGGCGCTCCTTCCTTTCCGAGCTCTGTCATGCGCCCAAACAGTGCTTTCCCCCACATATGGGGTATCAGCGTACTCAGGACAAATTGGACAACAACTTTTGGGGTCCAATTTATTATGTTACCCTTGTAAAAATACAAAGCTGGGGGCTAAAAAATCATTTCTGTGAAAAAAAAGAGGAATTTTTATTTTCACGGCTCTGCGTTATAAACTGTAGTGAAACACTTGGGGGTTCCAAGCTCTCAAAACACATCTAGATAAGTTCCTTAGGGGGTCTACTTTCCAAAATGGTGTCACTTGTGGGGGGTTTTAATGTTTAGGCACATCAGGGGCTCTCCAAACGCAACATGGCGTCCCATCTTAATTCCAGTCAATTTTGCATTGAAAAGTAAAATAGCACTCCTTCCCTTCCGAGCTCTGCCCTGCGCCCAAACAATGGTTTACACCCACATATTGGGTATCGTTGTACTCAGGACAAATTGCACAACAACTTTTGTGGTCTAATTTCTTCTCTTACCCTTGGGAAAATAAAAAAATGGGGACGAAAAGATCATTTTTGTGAAAAAATATGATTTTTTATTTTTACGGCTCTGCATTATAAACTTCTGTGAAGCACTTGTTGGGTCAAAGTGCTCACCACACATCTAGATAAGTTCCTTAGGGGGTCTACTTTCCAAAATGGTGTCAGTTGTGGGGGGTTTCAATGTTTAGGCACATCAGGGGCTCTCCAAACGCAACATGGCGTCCCATGTCAATTCCAGTCAATTTTGCATTGAAAAGTCAAATGGCGCTCCTTTCCTTCCGAGCTCTGCCATGCGCCCAAACAGTGGTTTACCCCCACATAAGGGGTATTAGCGTACCCAGGACAAATTGTACAACAACTTTTGGGGTCCATTTTTTCCTGTTACCCTTGGTAAAATAAAACAAATTGGAGCTGAAATAAATTTTGTGTAAATAAAAATGAACATTTAACTTTTTTTCAAACATTCCAAAAATGCCTGTGAAACACCTGAAGGGTTAATAAATTTCTTGAATGTGGTTTTGAGCACCTTGAGGGGTGCAGTTTTTAGAATGGTGTCACACTTGGGTATTTTCTGTCATATAGACCCCTCAAAATGACTTTAAATGAGATGTGGTCCCTGAAAAAAAATGGTGTTGTAAAAATGAGAAATTGCTGGTCAATTTTTAACCCTTATAACTCAATAACAAAAAAAAAATTTGGTTCCAAAATTGTGCTGATGTAAAGTAGACATGTGGGAAATGTTACTTATTAAGTACTTTGCGTGACATATGTCTGTGATTTAAGGGCATAAAAATTCAAAGTTGGAAAATTTCGAAATTTTCAAAATTTTCGCCAAATATCCATTTTTTTAACAAATAAACGCAATTTTACCACTATCATGAAGTACAATATGTCACGAGAAAATAATGTCAGAATCACTGTGATCCGTTGAAGCGTTCCAGAGTTATAACCTCATAAAGGGACAGTGGTCAGAATTGTAAAAATTGGCCTGGTCATTAACGTGCAAACCACCCTTGGGGGTGAAGGGGTTAACATTGGTTACAGGGGTACACAGGCGGAATTAGTTTGTTCAGCGGAGGACGATTGTGAGGAGTGGTGCAGACAGACTTAGTAGGCCTCAAATAAAAAAGTAGGCTCAATGCAGTTTAAAATTGGTTACAGGGGTACACAGGCAGCATTGGTTTGTTCAGCGGAGGACGATTGTGAGGAGTGGCGCAGACAGACTTAGTAGGCCTAAAATAAAAAAGTAGGCTCTATGCAGTTTAACATTGGTTACAGGGGTACACAGGAAGCATTGGTTTGTTCAGCGGAGGACGATTGTAAGGAGTGGCGCAGACAGACTTAGTAGGTCTAAAATAAAAAAGTAGGCTCAATGCAGTTTAACATTGGTTACAGGGGTACACAGGCGGAATTGGTTTGTTCAGCAGAGGACGATTGTAAGGAGGGGCGCAGACAGACTTAGTAGGCCTAAAATAAAATAGTAGGCTCAATGCAGTTTAAAATTGGTTACAGGGGTACACAGGCAGTATTGGTTTGTTCAGCAGAGGACGATTGTAATGAGTGGCGCAGACAGACTTAGTAGGCCTAAAATAAAAAAAGTAGGCTCAATCCAGTTTAACATTGGTTACAGGGGTACACAGGCGGAATTGGTTTGTTCAGCGGAGGACGATTGTGAGGAGTGGTGCAGACAGACTTAGTAGGCCTCAAATAAAAAAGTAGGCTCAACGCAGTTTAAAATTGGTTACAGGGGTACACAGGCAGCATTGGTTTGTTCAGCGGAGGACGATTGTAAGGAGTGGCGCAGACAGACTTAGTAGGCCTAAAATAAAAAAGTTGGCTCAATGCAGTTTAACATTGGTTACAGGGGTACACAGGCAGCATTGGTTTGTTCAGCAGAGGACGATTGTAAGGAGTGGCGCAGACAGACTTAGAAGGCCTAAAATAAAAAAGTAGGCTCTATGCAGTTCAAAACTGGTAACAGGAGTAAACTGGCGGCATAGGTTTGTTCAGTGGAGGACAACTGTAAGGAGTGGATGACACAGTTAGTAGGCCAAAACAATAAAGTGAGGTAAATGCCTGCCAAACAAATTTTCATAAATAAACAGGTGGCATAGCTACGTACAGGGGTGGGCTCCTCTGCTGAGTAGCAGACAGTGGTAGTTGGCGCAAATTATTAACTGGTCTAAATGGAGGCCAGGGCCCCTGTATATTTTTACTATCATCTATCATTTCAACACATTTTTATTGGCAGTGCCATTGAAGGATTTAACAGCAGACTACACAGTGGTGGAGCCGGGAGAGGTAAGTTTTGCAAGTGGTAGAGTGCTGTTCGAGCTGGGAGGGACACTCTCTCGTGGGCGGTGGTACTGGCCCAGGGCCCCTCATATTACGACGGTGTGTCTGATGTTAGTTGTGCACCACCACCATCAGAGACACTTCATTGTACTATGAGGGACCCTGTGCCAGAGCCGTCGCCCAAGAGTGGGCACACCCACCTGTCCAGGCAAACGGCACTCGCACGGGTGCTTGCGCTAGGTGGTGACCACGGCCCCGTGGGGGGAGTCAGCCCATTTAGGGAGGTGTAAAAATGGCCTATGGTGTACATTCAGCAGCTGCAAATGGAGGAATTGGAGCAGTCAGTAAGAGGAGTCCAAAAGCAAGACCTTTTTACAGGAAAGCTACGTGTCAGCAGGGGAAGGTGGGGCAAAATAATTAGAAATCCATGATTGGTACATTTTAATGAAGGTTAGATCATCAACATTTTGGGTAGCCAGACGAGTCCTTTTTTCGGTCAGTATTGAACCAGCAGCACTGAAGACTCTTTCTGATAGCACACTAGCAGCTGGGCAAGCGAGCTCCTGTAATGCATATTCTGCCAATTCAGGCCAGGCGTCTATTTTAGATGCCCAGTAATCAAAGGGGAATGACGTGTGAGGGAGAACACTGATAAGGGAGAAAAAATAGTTTGTAACCATACTGGACAAATGTCTCCTGTCACTTTGAATTGATGCAGCAGTACCTGTCGTGTCTGCGGTCATTGCGAAATCACTCTACAACCTGGTCATAAAACCCCTCTGTCCAACGCCACTTCTGATTTGTGCACCTCTAACACCTCTGCCATGTTGCCCCCTGCAGCTCGTGTGAGAACCATCACTGCCGCTGTGTGCTGGGAATGCCTGAACCAAACGGTCTACAAGAGTTGCTTGTTTGGTAGCCAATATTTGCTCAAGGTTCTCATGTGGCATGATATTTTGCAATTTCCCTTTATAGCGTGGATCCAGGAGGCAGGCCAACCAGTAATCGTCATCGGTCATCATTTTGATAATGCGGGGGTCCCTTTTTAGGATACGCAAGGCATAATAAGCCATGTGGGCCAATGTTCCAGGTGTCAATTCACTGCTTGTGCTGGGTTGAGGAGCACTTTCTGGCAAATCAACATCACTTGTCTCCCGCAAAAACCCTGTACCGGACCTTGCAACGCCATCAGTTTCTATTGCCCCCCTGAGAAGCTTCCTCCTCCCATAAATATTCATCCCCATCATCCTCCTCTTCGTCCGCCACCTCATCCAGGAGAGTACCCTGAGCAGACAATGGCTGACTGTCATCAAGGCTTCCCTCCTCCTCGGCTGCAGATGCCTGCTCCTTAATGTGCGTCAAACTTTGCATCAGCAGACATATTAGTGGGATGCTCATGCTTAGGATGGCATCGTCTGCACTTACCAGTCGTGTGCATTCCTCAAAACACTGAAGGACTTGACAGAGGTCTTGTAGCTTCGACCACTGCACACCTGACAACTCCATGCCTGCCATCCAACTGCCTGCCCATGTATGTGTATCCTCCCACAAATACATTACAGCACGCCTCTGTTCGCACAGCCTCTGAAGCATGTGCAGTGTGGAGTTCCACCTTGTTGCAACGTCGATTATTAGGCGGTGCTGGGGAAGCTTCAACGATCGCTGATGGTTCTGCATACGGCTGGAGTGTACGGGCGACAGGCGGAGGTGCGAGCAAAGTCTTCGCACCTTCAGGAGCAGGGCTGGTAACCCCGGATAACTTTTCAGGAAGCACTGCACCACCAGGTTCAAGGTGTGAGCCAGGCAAGGTATGTGTTTCAGTTCTGAAAGGGCTCTGGCAGCCATAAAATTCCTTCCGTTATCACTGACTACCTTGCCTGCCTCAAGATGTACACTGCCCAGCCAGGACTGAGTTTCTTGCTGCAAGAACTCGGCCAGAACTTCCGCGGTGTGTCTGTTGTCGCCCAAACACTTCATTTCCAACACGGCCTGCTGACGCTTACCACTAGCTGTTCCATAATGGGACACCTCGTGTGCAACACTGGCAGCTGCAGATGGAGTGGTCGTGCGGCTGCGCTCTGTGGACGAGCTTTCGCTTCTGCTGGAGGAGGAGGGGTGGCGAACGCCTACAGCCAACTGTTTCCTAGACCGTGGGCTAGGCAGAACTGTCCCACTATGGCTGTCCCCTGTGGACCCTGCATCCACCACATTAACCCAGTGTGCCGTGATGGACACGTACCGTCCCTGTCCATGCCTACTGGTCCATGCATCTGTTGTGAGGTGGACCTTTCTACTGACTGATTGCCTGAGTGCATGGACAATGCGGTCTTTGACATGCTGGTGGAGGGCTGGGATGGCTTTTCTCACAAAGAAGTGTCGACTGGGTAGGTCATAGCGTGGTACTGCGTAGGCCATCAGGGCTTTGAAAGCTTTGCTTTCAACCAACTGGTAGGGCATCATCTCTAATGAGATTAGTCTAGCAATGTGGGCGTTCAAACCCTGTGTACGCGGATATGAGGATGAGTACTTCCTTTTCCTAACGAGAGTCTCTTGTAGGGTGAGCTGGACTGGAGAACTGCATATGGTGGAACTACCGAGGGTGGTGGTGGACATAGCAGATTGAGAGAGGGTTGGTGATGGTATTCTTGATGTTGGCCTACATACAGTGTTTCCTACCAAGAACCTGGTGATTCCCTGACTGCTTTGGCCTTGCGACAATACCTCCGCATTTGCTGCAGGTGGTGTCCTAAATGGTGGGCTTACAGTGAGGGAAGCAATGTAGCGTTGCTTACTACCTTCATTCTGAGCGGGTGCAACAACGTAACGGGACGTTTGGTAATTAGTCCAGGCTTGCAAGTGCATGCTGGTTAAATGTCTAAGCATGCACGTTGTATTTAAATTTTTGACATTCTGCCCTATGCTAAAGGTTTTTGAGCATTTCTTACAGATAACTTTGCACTGATCATTCGGATCTTGGTTAAAAAATTGCCACACTGCACTCTTCCTACTATTGAATACCTTTTCAGGCATTGCACGCTGTGCTACTTTCACCGGATGGCCACGCTGTCCTAAAACTGGTTTTGTTTTTTACACACGTTTTTGGCCTGATACGGGCCTGCCAGATGAAAGCTGTTGCGATGTTGATGCCTGCTGCGGGCTCATCCTCCTCCGCTTCTGAGCTACTGCCAGCGGCACCCTGTTCTCCCAATGGCTGCCAATCTGGGTCAACAACTGGGTCATCTATCACCTCCTCTTCAATGTCCTGTGCACCTTCCTTTGTGTCACCGTGTAAGGTGCTATAGCGTTCGGGACGGGGCACCATAGTCTCAATCAGGGTCAGGTTCTGGCTCAGTACACTGCGAGGGCAATGTTGTGATGAGTCAATGGAACAGCATAATAATCTAGCTGTGGCTGTGCATCTGTGCACTCCATGTCCGATTCATCTTGTAAAGGGCTGTGAACTATTTCCCTTTCTAACCCTGGCACGGTATGTGTAAAGAGCTCCATGGAGTAAACTGTAGTGTCGCCTGCCGCATCCTTCACTTTTGCTTTGGGTGAAGGACACAAGGAAGTGACTTGTTCCTGACCGTGAGCATCCACTGACGACTCGCTGCTTTTAAATTTGGAACTTTCGGAAGAGGAGGCGAAAGAGCTAGAGGCTGAGTCAGCAAGGAAAGCCAAAACTTTTTCCTGCTGCTCCGGCTTTAAAAGCGGTTTTCCTACTCCCAGAAAAGGAAGCCTTCGAGGCCTTGTGTAGCCAGACGATGACGCTGGCTCAACAACTCGAGCCTTAGGTGCTATTTTGCTTTTCCCACTACCACCAGATGCTCCACCACCACCACCATCATTAACAGCTGGCAATGACCGCCCATGGCCTCTTCCACCAGACTTCCTCATTCTTGGGAAAATGTAACCAAACTAACAACCGTTATATGGTACTGAAAAACAAGGTAGAAGGTGTATGTAAACTTGTTGAGAATTTAAATCTCCCTTTTTATGTGTGGGAGACTGCTGCAAAAACAGGCCCACTGTATTACACTACACAGTGTACGTGGCAGAAAGGGGCTGGCAGATATACGACAAATGGAACTGACGCAGATGCACTTAGCGGCAATTTAAATCTCCCTTTTTATGTGTGGGAGACTACTGCAAAAATCAGGCCCACTGTATTACACTACACAGTTTACGTGGCAGAAAGGCGCTGGCAGATGCACTTAGCGGCAATCTAAATCTCCCTTTTTATGTGTGGGAGACTACTGCAAAAATCAGGCCCACTGTATTACACTACACAGTGTACGTGGCAGAAAGGGGCTGGCAGATATATATATATATATAATTAAAAAAAAAAAAAAAAAAAGGGACTGTACTACAATAACAATCTCCCTACAATGATCTCAGGAAAAGTATGGCAGCCAGCAATAAAAAGGACTGCTGCACACAAAAGTGTGGACAAATAAACAATAGAACTGTGCAGAAAGGAGCAACAGGATTTTTGCTTTTAAAAAAGCAGTTGGTTTGCACAGCGGCGTACAAACAGCAACGCAGCTATCAGGGAGCCTTCTAAGCTACAGAGCTGATGCACAGAAATCTAGCCTCCACTGTCCCTGCAAAGAAAAGGTGGTGTTGGACAGTGGAAATCGCTACAGCACAAGCGGTTTGGGGGTTAATCTTTCCTCCCTAACAATATCCCTGCTTCTGACGAAGCTGCAGCAACCTCTCCCTATGCTCAGATCGGCAGAAGTAAGATGGCGGTCGGCGCTCATCACGCTGGCCACACTGCGTCCTCCTTCATTGGCTGAGAAATGGCGCTGAAAGCATCATACGAAATGCGACTTTGGCGCGAAGATCGCCGACAGCATGGCCGATCCCACACTGGGATCGGGTCAGGTTTCACGAAACCCGACTATGCCGAAAGTCGGTGATTTTTGAAATTGTCCGATCCGTTTCGCTCAACCCTAGTGATGAGCGAAGCATGCTCGGTAATGTGCGGTGCTCGTCTGAGCATCGCAGTGCTTGCGATGCTCGGCGAGCGGCATGCATTTCCAGGGTTGCTTAGTGGGAGTTCGGGCCACCGCCCTGCATGTTTGGCGCTCTTTAGAGCACCAATCAACATGCAGGGATTGTCTGCCACGCACTGTAATGCCGCATCCATGTTGATTGTGGCATTACAGGGACTGGCTGCCTGCAGAGCGTCATCAGATCTATATCAGACCTTGCGCCGCCCTGCTCGTCACAGTCAGCTCCAGAATCACCAGTGTAGGGAGAGTTGCTGCAGAGATAGGGACAGAATAGGTGGTGTATCAGTTAGTGTGGGTATACCATTAATGAATACACAAATCCAGCTAAGTCAACAGTCCTTCTAAGGCCGGCGTCACACTAGCGAGTTTTACGGACATATGAGTGCAGAAAATACGTCCAGAAAATACGCATTACACACGGCCCAATGATTCTCTATGGGGCAGCTCCTATCTGCCGTATATTACGCATCCGTAATATACGGTATGTTACGGGCGTAGAAAATCGCAGCATGCTTGTTGTAGTTCGAGCCTGGGAACTTTTCAGAATATTTTCCCAGGTTCCAGTTCATATGAGTTCATCCAGCAGAGGGCGCATCACCGCGACTCAAGGTAACTACAGGACATTCCCCTGCATTCCATTCATTCACCAAGTTTTACAGACAGGAGCACAGCTGCATTAGCAGAGCTCCTGGGTGTTAAATGATTTAACCCCTTCAGATGGATTTACAGCGTGGGACAAGACTGAACGACGGAAGGTATGGAATATTGTTGTTTGTTTTGTTTAACTTTATTTCAGGTGACAAGGGTCTTAGTATAAAATATTAAAACACCATGTGTCTTTATTTCATTAAAATACTTTTGAATAATGTGTGTTTTATTAACCTTTTCGTACTATTGGATTAATAATGGATGTGTCATAATTGACGCCTCTCCATTATTAACCTGGCTTAATGTCACCTTACAATAGCAAGGTGACATTAACCCTTCATTACCCCATATCCCACCACTACACGGGAGTGGGAAGAGAGAGGCTAAATGCCAGAATAGGCGCATCTTACAGATGCTCCATTTCCGGGGCGGCTGCGGACTGGTATTTGTAGCCGGGGGGGGGGGGGCAATATCCATGGCCCCTCTCTAGGCTATGAATATCAGCACGCAGCCGTCTGTGTAGCCTTTCTGGCTATAAAATAAAGGGGGACCCATCTTCAAGATGTGCCTTTTCTGGGGTGGCTGGGGGCAGATGTTTTTAGCCGGGGGGGGGGGGCAATAACCATGGTCCCTCTCTAGGCTATTAATATCTGCACTCAGTCACTGGCTTTCCCACTCTGGCGGAGAAAATTGCGCGGGAGCCCACGCCAATTTTTTCCAGGATTTAACCCTTTAATTTAAGAGTTAGAGACCCCAAATTTTACACAGAGACACTTGTTACATTAGTAAAGAGGAATATGTAATAAAAGAAGGGATATGAGATGGTTTACTGTATGTAAACCATGTCTCATATCCTGTTGGGTTTGTGAAGGAGAGAGCAAAAGCCGGCAATTGAATTACCGACTTTTCTGCTATCTAGCGCTGAAATATAAATATATATATTATACTAGCTATTGAACCCGTTCTACGCCCGGGTGGCGAGCATTTATATTGGTATATGGTCTCCATCCTGGTATGTGCGCTGCTCCCATCTTGCTCCCCCATCCTGTCATATGCTGCTCCATCCTGCGTCCCCATCCTGTCATGTGCTGCTCCATCCGGCACCCCCATCCTGTCATGTGCTGCTCCATCCCATCTTTCTCTGTCCGGCTCTACTGCCCGAGTGCAGCTGTGCTGAGCGCGGGCGGCTGTGCTGAGCGCGGGCGGCTGTGCTGAGCGCGGGCGGCTGTGCGTGGCTGTGCTGAGCGCGGGCGGCTGTGCTGAGTGCGGGCGGCTGTGCGTCTGTGCTGAATGCAGGCGGCTGTGCGTGGCTGTGCTGAGTGCGGGCGGCTGTGCGTGGCTGTGCTGAGTGCGGACGGCTGTGCTGAGTGCGGACGGCTGTGCGTGGCTGTGCTGAGTGCGGGCGGCTGTGCGTGGCTGTACTGAGTGCGGGCGGCTGTACTTACTGCCTGAGTGCGGCGCTGGCTATAATGGATACAGCACCCCTGCAGCCAGCACAGCGAGGGCTGACTCCGCCCACTCGCGTCACTGGTCACATGCTGGTGGTGACATCATCGAAGGTCCTGGAGCTCCGCTGGGCTCTACAGCTACCGACTGGAGCTGCAGAGCAAACAGCCCCCATGGCCGGTATATTAGGGGGGATACAGTGGTGTGTGTGGAGCCCCCATGGCCGCTATATTATGGGGGATACGCGGGTGTGTGGAGCCCCCATGGCCGGAATATTGGGGGGGGGGATAAGTTCGGCTGCGTCACTCTGGTCCAGACTGCGCAGGCACGGTGCATCGCGCTTGCGCAGTCTATAAAGGCTTCGGACAGAGTGACGCTCCCACCGCTATATTATAGATATATATATCTACTATATAATTGTCTAAGGGTCACTTCCGTCTTTGTCTGTCCTTCTGTCTGTCTCGGATATTCATTGGTCGCGACCTCTGTGTGTCATGGAATCCAAGTCGCTGATTGGTCGTGGCAAAACAGCCACGACCAATCAGCAACGGCCACAGTTCAGCGGAAAAATGGCCGCTCCTTCCTCCCCACAGTCAGTGCCCGCTCCGTACTCCCCTCCAGTCTGCCCTCACACAGGGTTAATGGCAACGGACCGCGTTATGCCGCGGTGTAATGCACTCCGTTATTGCTGCTATTAACCCTGTGTGACCAACTTTTTACTATTCATGCTGCCTATGCAGCATGAATAGTAAAACTATCTAATGTTAAAAAATAATTTAAAAAATAAAAAATCATTATATACTCACCGTCCGTCGGCCCCCGAATCGACAACAGGCCTTTCCCGCTCGCGACGCTCCAGTAACCGGTCCATGCTGCGATCTCACGAGACCGCTACGTCATCATCTCGCGAGACCGCAATGCACTCTTGAGACCGGAGAGCACGAGCAGCGTCGGTAACCGCTTCGCTTGGATGCGGGGGCTCCAGAAGGTGAGTATATAACTATTTTTTTATTTCTTTTTTTTTTTTAACAGGGATATGATGCCCACATTGCTACGTGGGCTGGGCAATATACTACATGGGCTGGGCAATATACTAGATGGGCTGTGCAATATACCACGTGGGCTGCGCAATGTACCGCGTGGGCTGCGCAATGTACTACGTGGCTGTGCAATATAATACGTGGGCTGTGCAATATACTACGCATACATATTCTAGAATACCCGATGAATTAGAATCGGGCCACTATATATATATATATATATACTTTTTAGAATATTTGAGCCGATGGATCCATATGTCCATTTTGCACGCCTGCGAGAAAAAAAACCGCCGTACGGTTTTGTGCGTAAAAATCGCATCCTCGCATTGAATACGGAACAGTGTTTTGGGACAATTACTGCATATTACAGCCGTAAAAAACGGACCGTATTTTCATACGCCTAGCGTGACGCCGGCCTCAGGACTAATTACGGGGTATATAGATATCAGTGCTTGGTAGGCAGGCAGTGTATGTGGCTATATACACTGCTGAAACAAAATAAAGGAAACACTTAACACCTTCACCTCCCGGAGCTTTTTTCGTTTTTTGCTCCCCTCCTTCCCAGAGCCATAACTTTTTTATTTTTCCTTCAATATGGCCATGTGAGGGCTTATTTTTTGCGGGACGAGATGTACTTTTGAAAAATACCATTGCTTTTACCATGCCGTGTAACAGAAAATGGGAAAAAAAATTCCAAGTGCGATAAAATTGCAAAAAAAGTGCAATCTCACACTTGTTTTTTGTTTGGCTTTTTTGCTAGGTTCGTCAAATGCTAAAACTAACCTGCCATTATGATTCTCCAGGTCATTACGAGTTCATAGGCACCAAACATGTATAGGTTCTCTTTTATCTAAGTGGTAAAAAAAAATTCCAAAGTTTGCTTAAAAATAAAAAATTGCGCCATTTTCCAATACCCGTAGCGTCTCCAATTTTCGTGATCTGGGGTCGGGTGAGGGCTTATTTTTTGCGTGCCGAGCTGGCGTTTTTAATGATACCATTTTGGTGCAGATACGTTCTTTTGATCGCCCGTTATTGCATTTTAATGCAATGTTGCGGCAACCAAAAAAAGTCATTTTGGCGTTTTGATTTTTTTTCTCGCTACACCATTTAGCGATCAGGTTAATCCTTTGTTTTTATTGATAGATCGGGCGATTCTGAAAGCGGCAATACCAAATATGTGTAGGTTTGATTTTTTTTTTGTTTTATTTTGATTGGGGCGAAAGGGGGGTGATTTGAACTTTTATATATTTATTTTCTTTGTATTTTTAAACACTTTTTTTTAAATTTTGGCATGCTTCAGTAGCCTCCATAGGAGGCTAGAAGCATGCACTACACGATCGGCTCTGCTACATAGAGGTGAAGCACAGATCACCTCTATGTAGCAGAAATGCAAGGTTGCTTTGAACGTCGACCACAGGGTGGCGCTCAAAGCAATCGGCCATCAACAACCATAGAGGCCTCTGGTTGTTATGGCAATGTACCGATGACAGTAAAAAAGTTATGTGTCAGCTCACCCCCATCAGCAAATCCATGAGAGTCCACAGGAATGTACCGATGACCCTCGATCATGTGACGGGGGTCAGCGGTGCGAGCACTAGTTAAATGCCGCTGTCAGCGTTTGACGGCGGCATTTAACTAGTTAATGGGCGTGGACGGATCACGATTCCGCTCGCGCTCATTGCGCGCACATGTCAGCTGTACAAAACAGCTGACATGTCGCGGCTTTGAGGTTGGCTCACCGCCGGAGCCCACCTCAAAGCAGGGGATCTACCAGCTGACGTACTATTCCGTCAGCTGGCAGAAAGGGGTTAAACAACAGAATATAACTCCAAGTAAATCAAACTTCTGTGAAATCAAATTGTCCACTTAGGAAGCAACACTATTTGACAATCAATTTCACATGCTATTGTGCAAATGGAATAGACAACAGATGGAAATTATTGGCAATTATCAAGACACACTCAATAAAGGAGTGGTTCTGCAGTTGGGGACCAGAGACCACATCTCAGTACCAATGCTTTCTGCCTGATGTTTTGGTCACTTTTGAATGTTGGTTGTGCTTTCACACTTGTGGTAGCATGAGACGGACTCTACAACCCACACAAGTGGCTCAGGTAGTGCAGCTCATCCAGGATGGCACATCAATGCGAGCTGTGGCAAGGTTTGCTGTGTCTGTCAGCGTAGTGTCTAGAGGCTGGAGGCGCTACCAGGACACAGGCCAGTACACCAGGAGACATGGAGGGGGCCGTAGGAGGGAAACAACCCAGCAGCAGGACCGCTACCTCAGCCTTTGTGCAAGGAGGAACAGGAACACTGGCAGCCCTGCAAAATGACCTACAGCAGGCCACAAATGTGCATGTGTCTGCACAAATTGTTAGAAAATGACTGAGGATGGTCTGAGTGCTCGACGTCCACAGATGGGGGTTGTGCTCACAGCCCAACACCATGCAGGATGCTTGGCATTTGCCACAGAACACCAGGATTGGCAAATTAGCCACAGGCGCCCTGTGCTCTCCGCAGATAAAAGCAGGTTCACACTGAGCACATGTGACAGAGTCTGGAGATGCCGTGGAGAGCAATCTGCTGCCTGCAACATCCTGCAGCATGACAGATTTGAATTAGGGTTAGAACTAGGGTTAAGGTTAGAACTAGGGTTAGGGTTAGAATTAGGCTATGTGCACACGGTGCGGATTTGGCTGCGGATCCGCAACGGATTGGCCACTGCGGATTCGTCACTGCGGATTCGTAGCAGTTTTCCATCAGGTTTACAGTACCATGTAAACCTATGGAAAACCAAAGCAGCTGTGCCCAAGGTGCGCAAAATACCGCGCGGAAACGGTGTTGTATTTTCCGCAGCATGTCAATTCTTTGTGCGGATTCCGCAGCGTTTTACACCTGTTCTTCAATAGGAATCCGGAGCTGAAATCCGCACAAAAAAAACACTGGAAATCCAAGATCCATGGGAGGTCTAGTTTCCAAAATGGGGTCACGTGGGGGGTTTCTAAAGTTTAGGCACACAGGGGCTCTCCAAACGCTACATGGTGTCCGCTAACGATTGGAGCTAATTTTCCATTCAAAAAGTCAAATGGCGCTCCTTCCCTTCCGTTTGCCCAAACAGTGGTTTACCCCCACATGTGAGGTATCAGTGTACTCAGGAGAAATTGCCCAATAAATTTTAGGATCCATTTTATCCTGTTGCCCATGTGGAAATGAACAAATTGAGGTTAAAAGAAATTTTTTGTTAAAAAAAAAAAGTACTTTTTCATTTTTACGGATTAATTTGTGAAGCACCTGGGGGTTCAAAGTGCTCACTATGCGCTTAAAGTTCACTTTAACGTTTTTTCGTGCCGACGGTCCGCCAAAACCCGCCAGATCCGTTTTTCCCGCCAGATCCGTTTTTTCCCCACCGGATCCGTTTTTTTCCACCGGATCCGTTTTTTCATGCATGTTTCCATTCAAATCACGCACATTTTCCATTTCCAAAAACTGCATCAAAACCGAGCAATAACCGCACCAAAAACGGCAAAACGGCACCAGTTTTTGATGCAGTTTTTGGTGTAGTTTTGATGCAGTTTTTGGAAATAAACGGAAAATGTGCATGATTTGAATGGAAACATGCATGAAAAAACGTTAAAGTGAACGTTTTTTTGGTCCATCGCGTCCGCCATTTTCTACCGCGCATGCGCGGCCGAAACTCCGTCCCCTCCTCCCTGGACTTCAGAATGGGCAGCGGATGCATTGAAAAACTGCATCCGCTGCCCACGTCGTCCACAAATTTCACAATGTGCGTCGGCCTGACGCATAGCGACGGACCCGTACCGACGCAAGTGTGAAAGAGGCCTTAATGAGCGGTTTTTTTTTTTTTTTTTTTAAATTAAGGAAAAAACCGCGTGGGCTCCCGCACAATTTTCTGCACCAGAGGGGGAAAGCCAACAGCCGGGGGCCAATATTTGTAGCCTGCTATGAATATCAGCCTAAAGCTGTCTGCGTAGCCTTTACTGGCTATTAAAAAAGGGGACCCCCAGAAAAAAAAAATGATGTGGGGTCCCCTTTATTTTATAGCCAGAAAGGCTACAGACAGCTGCGGGCTGATATTCATAGCCTAGAGAGGGGCAATGGATATTGCCCCCCCCCCCCCCCGGCTACAAATACCAGTCCGCAGCCGCCCCGGAAATGGAGCATCTGTAAGATGCGCCAATTCTGGCACTTAGCCCCTCTCTTCCCACTCCCGTGTATCGGTGGGATATGGGGTAATAAGGGGTTAATGTCACCTTGCTATTGTAAGGTGACATTAAGCCGGGTTAATAAAGGAGAGGCGTCAATAAGATGCCTATCCGTTATTAATCCAATACTACTAAAAGGTTAATAAAACACACATAAGGAAAAAAGTATTTTAATATTCTTTATTTAACCATACTTCAGCGCCTGCAAAACACGTAAAATAAACCGTATACTACCTGTCCGCCGTAGTCCAATTAATAACGAGTGTCCCACGACGATCTCCCCTATAGAACAGTGATATCGGGTGATGTCACTGCTCTATAGGACCTTCAGTGACACACTGACAGGAGACAATGGCTCCTGCAGTGCATCATTGAGGTTACCTGAATTCAGTCTTACTTTATGGCAATTGCTGCGTGGGAAAATTTCTCACACAGGAATGGCAAAGTGAGACTAGGGACTTTTTTTTTTTTTTTTTTTACAGTGGCGGAAGGATACCTTCCTCCCGTCCTTGTGTTCCTGGAGCCCCTAGAGAGTGGTCGCATCAGCTGATGCTGCCGTTCTCCATGGGAGATAGTCGTGGGACACTCGTGGATTTCAGCGGACAGGGAGTGTATTGGTTGTTTGTTCCCCGAAGTCAGTGTCATCTGTAAAAAAGATTAAAATAAAGTGACAAGTGATGGTAAGTATAATCTATGTTTAATGTATGAATGTAATGTATTGTATGCAGTATGTGTGTAGCATGCAGTATGTATGCAAAAGGAGAAAAATTCAGAGCAATGATTTATTTAAACAAACTTTAATTCCTTAAATAGTACATAGATATACAAATCACGAATATCAATAGTAAATGACTAAAACACAGGATGAATGCCCGAAAATGCTGATATAACCCCTATCCCCACTCCCCCCCCCCCCCCAGATGTAAATGCCAATGTAAGGACAAGCCAATAATCCACTGTACTCACCCCCTATCTTAGGGGTGTAGGAGACAGGGAAGGCACAATAAGGTGCATGATGACAATGAGGTAGAAAGAGCAGCCGCAATTTAATAGGTTCTGTGAGATAAGCACCTATGAATCCAACCAAAGCCGCCCAAGTGGGACCCACTGATGAAACCATATAGTATGAACGTTGGAAATAGCGCATACACTTACCAATCAACAGAGGCAGGGTGGGGAGACTGACGGGAGATGAACCCCAACGCGCGTTTCGTGGCCGCACGGTGCCACTTCCTCAGGGGGATGATTGTTTGCTGCATAGAAGGACCTTAAAACAACCCCTGGCCCCAGTCACATGAAGACCGGCAGCCAGTAAGAGTAGCGCTATCGGCGCATGCGCACTGCGCCCGGCAGGTCCTGGCAGTGGATCACGGCGTCAGGCCAAGTGCGCACGCGCAGGGCACAAACGTACCCGGAGCGTGCCCACAAAGCCAGAAGATGCCGATCCACACCAGGACAAGACGGGCTGCAGCGTGACGCGCACGGCCACCAGTACAAACATTATGTAAGTACAGAGGGTGCAAGTGCCTATACAATACACCACCAATGCCCATCGCGTAGGCAAATTCAGAACCCACCAGGTGTAAACCGCAAACATTACAGCCCGATGCACAGATTAAATAAATATATCAAATTATAAACGTAGTCCACTTTCTGTGCGTCGGATCCATGAGACTGTATGAAGGAGATCTCAATCTATTAGACACATGTCCATAATAATGATGATTTTCCGTCTCGTCTTATGCGGATGTCATGGTGAGTCCACTTTGCCCCAGCTGGGGTGGTGTCCATAATAGTTATTTCACTGAGGCCAGAGGTATATTCACAAGGTACACCATACAGCGTCGGGTCAATAAGTCTCACTAATATTATAAACAGAACATGGATTAAAAATCACAAACATAAAAAACAATAAAACCAGAACCCCGACAAGTACGGGGGATGAGGGCATACAAGGCAGGAAGGATCATAATAATATACTTCCGATCACGAAAAAGCTGCAGGTGAAAGACCATATCAGACACATACCAAGAACTAATATCAGAAAAAAGGAAACCATAATGAGCCTGACCCGGGAAAGAAAAAACACAAGTGTGATAATTAATAATAACCCGGGGGCTTAATTCATCTTAAGTCTTCCCCTTGAGAAAGCAGCGTCTGAGCGCTGCGAAACGTGCGTTGGGGCACTTCCACCTGCGGGACCCTCTCCTGTTTGCCTCCATCCATTGCGGTAAGCATGGCACTCTTTTCTGTTAGTGCTGCATGGCGGGACTATATATGAATATATAGGGCACTGGCCTTAGATTGCTTTCTTGTATGCCCGCACAGCAACTGTTTCATACCATGTGCTTTGTGCTTCCCATACTCCCAGCACTTTGTATTATATTGGCACTCATTATTTTTCACTTTTTATCTATGCCCACTCACAGTTATTACATTTAGTGCTTTGGGAGGGCTGGCAGGTAGAGGTGTTCCTCTTTTTTGTTTCCCTTATGTGTTGCCGTGATACCTCAATTATTCTGTTGTTTTATGTCCTAATTTTAAAATAATAAACTATGTTTGTACATTTGTACTCTTGGCTCCCTGTTTCTCCTTCCTATAACATACCAAGAACTAGTAGAGCACGGAGGATATATATACTACTCATAAATAAGGGGCAAAACTTAGAGTCTCATTTAGGCCTACTGGTGACAGTGCCGAGTCGCACTATCCACCTTGTTTCTTTTTGTGCCAGCAGCTTTTTATTGTCCCCACCCCGAACACCCAGATGTAAGGCATCAATTCCCCTCACCTTAAGTAAATTTGCATTGCATTTATGATGTAACAAAATGGCGTGGGATTGGTTTAAGATCTGACATATCGGTCACCGTCTTGGCCGCACCAATGTCCCGCACATGCTCACGAACTCAGACTCTCAACGCCCGTGTTGTAAGTCCAATGTAAATCATGGGACACGGGCACGTCGCGTAATAAATCACGTTGGTTGTACTACATGAGATCCGTTCTCTAATGTCAAACTCTTTCGTTCCATCAGCAGACGTAAAGTTGGAGCATCGCAGGACATTGGTGCAGGCAAGACAGTGCCCGCACGGGAAACACCCCAGATTGGGGCCCCTCGTGCCAAATGGATTACTCAGGGTGGGGACATAATGGCTGCGTACCAACAAGTCACTCAAGTTTTTACACCTTCTAGAGGTCATCTGAGGAAATGGGCCAAGGGAGGCCACCAGGGAGGGCTCAGCTCCCAGGACTGACCAGTGTCTGGTGAGGATGGAGCGCATGGCACTCCACTCATGATTATAGGTGGAGATAAAACGAATAGTACCTGCCCCATCCCCACCAGTACACCGGCCATATGAATGCAAGAGAGTCTCACGTGGGGTTTTTCTGGCACGGTCATAGCCGTGCTTGATGGATCGCCGGCTATAACCCCGGGCCAGAAAGCGGTCTTTCAGATCAGAGGCTTGTGCCTCGAACCTAGACTCAGAGGAACAGATTCGCCGCATCCTCAGGAACTGTCCGATCGGGACGGCCCTCACCATGGATGGATCATGTGCCGATGATGCGTGTAGCAGTGAGTTAACGGAAGTCGACTTCCTGACACAGACACAAAGACCCCAGGCAGGCAGCACAGACCCCCCCAGGCAGGCAGCACAGACCCCCCCAGGCAGGCCGCACAGACCCCCCCCCCGCCAGGCCGCACAGACCCCCCCCCCGCCAGGCCGCACAGACCCCCCCCGCCAGGCCGCACAGACCCCCCCCGCCAGGCCGCACAGACCCCATTATAGTGCATTATTGCACTATGGGAACTTCCGATTCCGGGATCTGATATCGCAAAAATATCGGAACTCGGTATCGGAATTCCGAGACAGCGAATATCGGGCGATACCCGATATTTGCAGTATCGGAGTGCCCAACACTAATTGTAATCTCTGTGCCCCTGAAGTCTCGGTATGCAAATTTGCATATCGAGACTTCCGGGCACAGAGGTTACAGTGGAAAACCGACGCATGCGCAATGATGTGCTGTATGCTTTGCCCACAGTTGGGCAAAGCATACTGCGCAGGCACGTGGAGACTTTAAATGCGCAGGCGCGTAATACTACACCAACGCCGGGAAATTTCTTAGGGAAACGCAAGAGGTGGGGGAGAAACAGCGATTTGGCTACGCCCATCGTACCGGACCGGGGTGATTGACAGCCGAAAACGGCGGGTTTACTAAGGTATTATGGCAGCAAAGGTGGGGAATCAGGCGATAATAAAGGCACTATTGTAAAGCGCAGCTCAGGCCCTATTGAACGCTATTTTTAGCTCATATTGTAAAAACGGGGTGACAGGTTCCCCTTAATACGGCAGTCTGTCTGCACTCAGACAGAAGGCAGGACCCCTCACCCCCCTCCAGAGTTGCGTCAAAGACAAGCAAGTGGCCTGTGCAGTGTGGATGAAATGCTACTTGCCGATATTTATCCAGAGCACCCACTGCATTGTTCAATCGGGAAGAGACAAAACTCCCAGCAGGTAAGAAGAGCTGCTTCTGTCTTTTCTGCATGTTGATTTACGAGGATAGACCTTTCTTCTCTACTTCGTAAATCCCCATATGACAAAAGCTTGCCTCTGTTGGCAGAGTTGTACTTGCTCACTGAATGCCATTCATATAACAGCAGGAATTCTTCACACATATTGCTCTCCTGGGCGAAGATTACAGAGCTGTAGTTTTGCCTTTATTCTCATACCACTTATATTTTCCTTTACCAAATCTCGTGGTTAGTCTTGTTGATTTGCGTCCAGATGTTACAGTATAGTAGGTGGGATTTCAAGTAATCCAATGTCTACTACGTGTCCACAGACACCCACGGCTCACCCGCAGAAACTGACATGCACTGCATCTTTCTAGACCGCAGCATGTCAATTTCTCTTACGGAGATGTTAGTCTCCGAAAGAGAAGTTTCACCAATAGAATATTGGATGCAGTGAATCCCCATGGCTCAGTGAAGACAAGCGGATTCACCTGCATTCAATAGACAGCAGGGCTTTGGACACAGCGAACATGTGCTGCCACTTCCAGATCATGTGCACCCAAGCCTTAAAAGGCACTAGAAAATACACCCAGTATCATCACCCCCTATTCCGCTCTCCCATAATGACGCTCCATCACAAAGCACACTACAGGAGGAAGAAGGTCCTGCATAAAGTGCCTGAATCTAGGGTTCTTCCCTGTGAGGTCACTTACCCGTGCAATAAATAGTGAGTGTGGAGTTTTGAGTGTGTTGTACTTTGGTGGGCACCATTTCAACTACACTGTAGTGCCAAACAGTCATCTTGAGATTCATTAAATGTGTTGTCTGGTCTAAAATGACAAGTCTGCAGTCTTGTGAATCCTCCCAGCACATGCACTGCGCGCTGGGAAGATTCACCGTGGCAGCACCAAGGACGACAATCACATGACTGCAAGTATGAGATATCAAAACTCCTGGTCAGAACCTGACTAGTACTAATATATTGCACAAAGCCGGAAATAGTCTAGTCAGGAATTTGCATACTTGCAGACACGTGACCATCGTTCTCAGTGCCGACACAAGAGAATTCTCATAGCGCACAGTGCATGCGCTGGCAAGATTAACAAGTCTGCAGTCACAGAGTGACTGCAGACTTGTCATTTTTTTTCGTCCAGACACCTTTAACCCCTTCACATCATATGACGTACATATATTTGTTGATAAGGAAAAACATCCTCAATTGTAGTCATTGGTTTTAATAAATATCAAGGTTTGCCCACGACTTTGTCCAAGTTTTAAATTAAGCGCGACATTCCTGACTTAGATGCTGCCATCAATAATGGCCAATGCAGAAGGTTCTCAACTGTAGTATACAGATGACACCAGCTCTATCGTGGCACATCAGACTGCACTATTCCTTTCTCAGTGCTGTAAAGAGGTAGCACTGAGGAATAAGGCCACTTAAATGACCACCATAAATCAACTGTGGTAGTTATGGAAACAAAATCTTTCAATTATTCATTTTACCAGGAGATTTGCAGTTATTAGAAAGATATAAGCAAAGAGCCATGTTAACATTTTAGAATGAAGATTAGTGTCCTTATGTTTTATTTTGCATTTTCATGGATTTCTTTTCCACACACAAGTACCGTGTATACTCGAGTATAAACTGACCTGAGTATAAGCCGAGGCACCTACTTTTGCCATGAAAAACTGGGTAAGCTTATTGACTCGGGTATATGCCAGGTATGCATTGTGCCCTCATCCCCATCATGGTATACATGGCTCTCCATCCCCCCCCCCCTCTAGGGTGCATGACTCCCCGGTCCCTGTCCTGGTGTGCATGGCTTTATTCCCTTATCCCCATGTATGATTCCTGTTAAGAAAAAAAAACAAAAAAAAACATCCTATTTACCTGCCTGCGCTCCCTCGGTGGCACTGCATCTTGTTCCAGCTTCCAGCAGCTCTTCCTGCTCAGCGATCATGTGGACCCACTCATTAGGGTAATGACTATGCATTACCTTAATGAGCGGTGCCACATGACTGCTCGGTTGGAAGAGCTGCAGCTGCCGGGGTCCAGAACGGAGATGCAGTGCCAGCACCGTGGGCGCGCCGGTAGGTATGATGGGAGTGCTGGACACCGGCGGCTGGCACTCTGCGCTATTACAGCAGCGGCACAGGCTTTAGCCACATCCGCCAGCTCCGGCCTCTGTGACTGGCTGCTCCCCCGCCGGCTTTCTGGGACTGTGACTAGTGTATAAGCCGAGAGGGCATTTTTAGTGCACACACAAAAAAAAACGTGCTGAAAAACTCGGCTTATACACGAGTATATACGGTACTGGTTTTTCATTCTTTCCTAGAGATGATTTTGCCATTGAGATTGCTGACCCTTTATTATACCCAAAGAAAAAGGCCACAATTTATCAGTTTTCACCTAAAACAGCTTTTTAAAGGGGGCAGTGCCAAACTCCAAACACAAATTCAGCATAATGTATGCCAAAGAAGTAGCATAAATTCCAACAGAAATGTAATTTGGTCCTTGACTTGAAGTACATTACCTACATTGGTAAACCACAGCAAAAAGATGAGCCAAAAATCATTAAAAACCTC
The DNA here is from genome assembly GCF_051348905.1 of Ranitomeya variabilis. Classification (NCBI taxonomy): domain Eukaryota; kingdom Metazoa; phylum Chordata; class Amphibia; order Anura; family Dendrobatidae; genus Ranitomeya; species Ranitomeya variabilis. Next base: position 911,078,376 of record NC_135233.1, on the reverse strand, counting down.
TTAATCATTTTAGCATGTGTGGGTTGGGGCCAGGGAGGTACTCATAGCCGAGAGCAATCCCTGGATCACACCCTGGCCCCCCTCTATATAGTAATGTCCCTTCCTCTGCATACCTGGGTACTGCATTTCTGCACCATCAGGGTCCCTCCTGGGTAGTATTGGGCTCCTTGCAAGCGGTTTCACAATAACTGAGACAGTCCGGTTTAACTTCAACAGCTTTACTCAGCACATCCAGGGCATTTCCAGTATCAACAGGCGACGTTCTCCTTTCCTACTTTCCCTTTCACTAAGCTCTCTTCTGGGACGGGCCATACCTTTCGGTCCCTCAGAGTCCTCTCTGTCCAGATTCCTTGCCTCGTGTGGGGGTGTCCTCAGCCGCTTCTCCCCGGGTCTAAGGACCGCTGCCCATGCAAAAATCTGCCACATGATGAGCGACCTGTCTATACTGCTTAGCCTCCTTGTTAGCAAGTACAGCCCCAGAGATACTGCATCTGTTAGCACTGCTGCTGTTTGTTCAGATGAGAACCGGCCCCAGGATACTATAGGCTGGGTCTCCCTCCTTGAATGTTGCGTGACACAGTGTCACCCTGGGCTAGCCAGCCCACATGAGCTACACAGGCACCCGGCCCCAACTAACTACACCAGGAAGTCCTCTATCTTAACCCACCATGACCCTCCTATGTTAACTATCTACACCCTGTTCCATTATGACTATGTGTTGAACTATAATCTGTGCCCCCATCTAGTGTCCAATCTGTAGTAATACTCCCCTTTAACATTATACCCCCCCGGCCTGGGGTAACTCACTTTCCCTAAATACATATGTACACTTAGCAACAGACTATGCATCAATATAAGGATACCGCATACATACATTGGCACAAAACAGTAAAGGGGTTAGAGGCAGATATCAACATTACAACCCCTTACATATGTTATTCCAGTGTGCCCCTATGTAAGAATTGTGTACAAAACACCAGTCTTGATGAATTGGGGCCAAAGGGATACTTTTTGAGTGTTCTATAAGGACCACCAACTTTGTTAGCGCTTCCCCTCAGATTCATTAAAATGTACTATAGTCACTGACAAGTGCAAACACAATTATTGAATGTAGGAAAGAAAAAAAAAAAAAAAAAAAAAAGATCTTGCATAAGAATATTCCATACAACTGTTGCAATTGTGTTAACTTCTAATGCAATTTTTCAAATTTGGGCAACCCATCATATTAAAGAGTAACCATAATAAAAAAATAAAGAATTAATGAATAGTATCCATGAAAATAAGTAGCTTTATAAAATGTGTTATCAGAGAAATATGCATCGTTCTCCTCCAGGGCTTATGTTTTACTCTGTATTCAGCAGTAAAATCGGTAATCCGTGCAGACAGATTTTCCCCAATGCAGAGATAGGAGACTACAGTTGTTACTTATGAGATTCTATAGAAAAAGAGGGTGAGGGGCTAAAGGAAGGCATTTTGCAAGGTTAATATGTAACTGTCGATTTGGGGCAAACATGCAGCGCCCCCCCATTTCTATAGAATCTTAGCACCAACTGCATCTACTTTCTTAATAATAGCAAAGTGTGTATTCACTGAACACCGGTTTTACACCTGAATTCAGAGCAAAATATCAAACCAGGAATAGTAACTGTAGTACTAGAAGTAGCAGCACACATGTCCGACTGTCACGCCACTCATCAGGGGGACTTCCAGTGCGCTTTACTTTGCTTTCTCCAGCAGTCCCATCGACAATGAATGGAACAGTACTTTGGCATGCACAAAATCATTTTGTTCTAAGGGATCAAAGTCCCACTCTTCTAGCAATTGGTCAGGGTCTATTTGCTCAGACATCAACCAATTTAAAAGATACAACCTATTCATTGGACAGGTGATAAAGGGTTATTCTAGTTGGAAGAAGTTACCCCTTTTACCATTTGTGAATAATTAACAAAAAGTAAAAAAAGCTCTGGGATGCAATAGATAAAGCAAGAATTACGGTATGTTTCCACGGTCAGGAAATGCTGCGGATTGGACGCTGCGTACAGCTGCAGAGTCCAGATGTTACAGCATAGTGGAGAGGATTTTATGAAATCCCATCTCCACTATGCGTTCAAAGACGCAGGTGGCAGACCTGCGTAACTGGACATGCGGTGTCTTTATAGACCGCAGCATGTCTATTTATATTGCGGAGACGCTCTGTCTCCGAAAGATAAATTACACAATCTGTGTATAGGATGCGGCAATTCTGCATGTGTTCAATGAACACATGAGGAATTATCGCGTACACAGGCAGTAGGGCTTTGGATGCAGCAGGTAACTTTTGCGTGCAAAGCGCTGCCATTCCAGATCGTGGAGACATACTCTAGTAAGTCCAAAATTAAAGGGAACCTGTCACCACGTTTTTGGAAGATGGGATAAAAATAGCGTTAAATAGGGGCAGAGGTGGGCGTTACATTAGTGTGTGTGTTATGCGTTTATTACCCACCTAAGTTGCCGAAATAACTTTGCAAAGTCTCCGTTTTCGCCTGTCAATCAGGCTGGTCAGGTCACATGGGCGTGGTGTCTTCACCCAGATTTGGCGTAGTTTTCCGTTGGTGGCGTAGTGGTGTGCGCATGCCCAAAGTCCGGAATCCTCTTCCAGGGGATTTAAAATAGCGCGGTGTTCGTTATTGCATTGGTGATCGGTGGGCGCGGCCATCTTCCTTTGGCCGCGCGTGCGCAGAAGCGGCGCTCTGCTGGCCGCGGCTTCAGGAAAATGGCCGCGGGATGCCGCGCGTGCGCAGATGGATATCGCGGCGGCCATTTTCCTGAAGCCGCGGCCAGCAGAGCGCCGCTTCTGCGCACGCGCGGCCAAAGGAAGATGGCCGTGCCCACCGATCACCAATGCAATAACGAACACCGCGCTATTTTAAATCCCCTGGAAGAGGATTCCGGACTTTGGGCATGCGCACACCACTACGCCACCAACGGAAAACTACGCCAAATCTGGGGGAAGACAACGCCCATGCGACCTGACCAGCCTGATTGACAGGCGAAAACGGAGACTTTGCAAAGTTATTTCGGCAACTTAGGTGGGTAATAAACGCATAACACACACACTAATGTAACGCCCACCTCTGCCCCTATTTAACGCTATTTTTATCCCATCTTCCAAAAACGTGGTGACAGGTTCCCTTTAAAGCAGTATTAACAAGTGGGGCTAGTTTTGGTTTCCATACAAAAGAGATCAGGGGCCTGAGGCGCAGCAAGGGCTGGGCATGTTTGGCCCCATTCTGAATTAAAGGGAACCTGTCACCCCCAAAATTGAAGATGAGCTAAGCCCACCAGCATCAGGGGCTTATCTACAGCATTCTGTAATGCTGTAGATAAGCCCCCAATGTATCCTGAAAGATGAAAAAAAGAGGTTAGATTATACTCACCTGGAGGGGCGGTCTGGTCCGATGGGCGTAGTGGCCGGGGCCTCCTATCTTCATAGGATGATGTCCTCTACTTGCCTTCACGCTGCGGCTCCGGCGTACTTGGTCTGCCCCGTTGAGGACAAAGTACTGCAGTGCGCAGGTGCTGGGCCTGTCGGACCTTACCTGGTGCCTGCGCACTGCAGTACTTTGCTCTACTGCGATGCCCATCGGACTGGACTGGGACCGCCCACCCAGGTGAGTATAATCTAACCTTTTTCTCATCTTTCAGGTTACATCAGGGGCTTATCTGCAGCATTCCAAAATGCTGTAGATAAGCCCCTGACGCCGGTGGGCTTGGCTCATCTAAGATTTTGGGGGTGACAGGTTCCCTTTAAAGAGGCAGCACAACGTGCTCAACTGCCACAACATTCATGTTCGAGACTGCGGGGGAAAAAAGCCTGTCCCTAACAGCCTCATAGCAAATGAATAAAGGGGACAGAGTCACTGTGTAAAATGCCACTTTAGTCAGATGGGAGACAAGTGACTCATTCGGGCCCTGTTCTGTAACATCTCGCCAGACTCCAGAGATTACATCATGTCTTCAGAAAGCTGCCACTAGAGGGAGTCCTCGGCACACTACCAGTGTACTCACAACAGCTCCCTCTAGCGGTGAGTGCACGACACAAACGGGAGCCAAGTACAAAAAGCACACGGTGCCTTGGGCATTTCTCCCCGAGGAGAGCGCGCGCCTCCCCGGTGTCCGCAGCAGCCGCGTACAGCGGAAGTCGCGGGGATAGCAGCGCACGCACCGTATACCGAGGACCTACCAGCCAGAGCAGCGCGCCCGGGCAGGAGTGTCGGAGCCGCGCGGGCCGCACACCCCACAGCTCAGGGGCGGCAGGCAGGACGGCGCGGCTCGCGTTTCTCTTCCCGCTCTCACCCCGGGACCTCACACTCCGCCCGCGGCCGCCAAGGCTGACAGAGACGAACTCTTCGCGACCGCCGGTGGTGGCGGCGGACCGCGGCCTCATGAGCGGCAGCTGCGGGAACATTTGAGTGAGACCCCGGTTGCGGTGTGGAGAAGCCGGGCTCGGTGGGAACAGGAGGGCGCGCGGCTGCCGTTTTTTTGTTCTCGGTGTGTTGAGCTCTTTCGCCCGCTGAAAGGCAGCCGGGAAAACAACGAGCGCCACAGAAGAGCCCGGAGCTGGTACCTTAGGGTTAGATACATGCCCTCTCTGATTCCCACTGACTGCGAGCCACAGCGGCAGGACAGGCTTTTATACACGATGTGACGTCACCGCGGGACTTTGAATTAACCCCCACAGGTGGCGGGAAACTATCAACCTATCACGGGAGGCTCTGTGTATCACGTGATCTCAGTGACGCTTGGTTATATGATGCACGTGAGCAGAGCGGGTGGCAGGAGTTCAGTCCTGGAGAGGTCAGTGCAGCGGCGGCTTATGGCGCGGGCAGGCCGGCGAGTGACAGCCGGCGAGTGACAGCCGGGCGAGTGACAGCCGGGCGAGTGACAGCCGGCGAGTGACAGCCGGGCGAGTGACAGCCGGGCGACCATACCTGGCGCTGCTTCTCCTCATAGATAGTGTCAGATCATGGCTGTGAATAGTTGTCATTCCTGAGATATGAACAGTAGTCTCACAGCTCGTTGCCTTGGTAACTGACCTCCACTGTTGGACAGCAGATCCTGTTCAGTGCTTACAAGACGAGGCTGAAGTTGGTTTCTTATTCGGCAGTTTCTTATTCGGCAATTTTTTCTTTTCTGTTTTTTATAGGTTTAACAACAAAAAATAATCATCACAATAATAAAACACAATGCAGCGAGGAGCCCTGATGTGAATACGCTTAAAAACGGCTACAAAAACAATAACACTGGCACAAAAATGGGCATCAAAGTGGGCAACAAAGAGCGCTGAAGAAAGGGTTAAATGCCTTTGGGCCACTGATCTCACGCTGCAGACATATAGAACAGGGCGCCCCACATCCAAACCAGTTATTTCCAGCCTGGCCCAAATGGGTTCTGGGCATCAGAACTGGCATCAAAGTGGGCAGACAGTCAATTTTTACAGATTTGAATAAGTGATGTTTTTAAGGGGTTAAATGCCTTTGGGCCACTGAAACAACACTTAAAATTCACAGACAGTGATGCCCTGCATCAAACCCAGATCCCTTGAGCCTGGCCCAAATGGGTTCTTGGCACCAGAACTGGCATCAACGTGGGCAAACAGCCCATTTTCACCGATTTGAATAATTAACTGATGTTTTTAAGGAGTTAAATGCCTTTGGGCCACTGATACGACACGTAAAATACACAGAGAGTAATGCCCTGCATCAAACCAAGGTTCCTCCTGCCTGGCCCAAATGGGTTCTGGGCACCAGAACTGGCATCAAAGTGGGCAAACAGCCCATTTTCACAGATTTGAATAAGTAACTGATGTTTTTAAGGGGTTAAATGCCTTCGGGCCACTGATACCACAGTGCATACATATAGATCAGGGAGCCCCACATCAAAAACAGTTCTCTTCAGCCTGGCCCAAATGGGTTCTGGGCATCAGAACTGGCATCAAAGTGGGCAAACAGCCCATTTTCGCAGACTTGAATAAGTAACTGATGTTTTTAAGGGGTTAAATGCCTTTGGGCCACTGATACGACACTTAAAATACACAGAAAGTGATGCCCTGCATCAAACCAAGGTTCCTCCGGCCTGGCCCAAGTGCGTTCTGGGCACCAGAATTGGCATCAAACTGGGCAAACAGCTCATTTTCGCAGATTTGAATAAGTAACTGATGTTTTTAAGGGGTTAAATGGCTTTGGGCCACTGATCTTACACTTAAAATACACATTGATGCCCTGCATCAAACCCAGGTCCCTTCAGCCTGGCCCAAATGGGTTCTGGGCACCAGAACTGGCATCAACGTGGGCAAACAGCCCATTTTCACACATTTGAATAAGTAACTGATGTTTTTAAGGGGTTAAATGCCTTTGGGCCACTGATACAACACTTAAAATTCACAGACAGTGATGCCCTGCATCAAACCCAGATCCCTTCAGCCTGGCCCAAATGGGTTCTGGGCACCAGAACTGGCATCAAAGTGGGCAAACAGCCCATTTTTACGGATTTGAATAAGTAACTGATGTTTTTAAGGAGTTAAATGCCTTTGGGCCACTGATACGACACCTAAAGTACACAGAAAGTGATGCCCTGCATCAAACCAAGGTTCCTCCTGCCTGGCCCAAATGCGTTCTGAGCACCAGAATTGGCATCAAACTGGGCAAACAGCCTATTTCCACAGATTTGAATAAGTAACTGATGTTTTTAAGGGGTTAAATGTCTTTGGGCCACTGATACCACAGTGCATACATATAGAACAGGGAGCCCCACATCAAAAACAGTTCTCTTCAGCCTGGCCCAAATGGGTTCTGGGCATCAGAACTGGCATCAAATTGGGCAAACAGATCATTTTCGCAGATTTGAATAAGTAACTGAAGTTTTTAAGGGGTTAAATGCCTTTGGGCCACTGATCTGACACTTAAAATACACAGATATTGATGGATGGCCTGCATCAAACCCAGGTCCCTTCAGCCTGGCCCAAATGGGTTCTGGGCACCAGAACTGGCATCAAAGTGGGCAAACAGCCCATTTTCACAGATTTGAATAAGTAACTGATGTTTTTAAGGGGTTAAATGCCTTTGGGCCCCTGATACGACACTTAAAATTCACAGACAGTGATGCCTTGCATCAAACCCAGGTCCCTCCAGCCTGGCCCAAATGGGTTCTGGGCATCAGAACTGGCATCAAAGTGGGAAAACAGCCCATTTTCACAGATTTGAATAAGTAACTGATGTTTTTAAGGGGCCTTTGGGCCACTGATGCGACACTTAAAATTCACAGACAGTGATGCCCTGCATCAAACCCAGATCCCTTCAGCCTGGCCCAAATGGGTTCTGGGCACCAGAACTGGCATCAAAGTGGACAAACAGCCCATTTTCACAGATTTGAATAAGTAACTGATGTTTTTAAGGGGTTAAATGCCTTTGGGCCACTGATACAACCCTTAAAATTCACAGACAGTGATGCCCTGCATCAAACCCAGGTCCCTCCAGCCTGGCCCAAATGGGTTCTGGGCACCAGAACTGGCATCAAAGTGGGCAAACAGCTCATTTTCACGGATTTGAATAACTGATGTTTTTAAGGAGTTAAATGCCTTTGGGCCACTGATACGACACTTAAAATACATAGATATTGATGCCCTGCATCAAACCCAGGTCCCTCCAGCCTCGCCCAAATGGGTTCTGGGCTCCAGAATTAGCATCAAAGTGGGCAAATAGTGGGTTGGTTTTGGGAATGCCTTGGTTACAGCATCAAAACCCTGTTATTAACTGGGTTAGGCTACGTTCACATTTGCGTTGTGCGCCGCAGCGTTGTCGCCGCAACGCACAACGCAAACAAAAACGCAGCAAAACGCATGCACAACGCTGCGTTTTGCGCCGCATGCTTTCAACGCATGCGGCGCAAAACGCAGCGTTTTTTGTAAACGCAGTTGCGTTTTCAACAAAAAACGCAGCGTTTTGCGCCGCATGCGTTTTTTTGTGCAGTGAGTCATTCTTCATCCCACCAACAAAAAAAAGTGTCTACACAATAGATAAGGGCCACCAATGGCTAGAAGAGGGTTGGTGTTTATGTAATTGTGTATATATACCATGGCAGACATGAATTCCTCCCATTTTGCTGGTATTCATGATGGAGCGTCCCATGGACAGTATCGTCATGGATATGGAGATGGAATTTGCCTTGGCTCATGCCTATGCTGTCGCCTGTGCTCATCAAAGAGAAAGAGAAAAACGGAGATGGATTCATCGCCGATTTTGGATACACCCTATCTTGGAAGTCCGGGAGAGCCGTGGAGCATACCATAGCTTGTTTGGCGAACTGAATGAGAACCTGGAGAAATATTTCGAGTACACCAGGATGTCTCAGGAGAGCTTCCGGTATCTTCTGCGTCGGGTGGAAGGAGCCATTAGCAGGCAGGATACTCAGCTCCGGAGAGCTATATCCGCAGAGGAGCGGCTGCTGGTGACTCTACGGTACGTAGCTGTTTGAATGACTGAGATATGTTCGGCTACGTTCACATCTTCCCTTTTTTTTTTTTTTTTTTTCTTAATTTTTGTTGGGGGTGGTATGGTCAATGTACTTTTATAAATTGCAATGTACTAATGTAATTTCTTTATGTTCTTGGCAGTTTCCTGGCTACCGGAGAGACCTTGCGATCCCTTCAATTTCAGTTCCGGATTGGAGTCTCCACTCTCTCCGGAATTATTGCTGAGACCTGCCGCGCTTTGTGGGATAATCTCCGGGAAGAATTTTTACCCGTCCCTACAAGCGATATCTGGTTGGCCAACGCCGAGAAATTTGAGGAAGTGTGTTCGTTTCCAAACTGTATTGGCGCGGTGGATGGCAAGCACATACGGATTACCAAGCCAGGGAAAAGTGGATCCCTTTTCTACAACTACAAAAAATATTTTTCCACTGTGCTGATGGCAATTGCCGGTGCGGACTGCCGTTTTCTCGCAGTCGACATTGGTGCGTTTGGCCGTTCAAATGACTCGCGCACATTTAAAGACTCGGATATGGGCCAAAAATTATATGGCAACAATTTCAATTTCCCCCAGCCACGACCTCTTCCCCACACCGAAGGCCCTGCGATGCCATTTGTTGTGGTTGGGGATGAGGCATTCCAAATGTCTGCCAACCTATTGAAACCCTACTCCAGTCGGGGCTTGGACCATACGAAAAGGGTGTTCAATTACAGACTGTCCAGGGCCAGAAGGACTGTGGAGTGCGCCTTTGGCATCCTTGTCTCAAAATGGCGGATATTAGGATCCGCCATTAATCTGAAAACTGAGACAGTGGATGAGGTGGTGAAGGCGTGTGTGGTTCTCCACAATTTTATTCTGGCCAAAGAGAGACTGAACGTTGATCTCGATGAAACCATAGCCAACCCATTGCCCAATTTCCATGATCATCCTCTGAGGACAAGTGTGGAAATTGCGCAGATGAGGGATCGTTTTGCGGCCTATTTTGTGTCAGATGTTGGCCGTCTGTCATGGCAAGATACAATGGTGTAGTAAACTGTTGGACTGTATTCTGGTGTGACTATGCTAAAAATAGTTCACCAATGTAATGTGCCTTATCTAAAAAACTTGGAACCCTTTGTTTTTAAAATGTTGTGTTTTAATAAAAAAATTTTCTTAAGTTTTCTACCCTGCTTCAAAGACAAAATTTATACCATACCATATAACATATTTATTTGTTTGTCAGATCGCCGTGTATCGTTGTGTTTGACAGCAAAATCAACGATACCAGCGATGTTTTACAATGGTAATCAGGGTAAATATCGGGTTACTAAGCGTAGGGCGGCGCATAGTAAACTGATATTTACCCTGTTTCCCAGTGTGAAAGTTTTAAAAAAAAAACAGTACATATACTCATCTTCGCGTCCCCCGGCGTATGCTTCCTGCACTGACTGAGCGCCGGCCGGAAAGTGAATGCACAGCACAGCGGTGATGTGACCGCTCTGCTGTTAGGGCCGTCACTCAGTCAGGGCAGGGAAGCGGACGCCGGGGGACGCAATTCTGAGTGTATGTACTGTTGTTTTATTTACATTTAACACTGGTAACCAGGGTAATCATCGGAAGCGCGGAGGCCTGCGCTTAACAACCTGATGTTTACCCTGGTTACCCGGGGACCTCGGCATCGTTGGTCGCTGGAGAGCTGTCACACAGACAGCTCTCCAGCGACCAAATAGCGATGCTGCAGTGATCTGCATCATTGTATGTTTCGCTGCAGCATTGCTAAGTGTGAAGGTACCTTTACGGTATGTGTCCACGTTCAGGATTGCATGATGATTTTGTCACGATTTTTCTTCAGTATTTGTAATACAAAACCAGGAGTGGAACAATTAGAGGCAAAGTAGAATAGAAACATATGCTCCACTGCTGTATTTATCACCCACTCCTGGTTTTGGGTTACAAAACACTGATGAAAAATCGTGACCAAATCCTCATGCAATCCTGAGCGTGGACACATAGCCTTAGTGATTGAAAACACCTCATACACTTTATTGTTTGTGAACACCTCATACAGCAATGAGAGACACACCAAAAAAGGCAAAATAAAAATGGTAAAAATAGTGTCTGACATTGCATATATGAGTTGTTTGAAGCACAAAATATGTGTAGACGGCGCACGGTGTGACTTGCTGAGAAGTATACAGGTAAATAAGAGCAAATATTGTATTACAACCAAAATTTTTTATTGGGGGGAAACAGAAAAAAAAAAGGGGAAATAAACTTAGGGGGTATCAACCTGTGCCACAAAGGGGGAATGGTATGTATCTTTTTCGGAATGGGGAGCGGAAAATGAGGATGACGACGACGAGGAGGAGGAGGATGTGGACCTATAGTCCAGGAGGCTGGATGGCAGGTCTAATGGGGAGCAAACCGCCACCTCTGCAGGGGAGGGAGGAGGCAACACGAGCCTTTGTGAGGTTCTTGGTTGGCTCTGGCTGCTCCTACTGCGGCTAGAGCCCCTACGTCTACTTGTTGTTTGTACTGGAGCAGCCAGAGCCTCAGTGCGTGTCCTCTTGCTTTTGTGTTTTCTTTTTCTTTTCTTTCCACGATCTCCCCTAGAATGATGGCTGCGGGAGGATGAGGGCCTGGCAGGAGCAGGAGTCGGCGGCACACTGCTATGGTGCCTGTGGTGGCGTCGCTCGGCACTTGGACCAGGGTGGGTTGGCTGGAGTGGCTCTGCAGCAGTAGTCGGAGTCATGCTAGCCAGCGACGGTACTACTGGCAGTGTCGCTGACTGCATGCGCCGAGACTGCTGCAGAGCCCTCACGTAGGAATTGTTGCAGTCCTGCATCACCGAAATCTGGAGTTCCGGCGTAAGGTTTTCCACCATGCCTTTAGCAATTGTGCTTAAAAAATGCTTTGCCGGATTTGAGAGCTCGGCTTCCAGGATTTCAAGGCGCCGTTCCATACTGGACATTTTATCGCTCAACGCCTTGAAACCGTTCTGGAACACCGTGCCCAAGTGCAAAAATTCGGGCATGACTGACCTGTCCGAGGCCCGCTGGCGCTGTCGGGAATTCCCGAACGAAGGTGCGCCAGAGGCCTCGGGCAGGGGAAAACCTGATGTACCGGCAGCCGGTTCTCCAGATGATGGTGGTGCAAGCCTGCTGTCGCTGTGGGAGGGCTGTGACGGGTCAGATGGCGATCCATGAAGTTCCGCTTCACAGGGGGGAGCTCGCTGGAGGGTGCTGCTGTGTGTCCTGTGAAAAGATAAGGAAAAAATTAGTCTTCAATTAATAACCTATCACATACGCCAACTCCTGTTAAAAAATTAACATTACATGACACATCAATACATTACAATCCCCTGTCTCACAGTCTGTGTTGCCTATAATAAATTGCTGATTGTTACCGCCAGCTGACCATTAGGGCTGACGATAACAATCATGGACATACCTACGGTAGAAAATGACTGGTCATTCCCGCTGCAAAAGTCAATGCATACCTCTGTCATCGTTTTAAAACATTTAAAAAAAAAAAATCTTTCTTGATGATGCCTATGCCGCAAAATTAGTAAAAAATTTAAAGTAAAAAAAAACATTTATAAAAAAAAAAATAAATAAATACACTTTGCTGATCTGATCGCAGGAACGGCCATGACGTTAGGATCATGTGATCCAGACGTCATCATTATTCATGCGATCAGAACTACCCTGACTCAGAACGTAACCTGTCATGGACTACAATGACTCACGCCTAACCAAAAAATTACTAATGGGCTATATACCATTCCACTAGGGTAAAAGGATGGCCAAAATGCTACAATGACTACATGGATGGCCAATACACTATGTTCCTTTGGAAATATACTATGTGTATATGTAGCTAGAACGTGTACTATGTGGCTGCTATATAGTGGCCTGGCAATCTACTATGTGGATGCACAATGTACGTGGCTGGGCAATGTACTATGTGGCTGTGCAATATGCTATGTGTCTGGGCAATGTACAATGTGGCTGTGCAATATGTTATGTGGCCAAAATACTTACTGTCGGCGGGTAAGGACCGGTCTTAGGAACTGGAGGGCCCTGTTGTATTTGTACGGCACCGACTTGGACGCAGCAGCACCACTCCGAGCTTGCTCCTCCGCAGCACGGATCCCCTTATTGAAACGGTCCTTCATGGATCGCCATCTGGTCCTCAACTTTTTCACTGTGAATGTAAAGACAAAAAAATGGTTACATATTTAGCATTTTAAAAGGATAAAACAACCGTGAGCGATGCAAAGTTTAGGCGTTGATCGCATCACACACGGTTGTGTTTATCCTGGCAAGATGGGTCATAGCAGCGTATCTGCAATACTCACTAAAGTTGCCTTTGGCCTTCGCTGAGGCACTGTCAAAGCCATCCCACAGCGACTTTGCCACCTCTGCCCACAAACGCCTCGACACCACCTGGTCCATGTGCCGAGGGTCACGGCTGTCCCACAACGGGCCACGCTCCTGGATGCTGGAGATCAGGAGGTCAACATCAATTCCAGTATCTCCTTGGTCCCGTTGTGAAACCTAGAAAAATTAGAAAACAAATAGGTTAAAAATATGCAAATAATAACAACCACCAGTACCTGGAATGATAGGTACCTTTGCCCTATCCTTTGCCATTTGATGTATGTATATTGATGTTTTCTACACCTGTGTTTTGGAATGTTTGTGTGCAGGGAGTTCAACTTTATTTTACCTTCCCCCAATACTTGCTGCCCTGAAAATCTATAATGTACAAAGGCCCCGTCTCACATAGCGATTTACCAACGATCACGAATAGCGATACTGCCTGGCCGTTATCGTTGGTAAGTCGTTGTGTGGTTGCTGGGGAGCTGTCACACAGACCGCTCTCTCCAGCGACCAACGATCAGGGGACCGAATTCAGCATCGTTGAAACTGTCTTCAACGATGCCGAAGTCCCCCTGCAGCATCCGGGTAACCAGGGTAAACATCGGGTTACTAAGCGCGGCCCTGCGCTTAGTAACCCGATGTTTACCCTGGTTACCAGTGAAGACATCGCTGGATCGGTGTCACACACACCGATTCAGCGATGTCAGCGGGACCTCAACGACCAAAAAACGGCCCAGGCCATTCCGACACGACCAGCGATCTCAAAGCAGGGGCCTGATCGCTGGTTCGTGTCACACATAGCGAGATCGCTACTGAGGTCGCTGTTGCGTCACAAAACTAGTGACTCAGCAGCGATCTCGCTAGCGATCTCGCTATGTGTGACGGGGGCCTAAGCTTAGTAAACATCCCTAGTGAAAGCAGGATGCTCCTCAAATGTAATGTTCCTCACAGCAGGATGCTACTGAAAAAAAAATAAAGAAAAAAAATACTCACTCGCCGGCCTGACGCCACATCTTGGCCCCGATCTCTCTGCTCCCGCTGACCGTCTTCCCCCTCACTTGAAGAAGCCTGGAAAAATTGTATACAAAAATTATTGTCAATGCTACAAATGGCAGCGAATTGTAAGCAACTAGACATAATTACTCACCGCACTCCCCCGCGCCGATTGGCTATGCTCCGAAGAACTTGGCATTCTTGCAAGTTTGTTCTGCAATGAAAAAAATGAGCAAAAAATTACATCCAATGCCACATACAGTAAAATAGGCCCAAAACATTAAAACAACCACAAATGACTGTTGACTGATAGGACAATGCAAACTCAAAAAGCGACACCACAACGCCATACATTGCAAGAGAATACAATAGAAGAAACAATACAAGAATAGAACCAAATAAAATTCAGAAAAAATAGACACCTAAAAATTTCTACTGGAAAAAAAAAAGGCACAATGAAATAAAGCAAACTTATGAACGCCATAATTTACAATTACAACAAGACATAATCCAAAACAACACCATCTGGTGACATCCACCAAAATACATCAGAAAAAGGCGCTAAATAACATTCTAGATACTAAGCAATAAACATTACGGGACAACCGCTGTTACAATATACAGCAACCCAAAAGATAAAACATAGTCCAAATGAAAAGAAAACACAATAAATTTAAAAAAAAAGGCCCCCAACTAAAAAAAAAAAAAAAAAAAAAAGAGGCCATACTACACACTTCTCAATGGAAACATTCAAGAAAGGAGATACATACGGAAGCCATGGGGAAAACGACATAAAACCATCAGTTAAAAAAAAAAAAAAAAGGGAAAATACAATTGAAAATAGAATGGCATAGCAGCACAGAACAATACAATACAAATGAAACATCATAAATGCAGCCCCCCCACCAGCAAGAAAAGACACTCAAGGAAAGAAAAAAAAATGCCAACAGCATAAAACACAGCAAGACATGAGCCAAGAAAATGCCATACGGATACCCCCAACAATAGAAACCAGAAAAACATGCAACAGAAATTTAACATAAAAATCTGCCAAATTTAAAGACATTGAACAACCGCATGGCACCAGAACAACCCCAAATCCATAAAACCAATCCAAAACCAAGCAAGGCCGGTGACAATAAACGCCATCATATAACGCCAGAAGTACATCAAAACAAGATTAAAAAACACAATTTTTCACTAACAACCCACAGTGCCATAACCGTACAATAGCACAGACCAAACATTGCACAAATTAAATCCAAATCAAAAAATAACACACAGAATAAAAAATATGCAAAGAGAAATATATACTTACAGGTTTGGAAAGCAGATTCTCCTCTCAGTCTTGTCTGTAGTGAATAGCCTTGTGAAAGACAATGCCAAACCCCTTTTTTTATATATATATATATATATAGTGTTTTTTTTTGGTCTAGACAAAAGTCTAGACAATGTTTTGCATTTTTTATTGGAAAACGCATGCGTCGTACAACGCACCACGACGCAAGTACTTGCGTCGTCTGCGTTGTCAATACAAGTCAATGGGAAAAAAGCCGCATCGACGACGCAAACACGACGCAAACACGACGCATGCGTTTTTTCCAAAGTCTGCGCCGCCCAAAAAATGCAACATGTTGCGTTTGCCGCGCCCTGACAGGTGCGCCCTAACGCCGCATGCGGCGTACAACGCACCAAAACGCATGACAACGCATGTACATGCGGCGCCATGCGGCCCCAATGTTAAAGATAGGGCCGCACGCCGCATGCGTTTTGGTGCGGCGACGACGCTGCGGCGCACACCGCAAATGTGAACGTAGCCTTACTGAGGAAATTGTTCAGTGGTCCTTATCTAAGTCCTTGAAGTCTGTATCTGTGTTGTCTGTCGGTCTGGAAGGTATTCCGGAGTACCTGAAGGTCTTTGAAGACGTGTTCTCTGAAAGCGAGACTGAGGTTCTACCGCAACATCCATCTTTTAATTGTGCCATCAATTTAATTCCTGGGGCTAAATTGCCCAAGGCCCGTTTGTTTAATCTGTCTTGTCCTGAGCGGCTGGCCATGAAGGAGTATATTGCCGAGAGTCTTCGTAAGGGGCATATCCGCCCTTATGTTTCTCCTGTGGCAGCTGGCTTTTTCTTTGTAAAGAAAAAAGATGGTGGTTTGAGTCCTTGCCTCGACTTTCGGGAACTCAACAAAATCACTGTGAGAAACACTTACCCACTTCCTCTCATTCCTGACTTGTGTAACCAGTTGTCTGGGGCCAAATGATTTTCACAGTTGGATTTGTCGGGAGCTTATAATTGGATAAATGTTCGAGAGGGAGACGAGTGGAAGACGGCATTTCTCACGTGAGAAGTTCTTTTTGAGAATCTGTTTATGTCCTTCGGGCTAACAAACACCCCTGGACATTTTTCAAAATTTTATTAATGTTGTGTTTGCTGATATGATCTGTCGCTTTGCGGTTATTTACCTTGACGACATCTTGGTTTACTCCCCTGACAGTGAAACCCATTTGCACTAGTTGTGTACTGTCCTTCATAGACTCTGGGAAAAACTACTTTTTTCAAAATTTGAAATGTTAATTTTTTGTACAGGAGTTATCATTTTTGGGTTTGATTGTTTCCAATGAGGGGTTTCGCATGGATCCCAAGAAGGTGCAGGCTATTAGTGATTGGGTTCAGCCCGTGACTTGAAGGGTATGCAACTAGTGATGAGCGAGTATACTCGTTACTTGGGTTTTCCCGAGCACACTCGGGTGGTCTCCAAGTATTTATGACTGATCAGAGATTTAGTTTTTCTTGCTGCAGCTGCATGATTTACAGCTACTAGACAGCTTGATTACATGTGGGGATTCCCTAGCAACCAGGCTACCCCCACATGTACTCAGGCTGGCTAGCAGCCATACATTATGCAGCTGCATCAACAAAAACTAAATCTCTGAGCAGTCACAAATACTCGGGAAACCACCCGAGCGTGCTCGGGAAAGCCCGAGCAACGAGTATACTCGCTCATCACTATTTGCAATGCTTCTTCGGGTTTGCAAACTACCGTATATACTCGAGTATAAGCCAACCCGAGTATAAGCCGACCCCCCTAATTTTGCCACAAAAAACTGGGAAAACTTATTGACTCGAGTATAAGCCTAGGGTGGGAAATGCAGCAGCTACCGGTGAATTTCAAAATTAAAAATAGATGCTCCATACCGTTCATTATGGCCCCATAGATGCTCCATAGAAAGCTGTGCCATATATAATGCTCTGCACCGTTCATTATGGCCCCATAGATGCTCCATATAAAGCTGTACCACATATAATGTTCTGCACAGTTCATTATGGCCCCATAGATGCTCCATAGAATGCTGTGCCATATGTTGTGAATTCCGTTCTCGGGCTCCCTCCTGTGGTCATGAGTGGTATTGTGTGAGTTCTGTTCTTGGGCTCCCTCTGGTGGCCTTTAGTGCTTACTGCGGGTCTGTAGCTGGAATCCAGCTGCCTCGTTTTCTGCTAGTCTGGCCTCTATTTAACTCCACCTGGACCTTCACTTTTTGCCTGCTGTCGTTGTATTCAGTACTGGTTCTGATCTCTCTGGACTTTCCTTGTTACCTGTCTCCTCCAGAGAAGCTAAGTCTTGCTAGTTCATGTTTGCTCATTATTTCCTTGAAAATGTTTCTCTGTATATGATGAGTTCTGTCCAGCTTGCTTATATGTAATATTTTCGCTTGCTGGAAGTTCTGGGGTGCAGAGTTGCGCCCCTCACATCGTGAGTCGGTGTGGGGGTTCTGGTAATCTCTGCGTGGATTATTTTTGATAGCATTTTATACTGACCGCACAGATCCCTTGCTGTCTTCTTACTATTTAGTGTTAGCGGGCCTCATTTGCTAAAAACCTGTTTTCATTTCTACGTTTGTGTTTTCCCCTTAACTCACCGTTATTATTTGTGGGGGGCTGTCTAAAACTTTGGGGTGATTTCTCTGAGGCAAGTGAGGCTTGCCTTCTCTCTAGGGGTAGCTAGTTTCTCAGGCTGTGTAGAGGCATCTAGGATTTTAGGTAACGCTCCACGGCTGCCTATAGTGTGTATTGATAGAATCAGGGTTGCGGTCAGTATAGCTCCCACATCCCCAGAGCTTGTCCTAAGGATTTCTGTTACTTAGCAGGTCAGTTTGTGATCCTTGCCACCAGGATCATAACAGCCATATACAATGCTCTGTGACGTCACCGCTAGTAACTGAGGCTGCGCTGGCAGCATCTCCTCATTCCCCAGTAGTTTGCAGCCATGGCGATCGCATTTCAGCACCGCTCCTAGTTGCAAACTGTATTTTCCCCAGATATGGATTACTGCGTGGGACAGAACGACTGACAGGTATGGTATATTGTTGTGTTTTTTTTTGTTTTTTTTTATTACAGGAGAACAAGGACGTTGTATGTATTAGCTGGATAATAAGGATGAAAAACTGTGTTTAGTGTTTTATTTCATTAAAAGACTTTATCCTGGCTGCGTCTTTATTGAACCTGTAACAACTATAGGATTAGCAATGGATAGGTGTCTTCTTGACACTTCTCGATTACTAAGCCGGGCTTGATGTGACCTTACAATATAAAGGTCACATCAACCCCCAAACTATTACCCCATATACCACCGATACAGGGCAGCGGGAAGAGAGAGGTTAAGTGCTGAAATTGGCGAATCTTAAAAATGCGACATTTCTGGGGAGGCTGAGAGCTAGTGTTTGTAGCCAGGAGGGGTCAATATCCATGGCCCCTTCCTAGGCTATGAATATCAGCCCGCAGCTGTCTGCATAGCCTTTTCTGGAATTTAATTATAAGGGTACCCCATGTCATTTTTGGGGGGCCACCCTATTTTAATAGCCAGTAAACACTAAAAATACAGCTGTGGGCTCATATTCATAGCCTGGGGAGATCCATGGGTATATATATCCATATGCAAGAAGAAAGAGAAGGCACTCACCGATCTAAATTTCCCAACTTTATTTCATCTTAAAGTTTAAAAAATTCCATGGCCGGGGGAGTGAGGAGCGGAGTTCTTGTGAGCAGGGATAGACAACGGCTGTTTCGCGCTGTGCTTGCGCTTCCACGGGTCAGTATTTTTTTAACATGAAGATGAAATAAAGTTGGGAATTTTAGATCGGTGAGTGCCTTCTCTTTCTTCTTGCATATGGTCATGGATTTTCGTGTATTTTCATAAGAGCACCTATGATCTTGATACACGGCTGATGCTAGGACTATTATAATTCATTAATACCTGGGCCCAAAATTTTTGGATAACCTCGTTTCACAGACAGTGCCGTTCGTTTTTGGTCTTCTTGGCGTTAGATATATATATACACACGCTAGCTATTGAACCTGTTCTACGCCCGGGTGGCGAGCATTTATATTGGTATATGGTCTCCATCCTGGTATGCGCCTCTTCCATCCTGCCCCCTAATCTTGTCATGTGCTGCTACCATCTTGCACCCCCATCCTGTCATATGCTGCTCCCATCCTACGCCCCCTTCCTGTCATGTGCAGCCCCATCCTGCGTCCTCATCCCGTTTTGTGCGCCTCCATCTTTTCATGTGCTACTCTTTTCCTGTGTCCTCATCCTGTCATGTGCTGCTCCCATCCTGCGCCCCCATCCTGTCATGTGCTGCTTCCATCCTGCACCCCATCCTGTCATGTGCTGCTCCCATCCTGCGCCCCCATTCTGTAATGTGCTGCTCCCATCCTGCGCCCCCATTCTGTCATATGCTACTCCCATCATGCGCCCCCATTCTGTCATGTGCTGCAACCATTCTGCGCCCCCATTCTGTCATGTGCTGCTCCCATCGATGATGGCCCCCATAAGATGCTCCATAGCATAATATGCCCCGTATGCTGCTGCTGCGATTTAAAAAAAATAAATGACATACTCACCTCTCGTCGCTGGGCGCTGAGTGCCTAAGCAGGCGGGAACACCAGCGCACTATGGGGGTCAGGTGCTGGAGTCGCCGCTGGCTAAGGCCCCCGGTGTAACAGCGTGTCCCTCCCCCGGCCTTTGTCCCTGGACTGCTATGTAATCAGGCTTGAGTCAACAACCAGAAGGGGGAGCCCTCCCCCATGGAGGGGTGGATCCCAGGACACAGAACAATAGACTCATGTGTTGGCTGATTCAATTGTGTGGTGACTTGCGAAGGGCTGGGATCGTATGCTAAGGCGAGATCCTGGTGCCCGTGTGTGGAGGGTTAAAAGCTGCCACGTGGAATAGTGTTGTGTCCCTCATCTGTTGGATCCAGTAAACCCATCCCAGGATTATTTTTCTTTTCCCTGGCGTCGGATTGCCAGGTGGCGCCCCCGGATCTGCTCCTTTTTGTGTGGACTCAGTGTAGACTAATAACGGACGCTGCAGAATTACTTTGATTTGTGTTGTCCCAGTTCCCTGTTCCGATAAATTTTATTGGATTGATTACTGGCGTGGCGTCTCTTCCTGCTCTGTCGCCGTCACACCCGGCACTTGCGATATTCACCTGTCCCTGTTCCACCGCCGCGCGCCACTCTGTCATCCGTGTCCTCTGGCTGTGACTGTTGAGGCAGGGGGCGCGCACTAACCACGTCATCGCGCCCTATGACCTGAACGTCACAGCCAGAGGATGCGGAAGACCCAGCGGTGGAACGGGGACAGGTGAATATAGCATGGCTCACCCTCCCCCTTCATGCTCACCCTCCCCCTTCATACTCACCCTCCTGGTGCGTCTCTGCTTCTCCGTCGGAGATCGCGGTATGCGTTCAGTGCTTACTCATACCGCGATTTCCTGGGCCACAATCCTCCTCCCCGGATGCGTCACACTGTGGGATCCAGACTGCAGACGCGTCGCGCTTGCGCAGTCTATAAAGGCTTTGGACAGAGTGACGCTATCAGCGTTATATTATATATATATATATATATATATATATATATATATATATATATATATATATATATATATATATACACACACACATTTATTCTATGTGTATATCTCTATTCTATCGTAATCTAACCTGTCACTCTGATTAAAATGTACGTGGCTGACCATTTGCCGGCTTTTAATCTATCTATCTATCTATCTAGAATATATATATATACTGCATATAAAAAAAAAATATATATATATATATATATACGTTTTGAAGAATATTACGTTTTAAAACTATGTGTAGATGATTAATAACATTTCTGTATGTAAAATCTCATGTTAAAATCGCACTGCAGTCGGATGTAGATCGGATGCTAGGAGTGAAAAGTCAGATTGTACTCGCACAAAAAACGCCTGACACTCACATGACACTTGCATTGCACTCGTCAGACTTTCCTGCAATAAATAGGACCGATTTTTAAATCGCTAGTGTGTCTCCAGCCTGTGTATGTAATAGTGGTGTGAGATCAGTGGCCAAGGTCATTTAACCCCTTAAAATTCAGTTACTTATTCAAATCATTAAAATCAATGCCAACTTTGATGCCAATTCTCATGGCCAGAACCCATTTGGGAAAAGCTAAAGTGACATGAATTTCATGCAGGGCATCAAAATGTATGTAATAATGGTGTCAGATCAGTGGCCCAAAGTCATTTAACCTCTTAAAAAATCACTTACTTATTCAAATATGTGAAAATGGGCTGTGTGCCCACATTGATGCCAGTTCCGATGCCCAGTACCCATTTGGGCCAGGCTGAAGAGACCTGTTTTTGATGTGGGGCCCCCTGTTCTATATGTATGCACTGTGGTATTAGTGGCCTAAAGGCATTTAACCCCTTAAAAACATCAGTTACTTATTCAAATCTGTGAAAATGGGCCACTTGCCCACTTTGATGCCAGTTCTGATGCCCAGAACCAATTTGGGCCAGGCTGTAGGGACCTGGGTTTGATGCAGGGCATCACTGTTTGTGTATTTTAAGTGTCAGATCAGTGGCCCAAAGGCATTTAACCCCTTAAAAACAACAGTTACCTATTCAAATCTGCGAAAATGGGCTGTCTGCCCACTTTGATGCCAGTTCTGATGCCCAGAACCCATTTGGGCCAGGCTGAAGAGACCTGTTTTTGATGTGGGGCTCCCTGTTCTATATGTATGCACTGTGGTATCGGTGGCCCAAAGGCATTTAACCCCTTAAATACATCAGTTACTTATTCAAATCTGCGAAAATAGGCTGTTTGCCCAGTTTGATGCCAATTCTGGTGCCCAGAACGCATTTGGGCCAGGCAGGAGGAACCTTGGTTTGATGCAGGGCATCACTTTCTGTGTATTTTAAGTGTCGTATCAGTGGCCCAAAGGCCTTTAACTCCTTAAAAACATCAGTTACTTATTCAAATCCGTGAAAATGGGCTGTTTGCCCACTTTGATGCCAGTTCTGGTGCCCAGAACCCATTTGGGCCAGGCTGAAGGGATCTGGGTTTGATGCAGGGCATCACTTTCTGTGTATTTTAAGTGTCGTATCAGTGGCCCAAAGGCCTTTAACTCCTTAAAAACATCAGTTACTTATTCAAATCCGTGAAAATGGGCTGTTTGCCCACTTTGATGCCAGTTCTGGTGCCCAGAACCCATTTGGGCCAGGCTGAAGGGATCTGGGTTTGATGCAGGGCATCACTGTCTGTGAATTTTAAGTGTTGTATCAGTGGCCCAAAGGCATTTAACCCCTTAAAAACATCAGTTACTTATTCAAATCTGTGAAAATTGACTGTCTGCCCACGTTGATGCCAGTTCTGATGCCCAGAACCCATTTGGGCCAGGCTGGAAATAACTGGTTTGGATGTGGGGCGCCCTGTTCTATATGTCTGCAGCGTGAGATCAGTGGCCCAAAGGCATTTAACCCTTTCTTCAGCGCTCTTTGTTGCCCACTTTGATGCCCATTTTTGTGCCGTTTTTATTGTTTTTGTAGCCGTTTTTAAGCGTATTCACATCAGGGCTCCTCGCTGCATTGTGTTTTATTATTGTGATGATTATTTTTTGTTGTTAAACCTATAAAAAGCAGAAAAGAAAAAATTGCCGAATAAGAAACCAACTTCAGCTCCGAATAAGAAACTGAACGAATAAGAAACCAACTTCAGCCTCGTGCATTTTTGCTTTATTTTTGCAGCATTTTTGGTGAATGAAATTAACTTTATTAAAGGTATATTGTAGGTCAAATGACACATAGTCTACAGCAAAAAAATCTGCAAAAATGCAGGAAAACCTGCTGTTATGTTTTTACTGTCAAAACAGCAGGTTTTGGCTGCAGAAAAAAATCAACGTGTGAACATAGCCAATGAGCCTTGAAAATCGTCTTAAAGGGATTGTCCAGTTAAAACAACTCATTACCTATCCCCAGGGTAGCTGAGAACTTAATGATCGGTGAAAAATCTTACTGTTATTATCCACACTGATCGGCTGATCGGAGACTCTATAGCGCTGACACAGAATGTTAATCCCCATTATAAAAAGTCACGGACGATGCTTATTCATTCTCTACGGGACTGCCTTAAAAAAGATGAATTCAATGCCGAAAGACCCATAGGGACTGAATGGAGCGTTGGTTCGAGCATGTGCACAACCACTCCATCCTAACAGGGATAAAAGTTCCAATTTTTCCAGAACGGTGCAGCTCCCGGCAGTCGGACATCCACCGATCACCTTTGCCTGAAGATAGGCGATAACATGTTTTCACTGGATAGCCCCTTTAGGTGCGATGTTCAGCGCTCCTTGTATTGTAAAGTCGGTTCCACTTTGGAACATTCCTCCTTGTTTGGGTCCGTTGACAATAATCTAATCCTTTTGTAGAAACCCCACTAATTAGCTGTTGGGAAATTTGATAGTAAGTGTTCAACTTCTCTGCAGTGCCTCCAGAGGTCAAATGAAGTATTACACATTTATTCGGATTCCCATGACAGCACTACGAGAGAGGGGATCCGCCCTTCAGGAACAGGAAACCTACAGATACAAAAGGGCGGCACCTCTCCCTATGCATCAGTTCCATTTGGCTTATGCGTTCCCCCCGCTGGGCCTATTACCTCTGGTGGTCAGGAAGATAAGGGAGGACCGAGCAAGGGTCATACTGGTCGCCCCTTTCTGGCCCAAGAGGGCTTGGTTCGCTTGGCTCAGGACCATGTCGGTGGATGACCCCTGGGTACTCCCGGACATTCCAAATTTACTCCATCAAGGTCCGATCACCCATCCGCAGGTGAAGGGGCTCCATTTGACGGCATGGAGTTTGAGAGGTCATTATTAAAGAACAGAGGTTTTTCCCCAAATTTAATTGATACCCTTATGAAGAGTAGAAAAAATATAACAACAAAGATCTACTCTAGAACCTGGAGGAAGTTCTTGGCCTCTTCAGATTTTAGAATCGAAGAAGGGTTACCAATTAACCAAATTTTAGAATTCCTGCAGAAAGGGTTAGAGCTAAACCTATCTACAAGTACGCTAAAAGTGCAAGTCTCAGCCCTGGGGGCCCTGTTTTCTTGTAACATTGCTAATAATTATTGGGTATCAAGGTTTATAAAAGCTTCTAGTAGAGCTAGACCTATACACAAGAACAGGTCGGTACCTTGGGATCTCAACCTAGTCCTGTCAGCCTTGACTAGAGAACCGTTTGAGCCCTTACATTCGGCTTCAGTTAAATTATTGTCCCTCAAGACAGCATTTTTGGTAGCAATAACATCTGCTCGTAGGGTAGGGGACATACAAGCGCTCTCTAGACTCTCCCCGTATACAGAGTTTCTACAGGACAGAGTAGTCCTTAAACCGGACCCCGCCTATTTGCCAAAAGTCGCCTCACATTTTCACAGATCACAGGAGATAGTGTTACCATCATTCCTCCCTAACCCCTCTAATACTAAGGAAGAACTACTCCATACGTTAGATGTTAGGAGATGCCTGTTAGAATATATCACAGTCACTGACGCTTGGAAGAGAGAGGATGCGTTATTTTTTATCCTTCCAAGGTCCTAGGAAAGGGCTTAGAGTTTCGAAGTACACACTAGCGAAGTGGATTAGGGAGGCTATCTCTCTGGCTTATACTGCAGGTGGAGGTCCGGCTCCGCAGAATCTGAGGGCGCATTCCACCAGAGCCATGGCTACATCCTGGGCGGAAAAATCTGGAGTATCAATCGACCAGATATGTAAGGCAGCTACGTGGACGTCACCTTCCACCTTTTTCAAGCACTATCGGTTGGACTTGGGGTGCTCCTCTGATCTCACCTTCGGGTTAAGGGTGCTACAAGCTATAGTCCCTCCCTAAGGTAGTTTTACATCTCTGTAATTCTCTCGTAGTGCTGTCATGGGAGTCCGAATAAAGCATTAAGCTTTGCATTGGATTAGTTTTGTATATAAACTGTATATAATATTTGTGTGCTACTAACCGCGGTAGTCCTCTCAGGCTCTAATATACAACTGATGCATAGGGAGAGGTGCCGCCCTTTTGTATCTGTAGGTTTCCTGTTCCTGAAGGGCGGATCCCCTCTCTCGTAGTGCTGTCATGGGCCTCCGAAAAATGCCGCTACCCGTAAGTAGCTTAATGCTTTCCTAATAAAAATCAATATGTTGTAATGCAGAATACAACTCGACTGACACTCCTATTGATCTAATGACAAATTATAGACAGTATAATGGGCCAACGACTCCCCTATACACAGTATGATGCGCCCACAGCTCTCCTATACACAGTATAATGGGCCAACTGCTCCCCTATGCACAGTATAATGGGCCCACAGCTTCCCTATACAAAGTATAATGGGCCTACAGCTCCTCTATACACAGTATAATGGGCCAGCGACTGCCCTATACACATTATGATGTGCCCACAGCTCTCCTATACACAGTATAATGGGCCAGCGACTCCCCTATACATAGAATGATGGGACTATAGCTCCCCTATACAAACTATAATGGGCCTATAGCTCCCCTATACAAAGTATAATGGGCCCACGGCTCCCCTACAAACAGTATAATGGGCCCACGGCTCCACTACACACAATATAATGGGCCCACGGCTCTCCTATACACAGTATAATGGGCCCACAGCTCTCCTATACACAGTATAATGAGCCCACAGCTCTCCTATACACAGTATAATGGGTCAAGAGCTCCCCTACACACAGTAAAATGGGCCCACGGCTCTCCTATACACAGTATAATGGGCCCACAGCTCTCCTATACACAGTATAATGAGCCCACAGCTCCCCTATACACAGTATAATGGGCCAAGAGCTCCCCTATACACAGTATAATGGGCCCACAGCTCTCCTATACACAGTATAATGGGCCCACAGCTCTCCTATACACAGTATAATGACCCCACAGCTCCCCTATACACAATATAATGGGCCCACAGCTCCCCTATACACAGTATGAGCCCACAGCTCCCCTATACACAGTATAATGGGCCCACAGCTCTCCTATACACAGTATAATGGGCCAAGAGCTCCCCTATACACAGTATGATAGGTCCACAGCTCCCCTATACACAGCATGATGGGCCAACAGTCCCAACATTTTAAAGACCCCCACAGTGGTCACCACACTAGCTTCCACACTGTATGAAAGCTCCCCATAATAGTCTCCATACTTTGAGAGCCCCACACTTTGAGGGCCCCCCAAAATAGTCCCCACACTGTATGATGGGCCCCACATTAGGCCGCATACTGTATGAGGGCTCCTCACAGTATTCCCCAAAATTGTATAATGGCACCCACATTAGCTTCCACACTGTATAATGGCCCCACACTTGCTCTTACAATGTATGACGGCCACCAACACTGTATAATGCCCCCACAGAAGCACCAATAAAAAATATCATGTACTCACCTAATCCAGGATCGCGACGAGTCCACCTGGTGGACCAACGCATTGATGCCGGGATTCTGACATCATGTGCGTGCGTCGGTAGCTCAGTCACTGCATCATCCTGCCATTCTGTAGACCACAAGCTTAAAGCGACCTGTGGTCTACAGAACGGAGAGTGGTACTGCGGGGAGATCATGTCTCCTTGCTCTACCGCAGGGCTCCGTAGTGCTGCGGCAACATGTGCCATCGCTTCTTCACCAGTGCCATATGATGAAGAACATGGTGGTACCATGCTGCATTTTATTTTGTCTTTTTAACAGTACCATGAGGATCAGATATGACATAATAGTGGTTTTTAGTGCACAAATAATAGAACTAAATTATAGTACCTTACAGAGCATATATATTTGTTATACCTTGAATATATTGTGACGTGCCCCACTCTGGACTTCCTAATTTTCCTTCTTCAAGGCCCTCAACCACTTGAAGGTTAAATTTTAATCGTCCTGTTTGGTTACATCATATGAGATCATCACTGTTCGAAAGGCTTATCAATATATGGAAGGTTTATATACACAGTGATCAGTCCCCAAAAGTTTATCCAAGACATAGCCCTATTGAATGGAAAGGGGCCCAGCAGCAATACTACAGCTGCTGTTGACGATGAGGTGGCGCTGTGTTTGGAATAAAGCAGCCATGTTTTTCTACTCCTGCATGTGTCTATGTGTTAACGGAATTTCTTTTATTCTTTTTTTTCTTGGCTCCTCGTGAGCGGTGCTTGAGAACTTCTACTTCAATGTTTTTATGTAAAGCAGACTGTGTTAATGGTTCATAAATGATTCATGGAACAGAGACACAAAGTTTGAAAATGTTAAAATGATGAGTAACGGATTGATTGATCTTTTTAGTCACCACACTGAACACCAGCTGTAGTTTATATGTGTAATACATGACAAAGGAATCTTCTCGTTAATTTGTATTAAAATTTTAAATTAAAGTTTTAATAACACATTTTATATTATTTATTATTTTTTATGCAGCATCCAGCTTGTTCACCACCGCTCAATCCAGAAATCAACAAAAGAGCTCCGAGACATGTCTAAACACAGAGAAATTGCCTGGCCCCTGTCCACACTTCCAGTTTTCCATCCAGGGACAGGGGAAATGGTTCCCCCTCTGCATGCGGACACGTACGATAACACCAACATGCCCCTGATGCAGACGCAACAGTGAGTATCTTGAAAAAGAGAACTCTACACAATATCTACATGTGAAGGATGTAACTCGCAAATTCTAGATGCTACTGAGCCGTGTTATTCCAGGATGTAAGTGTCTATGTGGTGGGAAAATTCTTATTATTCGTTTTTGTTCTTTTTTTTGTTC
Source organism: Ranitomeya variabilis (assembly GCF_051348905.1). NCBI lineage: Eukaryota > Metazoa > Chordata > Amphibia > Anura > Dendrobatidae > Ranitomeya > Ranitomeya variabilis. The sequence goes on along the minus strand of NC_135233.1, from coordinate 911,050,367 downwards.
CGTGTGGGTGGTGCTTAGATGGGATTCATTTACATACGCAATATTGATGTTCTATTTAAAGTCCAGCAACCTGATGATATAATGGCCAATAAATCCTAGTGGTCCAGCTAAGTCTACTGACCAAATGGTATAGGAATTTAATAGTTCTGAAGAACAGAGACAACAAGTATAGATGGTAGATAACTATGAAGGTGAATTAAAAAAAATTAATTAGCACCTAATATTTTATTCAGAAGTGGACATTTAGTTTTCTTTGGAAAAGGAGGATGCATTGATGCTCTTTCAAGAAGGTGTATTTCCAAGTCTAGTGATCTGCTGTTACAACGGCCAATATATCCTGGTGGTTCTGTGGTAGAGAGAAAAGTCCCTACTGACCTATTGGCATAGGAATTTAGTTAGTTTTGGGCAATGCCAACTGGTATTTATGGTGGCTTATTATAATGATGGATTTAAAAAATAAAGATTAGCTATTTCTAATGGGTGGACATTATTTAGCTCCGCGTGGGCGGAGCTTTGATAAGAATGCATTTGGAATACTCAAGATTGAGTTACCGTATCTGTTGAAGTCTACTAGGGCCACAGTATGTGACTATAAATGTGGTATAGTCTCTTTTATTATGAAATAATACCTATAAATTAGCATTTGGAGCTAGATATAGGTGTCTTTTGAAATCTAGTGATCTGGTGATATAGCTGCCAATAAATTCAAGGGTAGAGAAATAAGTCGTGACTATAGTATGGTTTTTTTTTGTTTGTGCAGTGTCAACTATTATGGATAGTACTGGAGTATAAAAAATGTATTAAATAAGTTAAAGAAGTTGTCCACTACAATAATTTTTTTTTTTTTTTTCATAAATTTTGCTATTATGTGCCACTGAAAACATCCACTGTCTTTATTTTAGCAATATTACCTTTTATCATGCTGTAGTTGCACATCTTCAGTGCTGGATCCAGCTCTCATGGGGTTAATCGACAACTTCATTTCTCCTGAGTTATTGTGCTCTAATACTACAAGTTCCATGATGCATTGCACTGCCACGCAGGAACGTACCACACCCACTCCAAAACACACCCAACCCCTCCCTCCCCTCTCTCCTCTAGCTTCAAAAAGATTTGTGATGTCATTTCTGTCCAACCTCCTCTTTTACATTTGTCCAACCCACACTCCATTACACACAGATAGATAGATGATAGATAGATAGATAGATAGATAGATAGATAGATAGATAGATAGGTATGGGATTGATAGAAGATACATCCAGAGATATATCTATGTCTATTTCCATAGATATGTCCATATCCATGTTTCTAAACCTCTTCACCCCTGCAGCTTTTTTCGTTTATCGCTCCCCTTCTTTCCAGAGCCATAATTTTTCCGTCAATATGGCCATGTGAGGGCTTATTTTTTGCGGGACAAGTTCTACTTTTGAACGACACCATTGGTTTTACCATGTCGTGTAACAGAAAATGTGAAAAAAAGTCAAAGTGCAATGAAATTGCAAAAAAAGTGCAATCCCACACTTGTTTTTTGCTTGGCTTTTTTGCTAGGTTCACTAAATGCTAAGGCTGTGTGCACACGTTGCGGATTTGATTGCAGATCCGCAGGGTTTTTTGCTGCACAGAATTGCATCAAATCCGTAGTGTAGTGCACAACCAATGTAAGTCTATGGGAGCCGCAGACTTGTTGTGCACATGCTGCGGAAAAGGACGCACCGAAACGCAGCTTTTTTTTTCTGCAGCATGTCACTTCTTTTGTGCCTAACTGCAGCATTTCTGCACCCATAGACTTTCATTGAGTCAGGCACATCCGCAGCAAAACCGCAGATGTAAAAAAGATCTGCAGTTTAGATGCGGATGTGGGTCCGAGAAACGCTGCAGTTCGGGAGGAGGGAAGTGTGTGGGCGGTGACTGTGTGCGTGTATGTGTGTGCTGGGTCTGCGGGCTGTTCGGATGTGTGCGGCGCTGTGCAGGACTATTCAGGTGTGTGTGGGGTCTGCGGGCTGTTCGGATGTGTGCAGGACTGTTTGGATGTGTGCGGCGCTGTGCGGGACTGTTCGGGTGTGTGCGGGACTGTTTGGGTGTGTGCGGGACTGTTCAGGTGTGTGCGACGCTGTGCGGGACTGTTTGGGTGTATGCGGGACTGTTCGGGTGTGTGCGGGGATCATCCAATGGGACTACAAGTACGCGGCATCCAATCTGCAGCTAATTCGGATGTAATGTGGACAGTGGACACGCACCCTACACTATCCATACATCTATCAATAGATATATCTATCCACATATATCTATAGATAGATATAGGAATAGATAGATGTATGCATCTATAGATCTATCTATATGTATCTCTGTCTATCCATTTCATCTATCATCTATATGTCTATCTGTGTGTGTAATGGAGTGTGGGTTGGACAAATGTAAAAGAGGAGGTTGGACAGAAATGACATCACAAATCTTTTTTTTTGTTCAATAATACATGTTTATTTAGCTTTCAAAAACGCACAAAAAACACGCAAAAACTGCACCAAAAAAATTAAAAATGCATCAAAAGCGCGCAAAAACTGCACCAAAAACTGCATCAAAACCGCACCAAATACTGCATCAAATCTTCACCAAAAACTGCATAAAAAAGCATCAAAAACCTGAATCAAAACCACAAAACGCACCAAATACTGCAGGAAAAACTGAAACAAAACCGCGCAAAAACCGCACCAAAAACCGCACCAAAAAACCCTCGCAAAAACGTGAAAAAATCGTGAAAAAAAATGCATCCAAAACGCAGCTGCGTTTTCTGCAAGGAGATGCAGATTTTGTGCAGACAATTCTGAACCCAAATCTGCAACGTGTGCATACAGCATAAAACGGACCTGCCATTATGATTCTCCAGGTCATTACGAGTTCATAGACACCAAACACGTCTAGGTTATTTTTTATCTAAGTGGTAAAAAAAATTTCAAAACGTTGCTAAAAAGAAATAAAATTATTAATAATTTTTATAGGTGACACTGGCTTCGGGGAACAAAGTGACAAGTGATGGTGAGTATGTACTCTATGTTATATGTACTGTATGTCTGTATGTATGTTGTATGTATGTACTGTATGTGGCATGTCACATGATGTCACATGCTGCATGTCATCGCATGGTGAATGTCGTCGCATGCTGCATGTCGTCGCATGTTGTCACATGTCGCATGGTGCATGTCGCATGCTGCATGTCACATGGTGCATGTCGTCGCATGTTGTCGCATGGTGCATGTTGCATGTCACATGGTGCATGTCGTCACATGTCGCATGGTGCATGCCGTCGCATGCTGCATGTCGTCGAATGTCACCGCATGTCACATGTCGCAATGTGCATGTTGCATGATGTCACATGTTGCATATCGTCGCATGTCATTGCATGGTGCATGTCGTCGCATGGTGCATGCTGCATGTCGTCGCATGTTGTCACATGTCGCATGGTGCATGTGGTCGCATGCTGCATGTTGTCGCATGTCGTCACATGCTGCATGTCGCATGTCACATGGTGCATGTCGTCGCATGGTGCATGCGCCGTCGCATGCTGCATGTCTTCACATGTTGCATGGTGCATGCGCCGTCACATATTGCATGCCGTCGCATGGTGCATGTCACATGCTGCATGTCGTCGCATGCTGCATGTCGTCGAATGTCGCATGCCGTCGCATGGCGCATGTCGTCACATGTTGCATGTTGTCGCATGATGCATGTCAGATGCTGCATGTCACATGGTGCATGTCGTCGCATGTTGCAAGTCTCATGTTGCATGTCCTGTATGTGTGTTCTATGTATGTACTGTATATGTGTTTGTTTTTTTTTACATTCAACACATTAGCCGGATGATGGGACTACTACTGTCCCATCATTGGCTAATGTGTCACTCACTGTCACTGTAGCAGGCAGAGCCCGATGGGACTTGTAGTCCCATCGGACGATGCCTGCACACAGAGACGCCGCCACCGCACAGCCCCGCAGACCCCCGCACACTCCAGCACCTTCGGCACAGACCTTCACCGCGCAGACCCCCGCGGCACCGGTCGCCACCGCCGACGCACCGGCCGCCGCCACGGCACCGGCCGCCGACGCACCCGCCGTGGCACCGGTCGCCACCGCCGCCGCACCGGCCGCCGCCATGGCACCGGCCGCCGCCGATGCACCAGCCGCCAATGCACCGGCCGCACATCTCGGCACATGAGCGCGGCCGGCCAGCAGATCCCAGCACAGCCCCGCCCGCCCCCAGCACAGCCCCACTGTGGAGCCTTGGTCACGCCTGTTGCTGACGTCACGTCAATTTCCAGAGTCTGGAAATTGACGTGACGTCGGCGGAAATTAGAGGTGGCTGCAGCCTGGGGGTCACGTGACCCGGACTCAGCCGCTGCCATAGCGCCACTCACAGGTGAAAACGTCAACAGAAGGTATTTACACAATTCATTAGGGGCCCCGGGGGGATACATTGGGGGGTTAACTGAAAGTAGTGGACAACCCCTTTAATAAGCATTGAATATTTTATTAAAGAGGCATTATTTAGTTCCTCATGGGTGGTGTTTGCATAAGAAGGATGCATTGAGATGCTCTAAATTGAAGTGTAATAAGACCACAGTATGTGGCTATACAGGTGATATAACCACTTTTATTGTGGAATAATATACAGTACAGACCAAAAGTTTGGACACACCTTCTCATTTAAAGATTTTTCTGTATTTTTATGACTATGAAAATTGTACATTCACACTGAAGGCATCAAAACTATGAAATAACACATGGAGAATTATATACTTATAATTCTTTAAGTATAAGTACTTTTATTATTATATACAACAAAAAAGTGTGAGACCACTGAAATTATGTCTTATATTCTAGGTTCTTCAAAGTAGCCACCTTTTGCTTTGATGACTGCTTTGCACACTCCTGGCATTCTCTTGATGAGCTTCAAGAGGTAGTCACCGGAAATGGTTTTCACTTCACAGGTGTGCCCTGTCAGGTTTGATAAGTGTGATTTCTTGCCTTATAAATGGGGTTGGGACCATCAGTTGTGTTGTGCAGAAGTCTGGTGGATACACAGCTCATAGTCCTACTGAATAAACTGTTAGAATTTGTATTATGGCAAGAAAAAAGCAGCTAAGGCTGGTTTGACATTTGCGTTTTTTGCCGCTGCGTTTTAGCGCAAAACAACGCATGCGTTTTTTCCCCCTATATTTAACATTAAAAACGCATGCGTTTTTTTGTATGCGTTTTGCCGCATTTGATGACGCATGCGACTTTTCTATGCTTGCGTTTGGTTGCAGAAATGCAACATGTAGCAATTTCTAGAGGCTTTTTTTGCCTCAAAAAAACGCATGCGTTTTTTTGCGGCAAAAAAACGTATTGCTGTCTATGTAAACGCATGCGTTTTTAAGCACATGCATTTGTTTGCGTTTAAAACGCATGCGTTTTTATAGAAAAAAACAAGAATACACACTGATAAGCCACCCCCCACCATCAAGGTGATAAAGGGATCCAAACCCTAACCCTACCCCTAACCCTAGGGATCCTATCCCTACCCCTAACCCTAGGGATCCTAACCCTACCCCTAACCCTAGGGATCCTAACCCTACCCCTAACACTAACCCTACCCCTAACCCTACCCGTAACCCTAGGGATCCTAACCCTACCCCTAACCCTACCCCTAGGGATCCTACCCCTACCCCTAACCCTAGCTATTTCTATTTATAGTGGGTTTTCTTGTTGATTTTGATGATTGGCAGCTGTCACACACTTCTCAGCATGCGTTTCCAAAACGCAAACGCAGGAAAAAACGCATGTAAACGCGGCAAACCGCTGCTTTTTTTTTACAGCATGCAAAAACGCATGCGTCTAAAAAATGCAGCGTTTGCACGCGTTTACATGCGTTTTTTCACCACCTGCGTTTGCGTTTAAAGCGCTGCGTTTTTAAACGCAAATGTGAAACTAGCCTAAGTAAAGAAAAACGAGTGGCCATCATTACTTTAAGAAATGAAGGTCAGTCAGTCTGAAAAATTGGGCAAACTTTGAAAGTGTCCCCAAGTGCAGTGGCAAAAACCATCAAGCGCTACAAAGAAACTGGCACATGAGGACCGCCCCAGGAAAGGAAGACCAAGAGTCACCTCTGCTTCTGAGGATAAGTTTATCCGAATCACCAGCCTCAGAAATCGCAGGCTAACAGCAGCTCAGATTAGAGACCAGGTCAATGTCACACAGAGTTCTAGCAGCAGACACATCTCTACAACAACTGTTAAGAGGAGACTTTGTGCAGCAGGCCTTCATGGTAAAATAGCTCCTAGAAAACCACTGCTAAGGACAGGCAACAAGCAGAAGAGACTTGTTTGGGCTAAAGAACACAAGGAATGGACATTAGACCAGTGGAAATCTGTGCTTTGGTCCGATGAGTCCAAATTTGAGATCTTTGGTTCCAACCACCATGTCTTTGTGCGACGCAGAAAAGGTGAACGGATGGACTCTACATGCCTGGTTTCCACCGCGAAGCATGGAGGAGGAGGTGTGATGGTGTGGGGGTGCTTTGCTGGTGACACTGTTGGGGATTTTTTCAAAATTGAAGGCATACTGAACCAGCATGGCTACCACAGCATCTTACAGCGGCATGCTACTCCATCCGGTTTGCATTTCGTTGGACCATCATTTATTTTTCAACAGGACAATTACAACAAACACACCGCCAGGCTGTGTAAGGGCTATTTGACCAAGAAGGAGAGTGATGGGGTGCTACGCCAGATTACCTGGCCTCCAGTCACCAGACCTGAACCCAATCGAGATGGTTTGGGGTGAGCTGGACTGTAGAGTGAAGGAAAAAGGGCCAACAAGTGCTAAGCATCTCTGGGAACTGCTTCAAGATTGTTGGAAGACCATTTCCTGTGACTACCTCTTGAAGCTCCTCAAGAGAATGCCAAGAGTGTGCAAAGCAGTCATCAAAGCAAAAGGTGGCTACTGTGAAGAACCTAGAATATAAGACATAATTTCAGTTGTTTCACACTTTCTTGTTAAGTATATAATTCCACATGTGTTAATTCATAGTTTTGATGCCTTCAGTGTGAATGTACAATTTTCATAGTTATGAAAATACAGAAAAATCTTTAAATGAGAAGGTGTGTCCAAACTTTTGGTCTGTACTGTATATAAATTACCATTTAGATCTAGATTTAGGTGTCTTTTGAAGTCTAGTGATCTGTTGTTATAGTGGCCAATAAATCTTGGTGGTCATGGTGTAATTAAATAAGTCAATAATCATGTAATGGTATAGGAGTTTTGTGTTTCTTTTGTGCAGTGTCAAACTAGTATGGATAGTACCCAAGTATAACAATGTAACAAATAAGTTAATGAGCATTGAATATTTTATTCAAGGGACATTATTTAGTTCCTCGTGGGCGGTGTTTGCATAAGGAGGATGCATTGAGATACTCTAGTTTGAGGTCTAGTGATCTGGTGGTATGGTGTCTAATAAATCCTAGTGGTCCCAGGGTAGAGAACTAAGTGCTTAAATATCTCATGGTACTGGAATTTGGTATTTCGTTTGTGTAGTGCCAACTATTATGGATTGTGCCTGAATATGAAAATGTATTAAATAAATAAGTCAGCTTTGAATATTTATTCAGGGGTGAACATTTACTTAAAGTGCTGCTCAAAGGGCCATACATTGGTGGCCACATGTAACTAGTCAAGAACGTCTTCTTATGCGTTACTCAATCTTCTTCATTGTTTCCTAGGATTTTACCGCATCAGACTCAAGTACCTCAACAGCAAAATGCAGGTCAGTAGAGACAAGCTTACAGATCATCAGGTATATGGTAATATGAAACATCTGGTGGTAATGCCAAACATTTCACAGCTTGCTGACTGATGGCCACAGGTCTGGCTTCAGTAGACCATCCTAGAGGCAGCTTGTTGGCGTTGTACAGATTTGCCCGCTTCTCCCGCAAGGACAGATTCAACACATCATCACAACAGGCTGCAAAACATACCACAACCCCTGGGTGGCTGTATAGACACTTAATGCATAAACCTCTCCTGACAGAGTATCACAAAATCATCTTGAGACAGTCATTTTGACATATGCCAAGCTAAGAGGAACGTAGAGGAAGGACACGTGTAGTAATTTATATTTAAATGGCGACCATATAATGGATGGTCGAGCTACGACCACCATTATGTATCATCACTCTGCCTTGACTCCTAGAGGGGTCACTTTTTTATTTTCTACATGTCCTAATATTCATGAGAAAAACCTAAGGATCATTTGAAATTTTCACTCAGCCAACAGCTTTGGTGGTTTGTAAGCAAACCCTTCATACTGATCTTTATACCCTTTATATATTGTGATTTGCCAATTAAAGATATTTAGGAAATTTATTATGACATTGCCTATACCTAACAAATAAAGTAGCATTCTGTAAAGCTATTGCATGTAAACATGAAATAAATGAAAACTGAATTGCATTACTGCAATAGAAAATAGGAAAATATGAAGATACTTACATAATTTGGCCAATTCATACTTGTCCGGCAGCCAACAAAAAGGCGACCTACATTGCTGGGGACCTAACCTAAGCTGGTTCCTCTGCTGTGATTTAAAAAAGCCATAGGCTGAGTGTTGGAGCGCTCAATTAGAGGGCCTATATATAAATGACAAAAGACTGACTGTCACTTCTAAACAGAACACTGGTCTGAACAGGTTCATAGTAAGAGTAGCCATCTCCATACATAACGAACAAATAAAGTTGTGTAAAGTTATATATAGAGATGGCTACTCTTACTGTGCACCTGATCACACCTGAACTCTGTTTGGAAGTGACAGTCAGTCTATTGTTATTTGTATATAGGCTCTCTGACCGAGCGCTCCACCACTCAGCCTCTGGGGGTTTAATCACAGCAGAATCCTACCTACCTATATAAATGTAGGAGAGGATTCACATTAGGTAGGTTCCCAGCATAAGAAGGTCGCCTTGTTGTTGGCTGCTTGACATGCAAAAATTGGACAAATTATGATCTAAAAATCTTTCTTTTTTTCCTATTTTCTTCAGCAGTAATGCAATTCAAATTTCATATATTTGATGTTTACATGCTTTAGCGTTACAGAGTGCGACATTACCTATAGTTAGTAATTTTTTTTCTGTTCCCGGAGATCCAATTTAAAGGGTATATCTGAGACAAAAAACTACAAAATGTACCTAAGAACTAACAAGCAGGCCACTCGCCTGCCTGTGGTGCCCGGCGCCATTCTTCTCCGGCACAGAGCGGTAACAGACCACTCCTGCCGGGGCTTCAGCTGCCTCTGTTGACGCGACAAGGTCATTCAGCCAGCTCCCCAGTTAGGCAACGGGATCCGGCTGTCAATCAGAATGTCATCAGAAGTCCTGCCCTGTTGACAGAAAGGAGCGGAAAAGAAGCCTCCGATCTGTATACGTGACGTCAGCAGAGGCTTCTGAATCCCCGGCAGGAGCGGTCTGTGACCACTTTGTGACGGGGAAGAGCGGTGCTGTGCACAACAGGCAGGTAAGTTGCAATTACCTGCTTGTTTGTGCTTAGGTACATTTTTTTTTGTAATGTCCCGGATATCTAAATTTCTCATTATACAAACGCATTACATTATCCTGGAATGTTAGTAAAACTCTCAACAGGCTGCAATGCACATCACAACCACTGGGTGGCCACATATTAACACATATAACAAACAACTCCCAGCAGAATATCACAAAGTCAGATTTTTTTTTCAAAGTTGTTCAGGTCACGTCACTCATCTCAGCATATGTTGAGCCAAGAGGAAAAATAAGAAAAAGACATATCTGTATATTATGGAGAGCCACGCCAGTTTTCTACTTCGATTCTAGAACTCGCATACATGTCATGCAGTAAACGTGCTGGGAATGTGTAAAGATTTGGGGGATTTATTCCATTCTTCCTCTTTATTGCTGCTTCCGGGATCCAGGAGAATTTCGGATGACCACTTTTCATTCAGAGATTTGAGGTAAGTATAACAGATATTCCGTGTAATTTACATCTGCAAGACATAAGCTCCGAGCTATAATCTGCCGTAGTACGGACGTTTCCAAAAACCTGCTCTCTTGTCGATGAGATTACTGAATTTTGTCAGATCACATTGCTATCAGGTCTACAAAATTTAAAGGGATGTTGCATGAAAAGTCACCAAACTGCAGAATGAAGGAGGCTGAACTGCAATATGAGGCTGGAGAAAAAAATTTGCCTCAATTTAGGTATCTTCACTGATGTAAATGATAGGGAATCTGATGGACATTTTTTTACCTAATTGCATGCACTTGGGGGCTAAAATTTCCTAAAACTTTTATCCAATTTAAAACTTGCCTAAATATATATATACTTAGAAAGCGTAATTCTAAGTTCTGTTATTCTAATTTTTGCCTATTTTTTTTTTTAAATATTGTGTAATTATTGGGGTCTCCAGTATACTACTTGGTCCCTTATAGGGTTAACATCTCATATTATATCCTGTGGCTAAAATTTGTGTCTTAGAGCAGCTTTGAGGATGGATTAATCAACCACAGAAATGAATGAGAACGTTAGTTGGACATGATCACCTAATTTTGAAAAGAATGGGTATTATGTAGTTCCGCGTGGGCGGAGCCTGGATAAGAAATCATTGAGCTGTTATTGGACGTGTACTAGTATGTGGTGATGTAACCTCTTTTATTCTGGAATATGCATAAATTACTATTTACAGGTCAATGGTATACCTGAGGAGCGGAAACTCACCGACGCCATAAATTTATAAAACAGAAACAGAAAGGACAAAAGCATCTTCAGTTTATCTCCAGATTTACAGCTTTTTATTCCAGTAACCTGCACGACGCCGCAGACTCCTCCGTCTACAGGGTTATATTTAACTCCAGAACTATTTGCTTTTTTACTTTGACTTTTTATATGGATTTCTTTTATTAATGTTACTGTAATACCTGAGCCAGGTCTTGGAACAATCAATAATATCAGAACAACTGGCAGAGCTAGAGCAATGGCAATGGTAGAGCAAGGGCAATGGTAAAAGAACTGGCAGTGCTAGAGCAAAGGCAATGGTAGAGCAAGGGCAATGGTAAAAGAACTGGCAGTGCTAGAGCAAAGGCAATGGTAGAGCAAGGGCAATGGTAAAAGAACTGGCACTGCTAGAGCAAAGGCAATGGTAGAGCAAGGGCAATGGTAAAAGAACTGGCAGTGCTACAGCAAAGGAAATGGTAGAGCAAGGGCAATGGTAAAAGTACTGGCAGTGCTAGAGCAAAGGCAATGGTAGAGCAAGGGCAGTGGTAAAAGAACTGGCAGTGCTAGATCAAAGGCAATGGTAGAGCAAGGGCAATGGTAAAAGAACTGGCAGTGCTAGAGCAAAGGCAATGGTAGAGCAAGGGCAATGGTAAAAGAACTGGCAGTGCTAGAGCAAAGGCAATGGTAGAGCAAGGGCAATGGTAAAAGAACTGGCACTGCTAGAGCAAAGGCAATGGTAGAGCAAGGGCAATGGTAAAAGAACTGGCAGTGCTACAGCAAAGAAAATGGTAGAGCAAGGGCAATGGTAAACAAACTGGCAGTGCTAGAGCAAAGGCAATGGTAGAGCAAGGGCAATGGTAAAATAACTGGCAGTGCTAGAGCAAAGGCAATGGTAGAGCAAGGGCAATGGTAAAAGAACTGGCAGTGCTAGAGCAGGGGCAATGGTTGAGCAAGGGCAATGGTAAAAGAACTGGCAGTGCTAGAGCAAAGGAAATGGTAGAGCAAGGGCAATGGTAAAAGAACTGGCAGTGCTAGAGCAAAGGAAATGGTAGAGCAATGGGCAGAGCTCTAGAAATGGGCAGTACCAGAACCACTCATAGTTCCAAAACCACTTCTATATAAGAGGCGGCAATAAGAATCTGCAAACACAGTTCTGTACATAGGAGCCACGGACAGACCCTGGTCTACACCGCACAATGTTTCTGAATACAGTTATAATAAAACTAGCTATTGAACCCGTTCTACGCCCGGGTGGCGAGCATTTATATTGGTATATGGTCTCCATCCTGTCATGTGCTGCTCCCTTCTTGCTCTCCCATCCTGTCATGTGCTGCTCCCTTCTTGCTCTCCCATCCTGTCATGTGCTGCTCCATCCTGCGCCCCCATCCTGTCATGTGGTGCTCCCATCCTGCGCCCCCATCCTGTCATGTGCTGCTCCATCCTGCATCCCCATCCTGTCATGTGCTCCCATCCTGCGCCCCCATCCTGTCATGTGCTGCTCCATCCTGCATCCCCATCCTGTCATGTGCTGTTCCATCCTGCACCCCCATCCTATCATGTGCTGCTCCATCCTGCGTCTCCATCCTGTCATGTGCTCCCATCCTGTGATATGCTGCTCCATCCTACACCCCCATCCTGTCATGTGTGTGCGCCCCCATTCTGTCATGTGCTGCTCCCATCCTGTGCCCCCATTCTGTCATGTGCTGCTCCCATCCTGTGCCCCCATTCTGTCATGTGCTGCTCCCATTCTGTCATGTGCTCCCATCCTGCACCCCCATCCTGTCATGTGTGCGCCCCCATTCTGTCATGTGCTGCTGCCATCGTGCGCAATCATTCTGTCATGTGCTGCTCCCATCCTGCGCCCCCATTCTGTCATGTGCTGCTCCCATCCTGCGCCCCCATTCTGTTGTAATGTGCTGCACCCATTCTGCCTGTTCCTGTTTCCATTCTGCCATATGTTGCTCTCATCTTTCTCTCTCCGGCTCTACTGCCCGAGTGCGGCTGTGCTGAGAGCGGGCGGCTGTGCTGAGAGCGGGCGGCTGTGCTGAGAGCGGGCGGCTGTGCTGAGAGCGGGCGGCTGTGCTGAGAGCGGGCGGCTGTGCTGAGAGCGGGCGGCTGTGCTGAGAGCGGGCGGCTGTGCTGAGAGCGGGCGGCTGTGCTGAGAGCGGGCGGCTGTGCTGAGAGCGGGCGGCTGTGCTGAGAGCGGGCGGCTGTGCTGAGTGCGGGCGGCTGTGCGTGGCTGTGCTGAGTGCGGGCGGCTGTGCTGAGTGCGGGCGGCTGTGCTGAGTGCGGGCGGCTGTGCTGAGTGCGGGCGGCTGTGCTGAGTGCGGGCGGCTGTGCTGAGTGCGGGCGGCTGTGCTGAGTGCGGGCGGCTGTGCTGAGTGCGGGCGGCTGTGCTGAGTGCGGGCGGCTGTGCTGAGTGCGGGCGGCTGTGCTGAGTGCGGGCGGCTGTGCTGAGTGCGGGCGGCTGTGCTGAGTGCGGGCGGCTGTACGTGGCTGTGCTGAGTGCGGGCGGCTGTACTGAGTGCGGGCGGCTGTGCGTGGCGGTGGTGAGTGCGGGCGGCTGTGCGTGGCGGTGGTGAGAGCGGGCGGCTGTGCGTGGCGATGCTGAGAGCGGGCGGCTGTGCGTGGCGGTGCTGAGAGTGCGGGCGGCTGTGCGTGGCGGTGGTGAGTGCGGGCGGCTGTGCGTGGCGGTGCTGAGAGTGAGGGCGGCTGTGCGTGGCGGTGGTGAGTGCGGGCGGCTGTGCGCGGTGGTGCTGGGCGCCGAGTGCTGGGGGCCTGAGCAAGCGGGGACACCGGCGCGCTGTGGGGGTCAGGTGCCGGAGTCGCCGCTAGCTCAGGCCCCCGACACTTGCTATATTTACCTGTCCCCCGTTCCATTGATGCGCGCCTCTCTGTCTTCCGGGGTCCTCTGCCTGTGACTGTTCAGTCAGAGGGCGGCGCGCATTAAGCGCGTCATCGCGCCCTCTGAACTGAACGTCACAGGCAGAGGAGGGGGACAGAGCAGCGCGCAGCAGTGGAACGGGACAGGTAAATATAACATACTCACCCTCCTGGCTCGTCCCTGCTTGTCCGTTGGAGATCACGGTGTGCGTTCAGTGCTTACGCATACCGCGATCTCCTGGGAGCGTCACTCTGTGGGGTCCAGACTGCGCCGGCGCTTGCGCAGTCTATAAAGGCTTCGGACAGAGTGACGCTCCCAGCGTTATATTATAGATACTTTTTAGTATGAAATCACACTTTAGTATGTTTAATAACATTTTAAAATAAATTGTATATATAGTATAATTATATTTATAGTGCTTTTAGAAAAGAAAAAATCATTTTAGTGAAGAATTTGTGTACATTTTTTTTTTTTTATGTGGAATTTTTTAACACTTTTTTTCTTCCTTGTGTGGGAAAAAAAAAAAAGAAAAAGAAAAAAAACTTGTGTATAAAATTAATTTGGTATATGAATTTTGTTAGATTCCTCAGAGTGCAAATTCCTGCATATCTGAGCATCTGGGTGTGTCTGACGAATAGATCTGTCAGCCCCCACCCAAATTGACATGCAGGGATATCTGCTATAAAATGTTTTCAGATCTGTTTATATGCATGACATTATACCTGAGGAAGACTCCAAGAAGTCGAAACCGGTTGTATTTTAGTTTGAAATAAAAATCATCCTTGAATCAGAATATCGAGTTCCATCATCATCCTTCAGGAGCGCATATTGCTGGGAAAAACATTCACAAAATAAAATACTTTTACAATAGTTTTGCGCTCCATGTTTGTGCTTAGCGGTTAAGCGTGCGGACAAGTGACCAGTAAAGAGGATCTCAGGATATTTGGGGGCAGTTCTTGTTATAAGACCTCTTAACAGGACACTATATAAAACAAATGGATTACCGTCACCGACCTGTCCACAATGAGTGGCGGCTGTCAGCACATTACTTTGACTGACAGACGGATCTGCAGTGTATCTGCAGCGCCCCAGAGTCCTGGTCGTTGCAGTAATGTCGTTCTTCCACCAGGGGGAGTGATATTACGTCTGAAGGCAATAAAGGAGATCTCTTCACCAGTTAATACAATGCATGCAACATGTTCACACTCCAGACCAGAAGGGGGAGCTCTAAGCCTGTTTGAGGTGAACTCCCCTATAAAACATCCTGATCTGGAGGGAAAAGGGGTTCAGAGTTCAGTTCCTGTCGTCAGGAAGACAGAGGAAGAGGAGCTCTGTGGCATGAAGTGGTACAGCTCCTGGGAAGAGAGCATATTGCAGAGAGTGTGCAGGAAAGCAGAGCACAGGAGAGGAATATCAGAGGGAGACCAGCCAGGAGCAAGCTGCTTCCTTTTGAGGCGCAGGATCCGGTAGCCAGAATACCGAGGGAGCAATCATCTCCAAGCCTTGCTTCAGAGACTGGCAGGACAGATAATTCCACGTTACCTGCCCGACCTTATACCCAGGAGGCACGGTGGCAACTAGTGGGGGCCGGGGCGTGATAGAGTCCCTGTAAAAAGCCTCAGGCCACCAGTCATACGGGTTTTGTCTTATCCATCAGGGGGACAGAGAGAAAGAGACTTAACATCCAGAATAGTTGTGAGGACCCCTTACCGAGAAGCTCAGCAGGGAGGTACTACAACACCCAGGCGCTACAGGAAGGCTACTGATTTCCACCTGGATAAGGGGACTCTGGATTTGCCTTCAGACCAGCCGGACTCTGCCTACCCTGTGGTCTGTACCCTGGACTGTGGACACTGAAGCCTTCAGTAAAGGTAAAGAGACTGCAACCTTGTGTCCTCGTTCTTCACTGCGCCTCACACCATTCACCATCTACACTCTGGGAAGCCCTGGGGATACACTTCACCTGTGGGAAGGTATACCATCTAGCTGCGATTACATCACCCCAGCGGACCTCTAAGCAGCGTCGGTCACCCTGACCGAATACCACAGGTGGCGTCACGAACATTATCCCTTTAAAGACCTTTCCCTTATTTTATAACGGATGTTCCCCTATCGCCACGGACCGGGTCAGCCACCGTGACATCCCCACTGAGAACCGAAGGACCCGGTACCGAGTACCCCACTGCCCTACTATGGGGGAGCGCTCCATATCCATCAGTGCAGAGCAAGCTGTCAATCAAAGTGCTGGGGCGTGCTTACATAACACTGTGAGACGTGACTGTGCACACCTCTATGACTGAAAGCCGGGTCGAAATAGAGTACATTTTCTCCTGGTATCCACTGCTTTCAGTAAGATGGCAAGGACAGCATTCCAACGCTACTTACTTGCAGATTATCCCTTTATGTGCAGGTTTATAGGGTTTGTGGACATGACAGGTTCCTTTTAAATATCTAGCATTGTTGATACATATGTTGTTACTGGATACATGTCGCTTACATTTGCTGATTGTCTCTTCAGAGAGGAAGAGGACTAGAACTCCAGCGCCACCTATAGGAAGCAGCAATCCTAAAAGTCAATATCGACCCTTTAACGAGCCTTGCAATATGACTTAGGATAAAAGCCAAACAGGAATCTCAATTTGCAGACATGGTGTTTCGGGGTGTTGCCCCTCGTTATTGCTACTTCCTATAGGTGGCACTGGAGTTCTAGTCCTCTTTCTCTCTGAAGAGAGAGCCCTACTCCTTCGGCAACTTGCAGGACCAAAGCAAGATTCGATTCCAGGAGTTGAAATTGCTTCTGTTGATAGCGACAGTGTCATTTTAGTAGTTTGACAGAGGAAGAAGGCTTCCTCTGTCACCCCATCCATCGGGCCCTCTGTTTTGCAATCATGGGTTGATATGACACTTGGGGGTCTAACAATGGCCCCCATGTAAGAATCATGTGAGCTCTACAGTAATAGGGTCTAATAAAATGCCTGCCTCACACTTACAGGCTCAATATAATATAATGGGCAACATGGTGACTCAGTGGGTAGTGCTGCTGCTTTGCCGCTCCCTTGCAATGAACTCCATGAAAAAATAAAGTAAAAAACAATGGCTTGATGTCACTCACCCTATTTCACAAGGAATGGAAGAAAAGGTTATAAATAAAAAGTTGCATATAGCTAAAAAAAAAAAACCAATAAAAACATCAACTCGATCATCAAAAACAAGCGCTCACGCAGCTCCATCTGCAAAAAGATGAAAAAATGACGGCTCTAAAAACAATGTAGACATAAAAGCAAATTTTTTGATTTTTGTATAATTTCTATTCTGCAAAAATAATAAAATATAAAAAACTGGATAATTTTGATATCACCTGAATTGGGCTGACCCTAGAATATTATTAAGGTCATTTATAACATGATGTTCCTGAAATTGAAATACTCGACCCAAAAAGATAAAATTGCTGTTAATTTTTGCATCTCCCTGAGAAAAAAACCAATTTATAAAATGTAATCAATAAATAATATGTCATCGGAGCACGATTAAAAAATACAACTTGTGTCAGGAGAACAAACTCGCATTTGGCCTCACGAACTGAAAAATAAATAAGACGATGAAATGTTAAAAACCTGAAGGTGCAAAATACGTTGGTTCTTAAGGGGTCAAAGTTTGTTTTGGATAAGATATTTTATTTGCGGTAGTTTTTTGGGGCTAAACTGTATGTAATCCATGTTATTATTTGTCTATATCTTGTAGGGTCAACAAATGGTCTCACCACAGCCTTGTGGATTGGGCTGAATAGTCTGGATGTTCTGCCTTCATACACGTTGATGCGATGTGCAATCTAACATACAGCATAAACCACTTCTGTCTTCCAAAATAAGCAGACCGTTCTCTGTAGTCTAACTTGTTGGTGAACAGGTATAGAACATGCGGTAAAACTATAGGAATACAAACAACATAGGTAAGGATTGGACAAATAATCGCACAGCTGACACTTTACAATTAACAGGAAAGTATACAGTGTGATGCAGACTTGAACAGGGAAATACACAGGTCTCTAATAATCACATCTCCTTTGTACTGGCTGCTATACAGGTAAGGTACCTTCACACTGAGCAACTTTCCAATGAGAACGACAGCGATCCGTGACGTCACCGCTGTTACTGCCGGCGCTGACACATTCAGTGCAGTGAAGCTCTCGGCAGCAGCGCAGCATTAGCAAGCGCTCCTGCCGAAAGCAGTTTTAACCCTGTGGACGCCGGGGGACGTGACAGACATCAGAATGTGATTATGTACTGTTTTTTTTTTTACTTTTACAATGGTAACCAGGGTAAATATCGGGTTACTAAGCGCGGCCCTGCGCTTAGTAATCCGATGTTTACCCTGGTTACAAGCGCGGCCCTGCGCTTAGTAATCCGATGTTTACCCTGGTTACAAGTGACCACATCGCTGGATCGGTGTCACACACGCCGATCCAGCGATGACAGCGGGTGATCAACGACGAAATAAAGTTCTGGACTTCTAGCTCCGACCAGCGATATCACAGCGGGATCCTGATCGCTGCTGCGTGTCAAACACAACGAGATCACTATAAGTATATAATTCCACACTCGCCACAGCAAAACAAACCTACTTCTCATCTCTTATTTCCTCCCTGTCTCACAACCCCAAACAGTTATTCAACACCTTCAATTCTCTCCTCCGCCCCCCAGTGCCTCCTCCCTCCCCACTCATCTCTGCTGAAGACTTTGCCTCATTTTTCAAGCAGAAGATTGAGAACATCAGAGACAGTTTTCGTCGACAACCCCCAGAACCCTTCCTCCCAACTACCCAGCCCTCCACCTCCAAAACCAACTTCTCCACCATTACGGAAGATCAACTCTCCACTCTACTCTCAAGATCGCATCTCACCACCTGTACACTTGATCCGATCCCATCCCACTTCATCCCAAACCTCGCCACAGTCTTCATCCCAACCCTAACCCATCTCTTCAACCTATCACTAACAACTGGTGTTTTCCCCTCAAGCTTTAAACATGCCTCAATCACACCTATCCTCAAAAAGCCCTCTCTTAACCCATCCTCTGTATCTAGCTATCGCCCTATATCACTTCTCTCCTATGCCTCCAAGCTACTGGAACAACACGTCCATCTTGAACTGTCCTCCCACCTATCTTCCTGCTCCCTCTTCGACCGCTTTCAATCTGGCTTCCGGCCACACCACTCCACTGAAACTGCCCTAACTAAGGTCACCAATGACCTATTAACCGCCAAGAGCAAGCGGCACTACTCTATCCTCCTCCTCATGGACCTGTCCTCTGCCTTTGACACAGTGGACCATTCCCTGTTGCTGCAGGCCCTCTCATCCCTTGGCATCACAGACTTGGCCCTATCCTGGATCTCGTCATACCTAACTGACCGCACATTCAGCGTCTCCCACTCACACAACACCTCCTCACCTCGCCCCCTAACTGTCGGAGTCCCGCAAGGTTCAGTTCTAGGGCCCCTGCTCTTCTCCATTTACACCTTTGGCCTGGGACAGCTCATAGAATCTCACGGCTTTCAGTATCATCTCTATGCTGATGACACACAGATCTACATCTCTGGACCAGATATCACCACCCTTCTAACCAGAATCCCTCAATGTCTATCCGCCATTTCATCCTTCTTCTCCGCTAGTTTCTAAAACTTAACATGGACAAAACAGAATTCATCATCTTTCCCCCATCTCACACGACCTCCCCAACGAACCTATTACAGTAAATGGCTGCCCACTCTCCCCAGTCCCACAAGCCCGCTGTCTTGGGGTAATCCTTGACACTGATCTCTCCTTCAAACCACATATCCAAACCCTTTCCACTTCCTGCCGCCTCCAACTCAAAAATATTTCACGGATCCGTACATTCCTAAACCAAGAATCTGCAAAAACCCTAGTCCATGCCCTCATCATCTCCCGCCTCGACTACTGTAACCTCCTGCTCTGTGGCCTCCCCTCTAACACTCTCGCACCCCTCCAATCTATTCCAAACTCTGCTGCCCGACTAATCCACCTGTCCCCCCGCTATTCCCCGGCCTCTCCCCTCTGTCAATCCCTTCACTGGCTCCCCATTACCCAGAGACTCCATTACAAAAGCCTAACCATGACATACAAAGCCATCCACAACCTGTCTCCTCCATACATCTGTGACCTCGTCTCTCGGTACTTTCCTGCACGCAACCTCCGATCCTCACAAGATCTCCTTCTCTACTCCCCTCTTATCCCCTCTTCACACAATCGCATACAAGATTTCTCTCGTGCATCCCCCCTACTCTGGAACTCTCTACCACAACATATCAGACTCTCGCCCACCATCGAAACCTTCAAAAAAAACCTGAAGACCCACCTCTTCCGACAAGCCTACAACCTGCAGTAACCTCCGATCGACCAAACCACTGCACGACCAGCTCTATCCTTACCTACTGTATCCTCACCCATCCCTTGTAGATTGTGAGCCCTCGCGGGCAGGGTCCTCTCTCCTCCTGTTCCAGTTGTGACTTGTATTGTTCAAGATTATTGTACTTGTTTTTATTATGTACACCCCTCCTCACATGTAAAGCGCCATGGAAAAAATGGCGCTATAATAATAAATAATAATGTGTTAATTCATAGTTTGATGCCTTCAGTGTGAATGTACAATTTTCACAGTCATGAAAATACAGAAAAATCTTTAAATGAGAAGGTGTGTCCAAACTTTTGGTCTGTACTGTATATATGTATAAGGGATTCACTCACACATTAGGTAGCGTTCACACAGGCAATGCAGTTTTATTGCAAAACTTCAAAGGGATTCAAAACTAAATACAGTGTCTTCTGGGCACAAAGCTATCACAGGAAATAAACAGTTAATTCATCAGGCACATATATGTCAGTGCAGGATCACCTGACAGGTAACAGTTCTTTCTCCTGGAGCAATCCCACCATTCTCGGTATTCCCTGCAGCCCGAGCTCCAGCAGCTTCCAGCACAAAACAGAAGGACTCAACTCACAGTTCACACTGATCAGGCTGCAGCTTTCACGCATTATTCTACAGCTTTAACACACAGACTGCTCAGGTTTCTAACTGACCCATTGCTGTTTCCATTCAGATAGAGATAGAGATCCCAGCTCGTTTCTGAGCTACAGCTCACATCTTGGCTGGTCACTCCCCAGCTCCAGCACACACAACTCTGCTTCATCCAGCAGACTGACGCACCTAGTGAACACAGGCCCTCATTCTAGTAAAAAGCTAGGTAGGTGCATCTAGTCAAATCCAGTAGTGCTAGGACTTAACCCGGCCCTTCCTTGCTTTGCTACGTAATATAAATATTTTTTTATATGAATCCCTCCTATCTACTATAATTGTATCTACAAGGGAAATCAAGACTTACAACAAAGGTTAGACAATTAGTCCAAATTTATCTTCCATGTTAGGAAATCCATCAGAAAAACTGGCCCACTAAATCCTGGAAAATACACAAAGTGGGAAAGCAAGATGTGCAAGAAAAAACTGGGTTATACAGGTCCTTCTCAAAAAATTAGCATATAGTGTTAAATTTCATTATTTACCATAATGTAATGATTACAATTAAACTTTCATATATTATAGATTCATTATCCACCAACTGAAATTTGTCAGGTCTTTTATTGTTTTAATACTGATGATTTTGGCATACAACTCCTGATAACCCAAAAAACCTCTCTCAATAAATTAGCATATTTCACCCGTCCAATCAAATAAAAGTGTTTTTTAATAACAAACAAAAAAACCATCAAATAATAATGTTCAGTTATGCACTCAATACTTGGTCGGGAATCCTTTGGCAGAAATGACTGCTTCAATGCGGCGTGGCATGGAGACAATCAGCCTGTGACACTGCTGAGATGTTATGGAGGCCCAGGATGCTTCAATAGCGGCCTTAAGCTCATCCAGAGTGTTGGGTCTTGCGTCTCTCAACTTTCTCTTCACAATATCCCACAGATTCTCTATGGGGTTCAGGTCAGGAGAGTTGGCAGGCCAATTGAGCACAGTAATACCATGGTCAGTAAACCATTTACCAGTGGTTTTGGCACTGTGAGCAGGTGCCAGGTCGTGCTGAAAAATGAAATCTTCTTCTCCATAAAGCATTTCAGCCGATGGAAGCATGAAGTGCTCCAAAATCTCCTGATAGCTAGCTGCATTGACCCTGCCCTTGATGAAACACAGTGGACCAACACCAGCAGCTGACATGGCACCCCACACCATCACTGACTGTGGGTACTTGACACTGGACTTCAGGCATTTTGGCATTTCCTTCTCCCCAGTCTTCCTCCAGACTCTGGCACCTTGATTTCCGAATGACATGCAAAATTTGCTTTCATCAGAAAAAAGTACTTGGGACCACTTAGCAACAGTCCAGTGCTGCTTCTCTGTAGCCCAGGTCAGGCGCTTCTGCCGCTGTTTATGGTTCAAAAGTGGCTTTACCTGGGGAATGCGGCACCTGTAGCCCATTTCCTGCGCACGCCTGTGCACGGTGGCTCTGGATGTTTCCACACCAGACTCAGTCCACTGCTTCCTCAGGTTCCCCAAGGTCTGGAATCGGTCCTTCTCCACAATCTTCCTCAGGGTCCGGTCACCTCTTCTCGTTGTACAGCGTTTTCTGCCACATTGTTTCCTTCCAACAGACTTACCATTGAGGTGCCTTGATACAGCACTCTGGGAACAGCCTATTTGTTGAGAAATTTCTTTCTGGGTCTTACCCTCTTGCTTGAGGGTGTCAATGATGGCCTTCTTGACATCTGTCAGGTCGCTAGTCTTACCCATGATGGGGGTTTTGAGTAATGAACCAGGCAGGGAGTTTTTAAAAGCCTCAGGTATCTTTTGCATGTGTTTAGAGTTAATTAGTTGATTCAGAAGATTAGGGTAATAGGTCGTTTAGAGAACCTTTTCTTGATATGCTAATTTATTGAGACAGGTTTTTTGGGTTATCAGGAGTTGTAGGCCAAAATCATCAGTATTAAAACAATAAAAGACCTGACAAATTTCAGTTGGTGGATAATGAATCTATAATATATGAAAGTTTAATTGTAATCATTACATTATGGTAAATAATGAAATTTAACACTATATGCTAATTTTTTGAGAAGGACCTGTATATGAAAAAAGGCAGCAGCAAACCCACTGAAGTGCCCCCTCCAGGTAGGAAACTGTTACATTTGTTATAAGAAGTTATTGATTTCAGGGTTTCTGCCGCTGAACAACAATCTCTTTCCAGACTAAGGGTATGTTCACACGATCCTGATTTCAATCCTTTTTTTTCAGGACAAAAACCGCAGCTCTTGGCAGAAAACGCAGGTGCGTTTTTGGTGCGTTTTTGGTGCGTTTTTTGATGCGGTTTTTAGTGCGGTTTTTTATGCAGTTTTCTCTGCAGATTGTCTGTGTTTGACACAAATAAAGCTTTAACTGCAGTGGGGGAAAAAAAAAAAGAAATGATGTCATTTCCTTGTCCAACCCTTTTCTTCTTCCATCCTCCATTTTGGGACTAAACACCAAAATGAGTGGACGTGTTTTGAATGACAGCGCTCCGCAGAGTGCTGAGCGTAGGCCAGATCACAGCCCGCGGATCCAGCTCTATCCAGCTATTTAAGTCTACGTCATGCGCCCCTATATTTAACATGGGGGCGCATGGACATGCGTCGCACTTGCGTTTTGCGCCGCATGCCTCACTGCAGCGCACGCATCCGGGCGCAGAGGACGCAGCAAGTTGCATTTTTGCTGCGTAAAAAATCAATCAAAAAAAGGACGCATGCGGCGCACAACGCAAATGTGAACATAGCCTAAGTGCCACGTATTTAAGTGCCACGTATCACGTATTTCAGTGCCACGTATTTCAGTGCCACGTATTTCAGTGCCACGTATTTCAGTGCCACGTGCCACGTATCAAAGTGCCACGTATCACGTATTTCAGTGCCACATATTTCAGTGCCACGTATTTCAGTGCCACGTGCCACGTATCAAAGTGCCACGCATCACGTATTTCAGTGCCACGTATCACGTATTTCAGTGCCACGTGCCACGTATTTCAGTGCCACGTGCCACGTATTTCAGTGCCACGTATCAAAGTGCCACGTATCACGTATTTCAGTGCCACGTATCACGTATTTCAGTGGCACGTGCCACGTATCAAAGTGCCACGTATCACGTATTTCAGTGCCACGTATTTCAGTGCCACGTATTTCAGTGCCACGTATTTCAGTGCCACGTGCCACGTATCAAAGTGCCACGTATCACGTATTTCAGTGCCACGTATCACGTATTTCAGTGCCACGTGTCACGTATTTCAGTGCCACGTGCCACGTATCACGTATTTCAGTGCCACGTATTTCAGTGCCACGTGCCACGTATTTAAGTGACACGTGCCACGTATCAAAGTGCCACGTATCACGTATTTCAGTGCCACGTATTTAAGTGACACGTATCACGTATAAGTGCCACGTGTCACGTATTTAATTGCCACGTATTTAAGTGCCACGTATCCCACGAAGATTTTCCATGGAGAACAGACACATCCAGAGATATGTTTGCTCTCCACGGCTGCAGCAACACACTGACAGGAGCCATAGTTCCTGTTGGTGTGTCACTGCGCATGCGCGAGCGAGTTTACCGGCGGTCATTGACCCCGGCACTCTCGCTTAACGGCAGTGCTGCGTGGGAAAGTTCAACGCAGCTGTACTGCTGTTAACCGAGACGCCGGAGTCATTGAACTCCGGGACAGTACGCGATACACTGCTAGGAGCCTCGCTCCTGGCAGTGTATCGCCGGAGAGCAGGGGATCGGCGTGGGACACTCGTTTTATGGATTCTGCGGACAGGGAGTATGAATTTGATTTTTTATTTTGTGATTTTTTTTCCTGGAGGATCGAGGGCTTCGCCTACCAGTGTGCTGTTGGTGAGTATATACTCTATGTTATGTGTTGTATGTACTGTACTGTGTGTCATGTATGTGTATTGTGTGTAGGTGTTTTGTGTAACTTTACAACTGTGCTAAGTCGCCGGACACAGGGACAGTAGTAGTCCCATACGGCGACTTAGCACAATGGTGGCACTAGCGTCGCATGGGGACACACACACACACACACACACACACACACACACACACATACCAAATCAATCACGATCCCCATGCGACGGTACGCCTCCATGTCTCTCCGCCCAAGCACTTCCGCCCACGCACTTCCGGCCGCTTCCCCGCACTTCCGGCTGCAGCTGTTCTGCACCACAAACCGCAATAAAACCCGCAGATATATTTTTGATCTGCGGGTTTTACTGCGGGTTTGACCTCACAATGGAGGTCTATGGGTGCAGAACCGCTGCTGTTTCGGGCAAAGAAGTGACATGCTCCTTCTTTTTTCCCGCAGCTATTCAGCGCGGCTTCTTTTTTTTTTAATTCAGGATCGTGTGCACAGCGGTTCCTGTTTTCCATAGGGTACAATGTACTGTACCCTGCATGGAAAAAAGCTGCGGAACCGCAGCGGCAAAACCGCTGCGGTTCTGCAGTAAAAAACGCACTGTGTGAACATGGCCTAAATGTGTTCCTTACACAGAACAATAATTGGCATTTAACTTCATAAAACGTAGACAGAGCATTTTCTACAGTGCAAAAACATGAATACAAGGGTAGACGTTCCAGATCCTAAAACAAAATCTTTATTCTTCAGGGATTAAAACATGGTAATAGGCAGAATCCCCAATGGATGTGACTGTGCACAGCAGGCAACGACAGTCCAGAGACGCATTTCGATCCTACAGTGGATCTTTGTCAAAGCTAAACTACAAGTCACAGCATGGACATTTTATACGTGATACAAGCCAATCAAATACATTTCAGACCTCATGTGATCGAGCACATCAAGGTCCTGACAGATCAATTGTTTGATAATTGATGCATTGTACCAATATGCTGCGTAAGTAACAGGATATAAAATAGGCAAACACAATACGTAACATTTATCTTAAAAACATCATCAGTGATGAATCATCATTTCATTCCTCTTGTTGAGACCAGTGGGATGTCTTGTTCCCAAGTTGTAAATCCAGAACCCTCTGGTGTTAACAGATGTATTTTTCTATCCCCACCATGCTTCACGTTTTTAAGGTGCTCTATGCCTGAGACTTAAAGATGAAGTATTCCTATTGTGATGCACAATGAAATGTTTGGCAGCCATAGATATATTCCGAATAACATCATTATTATTATTTATATCTATGATGTGTTCTGAAATACGAGCTTTTACTTTTTTTCATGGTGCATCCAATATATACGGTACTAAGTGACAAATAGTGCATTCTATTTTACCGTATATACTCGAGTATAAGCCGAGATTTTCAGCCCAAATTGTTGGGCTGAAAGTGCCCCTCTCGGCTTATACGCGAGTCACGGTCGGCGGCAGGGTCGGCGGGTGAGGAGGAGAGGGCGCTGAGGCATACTTACCTGCTTCCGGGGCTCCTGGCGCTGTCCCTGCAGTCCCACGGTCTCTGGGTGCCGCAGCTCTTCCCCTGTTCAGCGGTCACATGGGACCGCTCATTAGAGAAATGAATATGGACTCCACTCCCATAGGGGTGGAGCCGCATATTCATTTCTCTAATGAGCGGTAACGGTGACCGCTGATAGAGGAAGAGGCTGCGGCACCGAAGACCAGCTGTCCGGGGGAAGGAGCGGGACGCCGGGAGCAGGTAAGTATTACATATTCACCTGTCCGCGTTCCACACGCCGGGCGCCGCTCCATCTTCCCGGCGTCTCTCCGCACTGACTGTGCAGGTCAGAGGGCGCGATGACGCATATAGTGTGTGCGCCGCCCTCTGCCTGATCAGTCAGTGCGGAGAGACGCCGGGATGGGACGCTGAGGAGCTGCAAGCAAGAGAGGTGAGTATGTCATTTTTTTTTTATTGCAGCAGCAATGGCACAGCTTTCTATGGTACATCTATGGGGCAATAATGAACGGTGCAGAGCACTATATGGCACAGCTATGGGGCAATAATGAACGGTGCAGAACACTATATGGCACAGCTATGGGGCAATAATGAACGGTGCAGAGCACTATATGGCACAGCTATGGGGCAATAATGAACGGTGCAGAGCACTATATGGCACAGCTTTCTATGGTACAGCTATGGGGCAATAATGAACGGTGCAGAGCACTATATGGCACAGCTATGGGGCAATAATGAACGGTGCAGAAGCACTATATGGCACAGCTATGGGGCAATAATGAACGGTGCAGAGCACTATATGGCACAGCTTTCTATGGTACAGCTATGGGGCAATAATGAACGGTGCAGAGCACTATATGGCACAGCTATGGGGCAATAATGAACGGTGCAGAGCACTATATGACACAGCTTTCTATGGTACAGCTATGGGGCAATAATGAACGGTGCAGAGCACTATATGGCACAGCTATGGGGCAACAATGAACGGTGCAGAGCACTATATGGCACAGCTTTCTATGGTACAGCTATGGGGCAATAATGAACGGTGCAGAGCACTATATGGCACAGCTGTTGTGAAATTGGATTTTGGGCTCCCCCGGTGGCCACTGGTGGAATTGAACTGGTGTGCATCATCCTCTCTGTTCACCTGTTTCCATCAGGATGTGGGAGTCGCTATTTAGCCTTGCTCCTCTGTCACTTCCATGCCGGTCAACATTGTAATCAGAAGCCTTTCTGTGCATGTTCCTGCTGCTAGACAACTCCCAGCTAAGTTGGACTTAGTCCTTGTTTGTTTTTGCATTTTGTTCCAGTTCACAGCTGTAGTTTCGTTTCTGTGTCTGGAAAGCTCTTGTGATCTGAAATTGCCACTCTGATGTTATGAGTTAATACTAGAGTCTTAAAGTAATTTCAGGATGGTATTTTGATAGGGTTTTCAGCTGACCATGAAAGTGCCCTTTCTGTCTTCCTGCTATCTAGTAAGCGGACCTCAATTTTGCTAAACCTATTTTCATACTACGTTTGTCATTTCATCTAAAATCACCGCCAATATTTGTGGGGGCCTCTGTCTGCCTTTCGGGGAAATTTCTCTAGAGGTGAGCCAGGACTATATTTTCCTCTGCCAGGATTAGTTAGTCCTCCGGCCGGCGCTGGGCGTCTAGGGATAAAACGTAGGCAACGCTACCCGGCTACTGTTAGTTGTGCGGCAGGTTTAGTTCATGGTCAGTTTAGTTTCCATCCTTCCAAGAGCTAGTTCGTATGTTTGCTGGGCTATGTTCTCTTGCCATTGAGAACCATAACACACAGCTTTCTATGGTACAGCTATGGGGCAATAATGAACGGTGCAGAACACTATATGGCACAGCTATGGGGCAATAATGAACGGTGCAGAGCACTATATGGCACAGCTATGGGGCAATAATGAACGGTGCAGAGCACTATATGGCACAGCTTTCTATGGTACAGCTATGGGGCAATAATGAACGGTGCAGAGCACTATATGGCACAGCTATGGGGCAATAATGAACGGTGCAGAGCACTATATGGCACAGCTATGGGGCAATAATGAACGGTGCAGAACACTATATGACACAGCTTTCTATGGCACAGCTATGGGGCAATAATGAACGGTGCAGAGCACTATATGGCACAGCTATGGGGCAATAATGAACGGTGCAGAGCCCTATATGGCACAGCTATGGGGCAACAATGAACGGTGCAGAGCACTATATGCAGGGCCGTATTTGCCACTAGGCACTCGAGGGCACGTGCCTAGGGCGGGGACAATGCAGGGGGCGGCACCTGAGCAAGTTTAAGAGAAAAAAATTTTTTTTTTTTTTTTTTTTGAAAGTCCGGGGTCGCCCCACCCAGGGGCGCCGCTATAATGAGGTGAGTTGAGCACTTCACCTCTAGCGGCATCCAGTCCCTCAAAACAGGGGGCGGCAGCACAGCGCCGCCCCCTGCAGTCAGATCAGATGTGCCGGGTACTAGCAGTAGCCATAAGCATGCCCAGGCAGCCAGGGAGACGAGCTACTTGAACGAACTAAGCACAGCCTGTGGGCGGGGACTGTGGCTGCTTGCCTGCTACACAGTAGCGTAGCGACTGGAGGGGGCCATCGCCCGGGCCCTGTCACATGAAGGGGCCCACCGGGAGCCAGGGCCACTTCTGTGACATACAGAACACAGCATAGGAGCAGAGCAGTATGATGTCTGCTCTGCTCCCATCTGACGGAGACTCTGCAGGCTGCTAGCACAGTGGCCGGCTGCAGTCTCCCTCCTGCAGTGAATGGTTTCGCCCCTTCTGACCTGATCATGAAGCTTTTCCCCGGCTGCAGTTCTTCCCTCTGTGCACGCTGGGATTGGCTCAGGCACGCTGGGTCCTAGTGCCCACATGTTGCATTTCACCAAGACACTTCCTGGTCCTGTCTGCAAACTTTATCAGTAAGTGCTGGGGATGGAATATTTTAGGCTTATTAAATTCAGGTATGTCACTGTGATGTGGATGTGAGACCATTGAGGTATTGTGGGAGCTGAAAGTGGGTGAGGGGGGACAGGGTACTGAGGGGGTGGATGTGAGACCATGGGGGTATTGTGGGGGAGGGAGACAGGGCACTGGGGGGTGAATGTGAGACTATGGGGGTGTTGTGGGCGCTGAAAGTGGGTGAGGGGGACAGGGCAGGGTACTGATGGGGTGAATGAAAGATGATGGGGGTATTGGGTACTGAAGTGGGGGAGGGGAGGCAGGGAACTGGGGGGTAAATGTGAGACCATGGGGGTGTTGTGGGGGCTGAAGGTGGGTGAAGTGGGACAGGGCACCGAGGGGTGGATGTGAGATGATGGGGGTATTGGGGCTGAATATTATAATGTTTTGTTCTGATATTATATGTGCTCCATCATGTGATATTTGCTGTGTGGGGAGGCTGGAGATGGGGGGCAGGGGGCTTTTGATACGTACCACCTGGGTCTTTATGAGTATTAGTATAAGGAGCCGCATACAGTAACCAAGAGCTGCATCACATTTACAGCACCACTCCAGCATTATTATTTATTTCATTGCTGGAGTGGTGCTGACAATCCCCGTCCCCTGCCCTCTGTCTGATACTCACCTTCTGGCGTTTTCATCTGTTTTTGTCTCCCCTCAGCTCCGTCTCCTGCAGTTTGTGGCCTGTCCGAGGCTCCAGTGTTTCATGAAGCGGCGCAGAGGTCACTAATCAATGTAAGTCTGTGGTAGCCTCGTTCTGGCCTGTTCCTCACTCTCAGGGTATGTGCACACGGTGCGGATTTGGCTGCGGATTCGTAGCAGTTTTCCATGTGGTGTACAGTACCATGTAAACCTATGGAAAACCAAATCCGCAGTGCCCATGGTGTTGAAAATACCACACGGAAACGCTGCTTTGTATTTTCCGCAGCATGTCAATTCTTTGTGCGGATTCCGCAGCATTTTACACCTGCTCCTGTATAGGAACCCGCAGGTGTAAGAACGCAGGCAAAATCCTCACAAAAAAGCAGGAAATCCGCGGTAAATACGCATGTAAAACGCAGCACATTTTACCTGTGGATTTTGCAAAAACTGTGCGGGAAAAATGCGCATACGAATCCGCAACGTGTACTCATAGCCTCATAGTCTTACATTGAGCGCTTGTGACATAGCTTCTCACTTCTGGCCAGTAAGAAGCTGCGCTCACAAGTTTGAGCGTGCCACAAAATAGTGAATACACCGGAGGATGAGTAAATGACTGGGAATGGGGACCTGCGCTTAAAGCACCACTCCAGCGGTGGAAAAAAACCCTGCTAGAGTGGTGCTTTAATAATTTAATAATAAGCAATTTAATACTATAAAGTTGATAAAGGTTTGGAATAAATGTCTGCAGTCACTTTATGTGACTGCAGACTGCCAAATCATGACAGGGAGCTGCGGGCCCATCATACTGTGTATAAGGGAGCTGCGGGCCCATCATACTGTGTATAAGGAAGCTGCGGGCCCATCATACTGTGGTAAGGGAGCTGTGAGCTCATCATACTGTGATAAGGGAGCTGTGAGCTCATCATACTGTGTATAAGGGAGCTGCGGGCCCATCATACTGTGTATAAGGGAGCTGCGGGCCCATCATACTGTGTATAAGGGAGCTGCGGGCCCATCATACTGTGTATAAGGGAGCTGCGGGCCCATCATACTGTGTATAAGGGAGCTGCGGGCCCATCATACTGTGTATAAGGGAGCTGCGGGCCCATCATACTGTGTATAAGGGAGCTGCGGGCCCATCATACTGTGTATAAGGGAGCTGCGGGCCCATCATACTGTGTATAAGGGAGCTGCGGGCCCATCATACTGTGTATAAGGGAGCTGCGGGCCCATCATACTGTGTATAAGGGAGCTGCGGGCCCATCATACTGTGTATAAGGGAGCTGCGGGCCCATCATACTGTGTATAAGGGAGCTGCGGGCCCATCATACTGTGTATAAGGGAGCTGCGGGCCCATCATACTGTGTATAAGGGAGCTGCGGGCCCATCATACTGTGTATAAGGGAGCTGCGGGCCCATCATACTGTGTATAAGGGAGCTGCGGGCCCATCATACTGTGTATAAGGGAGCTGCGGGCCCATCATACTGTGTATAAGGGAGCTGCGGGCCCATCATACTGTGTATAAGGGAGCTGCGGGCCCATCATACTGTGTATAAGGGAGCTGCGGGCCCATCATACTGTGTATAAGGGAGCTGCGGGCCCATCATACTGTGTATAAGGGAGCTGCGGGCCCATCATACTGTGTATAAGGGAGCTGCGGGCCCATCATACTGTGTATAAGGGAGCTGCGGGCCCATCATACTGTGTATAAGGGAGCTGCGGGCCCATCATACTGTGTATAAGGGAGCTGCGGGCCCATCATACTGTGTATAAGGGAGCTGCGGGCCCATCGTACTGTGTATAAGGGACCTGCGGGCCCATCATACTGTGTATAAGGGAGCTGCGGGCCCATCATACTGTGTATAGAGGAGCTGTGGGCCCATCATACTGTATATAGAGGAGCTGTGTGTCCATCATACTGTGTATAAGGGAGCTGTGGGTCCATCATACTGTGTATAAGGGAGCTGCGGGCCCATCATACTGTGTATAAGGGAGCTGTGGGCCCATCATACTGTGTATAGAGGAGCTGTGGGCCCATCATACTGTGTATAGGGGAGCTGTGGGGGCCTTATACAGTGTATATGAAAGCTTTGAGCTCACCATACTGTGTATAATGGAGCAGTACATGAGGGACTTAGGGGACATTATTAAATGTAAAGTGGGCACTTCAGCATTATTGTATTGTTATAGGGGCACTCAGAGTATTGCGACCATCAGAGTTGCATATTGTCACAATATGGCGGTAAAATCAGTGTTCGTTTTTGTATATAGATTTATTTTCAATAACAGCGAGGTCATATTCTGAGGTTCCCCTATATTCACAATTAGAGTGCGCAACAGTCACTGTAATTCTCTCGTGCCCCCCCCCCCCCTGTTCTCTCGTGCCCCCATCTATTCTCCTATGCCCCTGGTATTATGCGCTTGTCACTGTCACTAGAATATAGCAGTGATGCCAGCAGGGTAAATCCAACGTCATCAATTGCTTCCTTAATATGACAATGGTACCAGTCCCCCCTGGCTGCCTGCTGTGTGCCCTCTTTGGTATACACCAGGTAAGCACAGGAGCTGCAGGCAGCAGGAGACTGTGCGACCATGAAGGTAAATAGAAGAGGATGTGTTATGTTTGCATTGTATCCTGCCTGGCATTAAAGGGGTTGTCTGAGATGGGGAAATATACAGTATATACATACTAGTTTATTTAAAATAAATCCTACACAGAGAGATATTGCTCTCCTGTCACCCCCGGGAATTCAGCCACAGACCTCTCTGGTGGTCGACAGCGGTTCTGGAAGTGATAACTGCACCATCTGGATGTCACAGAACAGATAAAACCTGTGATTAACTGCTGCGGTCAGGTGACTGTGAGGCTATGTGCACATGTATTTTTGAGGGCTGCGGATTTTTCCGCAGAGGATTTCAGAAATCCGCAGGTAAAAGGCACTGCGTTTTACCACGGGTTTACTGTGGTTTTTTTTTTTTTTGCGAATTTCACCTGCGGTTTTACACCTGAAGATTCCCATTATGGAGCAGGTGTAAACCGCTGCAGAAACCGCACAAAGAATTGACACGCTGCGGAATGTAAACCGCAGCGTTTCCGCACGATTTTTCCGCAGCATGTGCACTGCGGATTCCGTTTTCCATAGGTTTACATTGTACTGTAAACGCATGGGAAACCGCTGCGGACCCACAGCGGCGGATCCGCAATGTGTGCACATAGCCTTAGACGCTTCTCTGAAGGGGGGCCTGTGCCAGTCACCTGACAGTTGTGGGCTTTAATTTTCTCTTATTTTGCCAAATTTTCAAAAGAGTAAGGGATGGTCTTAAAAAATAAAATTGAAAATCCCCTATTACATTATTTAGTGATTCTCATTCGTGTCGGTGTTCCCCTCTGGTACCAAAAGTGATGTCGACCTGTGCATTATTTACATGACCGCTGCAGCCAATCACTGACCTCACAGTCATTTGCTGTACATAATAGTACGACCACTGCAGCCTGTGATTAGTGGGGGTCAAATGGTGAAGGCCCCTGCAATCATTATTATTTATCGTACATCTGGATACAGATCTACAGTACGTAGCAATTAAAGGGGTGTTCAGGGCTGTAGACATATTTCTGCACTCTATGTGACTTCAAACTACTGAATGCATGTAAAGAGTAAATGTAATGTAAATTGAATGTAAGTAAAGAGTAAACCAGATTTATTTATACTGATTTTACTATGGGGGGGGGGCGCCATTTTGCAGTTCGCCTCAGGCAGCATAGAGGCTAGGTTCACCCCTGGCCCCACCCACCCACCTCAATCTTGGCTGCTGCGGGGGGAGGGGGTCTCGGGCGCAGGGCCGCCATCAGGGCATTACAGCCCTGACTACTGTATGGGGCAGAAATGGGTGCTGTACCTTTAAGCAGCAGGCCCAAGTGTATCACGGTCCTGACGCGGGTCATGTGACACGCTGCGCGCTCTTATGTAGGAGCACTGGAGCAGACTGGAGGTGTGAGAGCCCTCAGGAATACTCCGCAGGTGACGGCACAGACAGTAAGGAGTTAACTGCTGTCAGCCCGAGGATTTCCTGTCTCCTCGGTAACAAGGAACCTTTCTGTGTCATCTGCGGGGGAAGTGTTTCAGTGCTGCACTTCTTGTGCTCTGCCAGTACTGTCCCCCATGTGGTGAGAAGGTGACTGGGGGGTTTGTACAGGGAGCATCAGGGGGGTCTGGGGATATTGGGGGTCTCACCTCTGTGCTTGTCTGCCCCCTCATATGTTGCCTGTCAGAGGGGGGACCCTGCTAAGGTCCATGGCTGCTGTCTGCAGGTAAGAGCCCTTCTGTCCTGTCTCAGCTGCTGTGGCACTATAAGTCTCAGCATGCACATACAGGTGAGACACAGATTGTGGTGATTTACACGTTTCAAGCTGGAAGACATTTTGCTTTTTTGTAGAGAAGCAGGACGGACATGTTTGTGGGAGACGATACTGAAGTCGGCGGTGAGCAGGGAGAGGAGGCGGGCAGTGTGTGAGGACTCAGGCAGCTGCAGAGAGGAGTGAGGTGAGAGAGGAGACGGGAGTCTGCTGATGTGAGTGAGGAGAGGGGAGGCTGGTAAGGGGAGGAGATGAGAGGCTGGTAAGGAGAGATGAGAGGCTGGTGGGGGAGGCTGCTGAGGAGATGAGAGGCTGGAAAGGAGAGGAGATGAGAGGCTGGAAAGGAGAGGAGATGAGAGGCTGGAAAGGAGAGGAGAGGCTGGAAAGGAGAGGAGATGAGAGGCTGGAAAGGAGAGGAGATGAGAGGCTGGAAAGGAGAGGAGATGAGAGGCTGGAAAGGAGAGGAGATGAGAGGCTGGAAAGGAGAGGAGATGAGAGGCTGGTGTGGGGAGGCTGCTGAGGAGAGGGGATGAGAGGCTGGTGAGGGGAGGCTGCTGAGGGGAGGAGATGAGAGGCTGGAGAGGGGAGGCTGCTGAGGAGAGGGGATGAGAGGCTGGAGAGGGGAGGCTGCTGAGGAGATGAGAGGCTGGTCTCATGCTGTATATGGGGAGGTTATGTGGGTCTCATGCTGTATATGGGGAGGCTGTGTGGGGCTCATGCTGTATATAAGGGGCTGTGGGGGGTTTAAAGATATATAGCGGGTGTCAGCATACTTAATTCTCAATATTAAGTGATACAATTAATACTAATTAATATTGAGTAGAATTATTTTCATGCTATTTCATGCTCCACAACAGTCATGGTCTTTCATCTGGCCCCTCGGGGAAATAAATTGCCCACCCCTGATCTAGAGACATGGAGTGAGAAGCCCACAGACGATAGCAACAGATTAGTCCGTTCTCTCACTAAATTACCCATCCAGCTCTTCACACTATTCTCTCTGAAACGTCCGAGCATTGCAGAGATAAACGTCCCTGTTTGCAGTCTGACTGATGCTGCCCGTGGTTTTGGTAGTATGAATCGACTGACAGGTTGCCCTTAAAAATCTGTCAGCCAAACCGTGCAACCGTGGCAGAATCAACTGACTATGTACTGTGTATGAGATCCACCAGATTCTCACATGACAACTAATGAAAAGGTTTGCTAAGGCTACTTTCACATCAGCGATTTTCTCCGTTCGCGGCAGACACTGCAGTTTTTCTGCATCTGTCGCGTAACATATCACTTACGGGCCGGCAACTCTGCGTTCGGCCTCATTCATTCCCTATGGGACTTGTGGACATGTGCGGCACTTGAGGCGAGACAAAAAAAAAACACTGCTAGCATCATTTTTTTTTCCTGTTGCTGCAAGTACCGCATTTGCCGGATCGCAGCAAAACCGCAAGTGCCGCAAGTCCCATAGGGAATGAATGAGGCCGAACACAGTGTTGCCATAAGTGATCCGTTACGGATGCGGAAAAACTGCCGGATCTGCCGCAAATGTCAAAAATCGCTGATGTGAAAGTAGCCTAAGTCACTGCCGATAGAGTCTGCATTAGTCATACTCGCCAATGGGGGAGGCAGCACGAAAAGTGCCTAGGGCAGCAGAAACTCTAAATACGGCCCTGGTAGGACATATATTACAGGAAGGGGCCCAGGATGGGGGGACATTATACCAGGAAGTGGGACATATATTACTGGAAGGGGCCCAGGATGGGGGGGACATTATACCAGTATGTGGGACATATATTACTGGAAGGGGCCCAGGATGGGGGGGGGGGACATTATACCAGTATGGGGGACATGTATTACTGGAAGGGGCCCAGGATGAGGGGGAAATTATACCGGGATGTGGGACATATATTACTGAAAGGGGCCCAGGATGGGGGGGGGGGGGACATTATACCAGTATGGAGGACATGTATTACTAGAAGGGGCTCAGGATGGGGAGGACATTATACCAGGATGTGGGACATATATTACTGGAAGGGGCCCAGGATGGGGGGCACATTATACCATTATGGGGGACATATTACTGGAAGGGGCCCAGGAAGGGGGGACATATATTACTGGAAGGGGCCCAGGATGGGAGACATTATACCAAAAAAAGGACCAGAATGGAGTACATTATACCTGGAAAGTCCCCTTGGCAGTTACCATGGTGTCACCGTGTGATGTCATCACTCACCATGGATTACACAGGTCTGCAAAAAAAATATTTTTAAGAACTGTTTTGGTTATTCCACGTAATCTTTATGTTTTTAAGTGCGCTGAATCCGAAAATGACCTCCGTTTTGTCATAGGACATCACGTTTTCTGACAATTTAAGTAACTATGTAAAGCGCCATGGAATAAATGGCGCTATAACAATAAATAATAATAATAACTATGTTAAATAAGGCAATACCTCAAAATAAATGAAAATACTCATAAAATTAATTTTTTATTACAAATGTTTAATGAAAATCATTTTTTAACTGCAATGAGCTCACTAACACACACTAACATCGATTCTTCTTCCCTGTGAGGCTTCTCTTGGTGCATTTACGCTTCTGAAGAGCATCTGCAATGTCTCTCTGAAGCGTCCAACAGTAGTCTGCCATCATTGTAATGCTCCATCTTCCCTGGTATCTTCTTTCCATCTCTTTAATGTCCTGGTGGGATCGTTCACCTTGCTCTTCACTCACAGCTCCCAAATTTTCAGGAAAGTTGTCAAGGTGGGAATGGAGGAAATGCACTTTCAAACTCATCAGGCAACCTAAAGCTTGAAATGCTTTCAGCATTCGTCCGACGATTTTTTTGTTGTCAGGGTCTTTGTTATTGCCTAAAAATTTCTCTACGACCTCTGTAAATGCAAACCAGCCTTCTTTTTGAGGATGCGTCATGGTATTGATAAACTCTTGATCAGCTATAAGCCTTCTAATGTCTGGTCCGACGAACACACCTTCCTTCAATTTTGCCTCCGAGAGGCCTGGAAACTTGGTGACCAAGTATTTGAAGCATTCTCCATCTTTTGGAAGTGATTTTACGAATTGCTTCATCAATCCCAATTTTATGTGGAGAGGTGGTAGAAGAACTTTATGGGGAGGAACCAAAGTTTCTTGGAGGACATTTTTTTTCACCAACTGTGAGCACCCTCGGCAGTTATATTTTTTTGGCATTGTATATCTTCAATGCATTGATGTGAATTAATTAATAGTAATTTTGACTTTCAAAACTCTAAAGGCCCCGTCTCACTAAGCGATTTACCAACGATCACGACCAGCGATACTACCTGGCCGTGATCGTTGGTAAGTCGCTGTGTGGTCGCTGGGGAGCTGTCACACAGACCGCTCTCCCCAGCGACCAACGATCAGGGGAACGACTTCGGCATCGTTGAAACTGTCATCAACAATGCCGAAGTCCCCCTGCAGCACCCGGGTAACCAGGGTAAACATCGGGTTACTAAGCGCAGGGCCGCGCTTAGTAACCCGATGTTTACCCTGGTTACCAAAAAAAACAAACACTACATACTCGCCTTTCGGTGTCCAGGTCCCTTGCCGTCTGCTTCCTGCTCTGACTGAGCCGCCGTACACTGAGAGCAGAGCGCAGCGGTGACGTCACTGCTGTGCTCTCACTTCTCACTGTACGGCCGGGAGTCAGTGAGAGCAGGAAGCAGACGGCAAGGGACCTGACGGACATCAGAAGGCGAGTATGTAGTGTTTGTTTTTTTTTACATTTACGCTGGTAACCAGGGTAAACATCGGGTTACTAAGCGCGGCCCTGCGCTTAGTAACCCGATGTTTACCCTGGTTACCAGTGAAGACATCGCTGGATCGGTGTCACACACACCGATTCAGCAATGTCAGCGGGGCCTCAACGACCAAAAAAAGGTCCAGGCCATTCCGACACGACCAGCGATCTCGCAGCAGGGGCCTGATCGCTGGTACGTGTCACACATAGCGAGATCGCTATGGAGGTCGCTGTTGCGTCACAAAACTTGTGACTCAGCAGCGATCTCGCTAGCGATCTTGCTATGTGAGACGGGGCCTTAAGATAAAAAAAAACAAAAATTGAGAAAAATATACTAAATTTGAAGAGAATTTTGCATTTTGTGGCAAATCCTGACGTCCAGGATTTTTTTCAATATTTTTTTTTGGTTTTCAGCACACCAAAATACATGGAAATTAGATGAAAATAATCAAACAGCTTTTTAGTCGCAGACCTGTGTATTGATCACCAGTAACAACAGTAACCGTCAGAAGTGACAAAAACCTGCAACCAATCCCGTATCCGGGAAATGGTGATTTAAGGGATTGTGCAGGATTAGAAAAACATAACTGTTTTCGTCCAATCACAGCGCCAGACCTGTCCACGGCTTGTGTGTGGCATTGTAAATCTGCTTCACAGCAGTGAATAGAGCTGAACTGTAATACCGGACACAGCCAACAGACAGGTGTGGCGCTGTTTTTTGAAGAAACAAAGCAGAATTTTTCAAATCTTGTACAACCCTCTTAGATTCTTTACCTTAAGCCGAAACCTTATATCGAAGATATCAATGTAATTATCCAAATATCAAGCAAACATTCACTTCACAGAGGAGGAGGACAGGAGCTCTAGTGCCACCCATTGGAGGTGGCAATGCTAAAAGTCAATATCGACCCTTTAATGCGACGTGGCACATGACGCAGGATAGGAAGCCAAACCAGAAGCTCCATTTACAGACAAGTGTTTGGGGCTTTTTGCTTCCTATCAGTGCAAACCTACAGCCAATAGGGGGCACTAGAGCTCCTGTCCTCTTCATCAAAACGGGCAACTAGCATCTTATAATTCCCAGAGCAGCATTGGCCTATAAGGGTATGTGTCCACGTTCAGGATTGCATCAGGATTTGGTCAGGATTTTTCATCAGTATTTGTAAGCCAAAACCAGGAGTGGGTGATAAATGCAGAAGTGGTGCATATGTTTCTATTATACTTTTCCTCTAATTGTTTCACTCCTGGTTTTGGCTTACAAATACTGATGAAAAATCCTGACCAAATCCTGAACGTGGACACAAACCCTAAGGGTACCGTCACACATTGAAATTTTCATCGCTGCGACGGCACGATCCGTGACGTCGCAGCGATCGTATGATCATCGCTCCAGCGTCGTAGACTGCGGTCACACATTGCAATCACGGCGCTGGAGCGATGCCGAAGTCCCCGGGTAACCAGGGTAAACATCGGGTAACTAAGCGCAGGGCCGCGCTTAGTAACCCGATGTTTACCCTGGTTACCAGCGTAAACGTAAAAAAACAAACAGTACATACTCACCCGTCGGTGTCCTTCAGGTCCCTTGCAGTCTGCTTCCTGCTCTGAGTGCAGCCGTACAGTGAGAGCAGAGCGCAGCACCGCTGTGATCTGCTCTCACTTTCCGGCCGGCACTCAGAGCAGGAAGCAGACTGCAAGGAACCTGAAGGACACCGACGGGTGAGTATGTACGGTTTGTTTTTTTACGTTTACGCTTGTAACCAGGGTAAACATCGGGTTACTAAGCGCGGCCCTGCGCTTAGTTACCCGATGTTTACCCTGGTTACAAGCGAAGACATCGCTGGATCGCTGTCACACACAACGATCCAGCGATATCAGCGGGTGATCAAGCGACGAAAGAAAGTTCCAAACGATCTGCTACGACGTACGATTCTCAGCAGGATCCCTGATCGCTGCTGCGTGTCAGACACTGCGATATCGTAACGATATCGCTAGAACGTCACGAATCGTAACGTCGTAGCGATGGAAATTTCAATGTGTGACGGTACCCTAAGTCTCCTTACACCAACTGGGCCCCTCCACAAGGAACAACTTGACCTCCTGCACTCTCTAAACATTAAGTAACTGGTAGAAAGTAGAGATTTATGGCAATTATGAGATATTCTTAATTATGAGTAATCTCTACATTGCTCTGCATGTATGGATGGTGGATACAAAGACAGAAGGCTGGTTGCATAAATTACACATTTTGCTCATTAGTGAAATAAAAGTTCAGATATTATTCGAGAATGAGGGAAATGAGGAGCAGAAGTCAGAGACAGGAGGGATAGGACGGACATAAATCAGCAGATAGTAAGATACTAGGCGAATTGACGTTTCGGCCAACCCGTGGCCTTGTTCACAAAAGCCGCTGTAACAAGCAAAGAAACAAAAAAATATTTACAAACAGATAAACATATACATATATACAAATATACATAAGAGAGCAAAGAATCCATATCAAAAGTCGATGAGCTGTCGATGGGTATACTATGTAACGACCAAACGGTAACGTATTCTGCACAACTGAAATATACAGAAAAGGCGGACTGTACAGGAAGAGGGAAGAAGACCATAACATTTGTAAACAACGGTACTGGAGGAAGAACATACCCTGTTGAATTTCTCTTGCATATAAAGAAGAATCCTTCAAATTGTGTTGAGTTATATACAATGATATAGCGATATACCTAAAGGAAACAATGTAGCATGAGATAGCAGCTAAGACTTCACATCACCAGATAGCGGGCTACCCAAGACCTTGATTATACTTAATAGGTGGTATGGGCCAAACGTCCCTTTAGTAGTATCTATATGGTGTAAGCACCCTGTATAGTGCCCGTGTAGCAGATACAAAGCAAAACA
This sequence comes from Ranitomeya variabilis, assembly GCF_051348905.1. Classification (NCBI taxonomy): domain Eukaryota; kingdom Metazoa; phylum Chordata; class Amphibia; order Anura; family Dendrobatidae; genus Ranitomeya; species Ranitomeya variabilis. Next base: position 911,009,595 of record NC_135233.1, on the reverse strand, counting down.
CTGACCTAGCTGGAACGTTAAATAACGTATGTCCATGCAAAAAAAGCCGTATCCGCGGCTGGAACAGATCCTGTTATTTAAAATATGCATGCATATGTGAGTATGAGGCATAAATCATGTATACTAACTGGGTTGTGAAGTATAGAGACATAGTAATACCTGTCCTGTAGATACAATGGGCAAAATTATAGATCAGGTACTGGTCATCCCGTATATTCTCATATGCCCTCAAGATCACATAGAGATCTGGTGCTGTAGGCAGAGCAGAGTGGAAAATGCATAACCTTGTAAGGTGAATAGTTAGTGGGGCTGATACATATATGGCATGGCTTCACTAGATACCTGTGTTGCGTTGGTAAGTACGTGACCCAATGGGTACATACAGGAGACCCTCCCTGGGAATATGATATGCTGCCGGTGGGTACAACAACCTCGTCCCTGTGGGGGGAGAATAATGCATGCTAAAAAGGATTCCCAAAGTGGAAAAACACTTATCTGGTGGTGGCTCCGTGATCTCACGTTACCGAGGTGCAGGCGAGGCGTACGCGTTGGCGGCGTGGTGGGGGAGGCCGACACAATCCTGTGTCTAGGCAATGGAACCGCTGAATAAGGTGTATGGTGTCCGGCGTTAAATCCAGATCCCCGGCCGGTCATGTGACCGGAAGTGCCAGGGGACGCCGGCGCCTGCGCAGAAGCAGCGCTTCTGCTGCTGAGGAGTGTAACCTGGCGCTTGCGCACAGAAGCCCCATGCTAGGCGCCTATGTACAGCGCCTGCATGACATATGGTAAGACGCATACCCTTATAGTCTCCTTTATAAGTTTCCTTACATCATTTTTATTTTTTTTTTTATTATTTTTCTATATATTTTTTATATTTTTCCTCTTTTCCATTTTTTCATTTTTTTCATTATTTTTTTCATTTTTTTCTCATTATTTTTGTTTACTTAATTTTTGTTTACTCAATTTTTACCTAATTAATTTCCCTATATTGTTCATTTTCCCTTTTTTCCTTGGTATTCAATCCATAATATCCGATTAACAACTAAAATATTCCTCCCCTCCGTACAATTATCCCCATTTTTTCTTTTTCATTTCTTCTTTTTATTTCCGTTATTTCATTTCTTTTCTTATTTCGTTTGGACTCCTACCATTATTTAGGGCATTTCAGTGTATTTATGTTTTATATATTAATGGTACTGTGGGCCTTGGTGTGTACCCATAAGATGGTCCGTTATTGTCTAACCCTTTTTCTCCCTGGTCTTTGAGACATGATTCAACCAGACAAGTCATCATTTCTTTTTAGGCACACTTACAGGCACCCTTATATATGTCATTAACATCCATGACCATGGAGACACCTAGGTACGAGATCTCTTCCTCCAGTTCACTGCACTCCAAATAGAGGGGTATACATGGGCGTCGGACTAACTCAAGTATGGGACCACATAACATCACGCCTGGGCGCTCCCCTTCCAACGAACACGCACGAGCGTTCTGCCCGACACGGTACAGGCGTCACATAACATCACGCCTGGGCGCTCCCTCCAACTAACACACACGAGCGTTCTGCCCGACACAGTACAGGCGTCACACTTGAGACGCAGGCGCTGTACATAGGCGCCTAGCATGGGGCTTCTGTGCGCAAGCGCCAGGTTACACTCCTCAGCAGCAGAAGCGCTGCTTCTGCGCAGGCGCCGGCGTCCCCTGGCACTTCCGGTCACATGACCGGCCGGGGATCTGGATTTAACGCCGGACACCATACACCTTATTCAGCGGTTCCATTGCCTAGACACAGGATTGTGTCGGCCTCCCCCACCACGCCGCCAACGCGTACGCCTCGCCTGCACCTCGGTAACGTGAGATCACGGAGCCACCACCAGATAAGTGTTTTTCCACTTTGGGAATCCTTTTTAGCATGCATTATTCTCCCCCCACAGGGACGAGGTTGTTGTACCCACCGGCAGCATATCATATTCCCAGGGAGGGTCTCCTGTATGTACCCATTGGGTCACGTACTTACCAACGCAACACAGGTATCTAGTGAAGCCATGCCATATATGTATCAGCCCCACTAACTATTCACCTTACAAGGTTATGCATTTTCCACTCTGCTCTGCCTACAGCACCAGATCTCTATGTGATCTTGAGGGCATATGAGAATATACGGGATGACCAGTACCTGATCTATAATTTTGCCCATTGTATCTACAGGACAGGTATTACTATGTCTCTATACTTCACAACCCAGTTAGTATACATGATTTATGCCTCATACTCACATATGCATGCATATTTTAAATAACAGGATCTGTTCCAGCCGCGGATACGGCTTTTTTTGCATGGACATACGTTATTTAACGTTCCAGCTAGGTCAGTGTTTTGCTTTGTATCTGCTACACGGGCACTATACAGGGTGCTTACACCATATAGATACTACTAAAGGGACGTTTGGCCCATACCACCTATTAAGTATAATCAAGGTCTTGGGTAGCCCGCTATCTGGTGATGTGAAGTCTTAGCTGCTATCTCATGCTACATTGTTTCCTTTAGGTATATCGCTATATCATTGTATATAACTCAACACAATTTGAAGGATTCTTCTTTATATGCAAGAGAAATTCAACAGGGTATGTTCTTCCTCCAGTACCGTTGTTTACAAATGTTATGGTCTTCTTCCCTCTTCCTGTACAGTCCGCCTTTTCTGTATATTTCAGTTGTGCAGAATACGTTACCGTTTGGTCGTTACATAGTATACCCATCGACAGCTCATCGACTTTTGATATGGATTCTTTGCTCTCTTATGTATATTTGTATATATGTATATGTTTATCTGTTTGTAAATATTTTTTTGTTTCTTTGCTTGTTACAGCGGCTTTTGTGAACAAGGCCACGGGTTGGCCGAAACGTCAATTCGCCTAGTATCTTACTCTCTTCAATTTGAATAAACTTTTCAATTTATGCATCTAAAAAGCATACGAGTGCAGTGATTTTTCTGACTTTATGATATATGGGATCAAAACATCCCGTTCACTAGCACCGCAGACTACATCAATTGAGTGCTGGCTTTGATTTCTTCTCTACAGATAAATCAGCAGATAATATGAGGATCCTCACCCTCCGCTAGCTGGAGCCCTCTGAGGATTCCGCTCCCCAGTTGCCGAGTTACCGTCACAACATTCCGTGACCTCATAACCGACAATCACCTGCAGCCAGTGCCCTATACATGGAATGGGCTTCTGTCCTCTTATGGACACAGCTGACTTTGGCCTTAAAGGGGTTCTCCGAGACACGGAATAAAACAAATAATACACATTAAAAAATGGAACATTTTTCTAAATACCTTTATTTACCCAAAAGGGATGCTTTATCTAGTGATCTCTGTCAGAATGCTGAAAAAAAGTGTCATGCTGCCGTATTCAGACTGTTTCAAATCTGCAAGGAAAAAAATAAGCAAAGAATTCAGGAGATCTCAGAAAAGTCATTCACTTTACTGCGACAGTAAAATTCTCAGCTATTCACGGCATAAATGTGTCGTGTGCACCTTCCCTTACACTGTAACAAATAGCGTGTATGTAATAGTGTGTGTATGTAGTGCCTCAGCCAAATCACACACTGTGAGCTACCTATACAGCTGCCCTATAGTGGCTTGCCAAAGGATTCACCCCCTGGCTTTGTACCTAGTTTCTTATAGTACAACTGGTGTTTACATATTTTTGCAATCCGATTTGTGTGTGAGGCGTCAGCACTAAATAGTCTAAGTTGGTGAAGTGAAGTGAGAGAAATATAGACCTAAATTATATTTATGGGATCAAATAATCTAAAATTGTCATGTACATATGTATTCACCCCTTCTGTGATGAAGCCCCTAAAAATTCATAGATTATATAAATTCAAACAATTATAATGTTCATTTTACATATAAACATAATAGCTATTCTATCTCATTTTTGGATCTAGATCTTCAGGGAAATGCAGGGCAAATAATTGAGAGCAAAACTTATCACAAGCCACTGAAAGGAAACACTATATCGCCTGCTCACAGTAGCCACACAAGAAATCTATCCCAGTAGGGGAACATATTAGACTAAAAAGAAATTGCTCTAAAGTTAAAGATATGAACACAGAATTTGATAGTCTGCATGAAAAATTTAAAAAAAACACAAGTGTCCGGATTGGTAGCTCAGAAGAGCCAGAAACATAGCCCTCACTAAAAATAGGGATGATTTAATGGAGCCCAAATATAATCCAGTGAGAAAAGCAAAAAAATAAAAAACCCTTTTGTTTGCTTAGGTACAGCCCCCAATTCAATGATATTAAAAATGTTATTTAGAAATGTTTACCAATATTATATGAAGATGAGACTCTAGCTAAAATTCTTGATTTGGGAGGAAATGTAGTAGCTAGGAGAGCTCCCACTATTGGAAACATAGTTTCACCGGGATTATTTTCATGGAAACCACTTGTGCAAAATTGACTGACTCTCAAGGGCTTCTTTAAATGTGGAGCAAATAACTGCAAAACTTGCAAATATTCCCAAAAAACAGAAACATTTAATAATCACAAGGAGACACAGATTTATAATATTAATCAATTTATTAACTGTAACTCAACAAATGTGATATATACCGTATATACTCGAGTATAAACCGACCCGAGTATAAGCCGACCCCCCTAATTTTGCCACAAAAAACTGGGAAAAATGATAATTACTTACGGGTAATTTGATTTTCCAGATCCATGACAGCACCGGTACATGAGAGATGGTCCCGCCCCCAAGAACAGGAAACCTGCATAGGAGATAAAAGATGGGGGCGGCACCTCTCTCCTCAGTTTGTTTACAGAGAATGTAAGGTAACCGCTATGTTAGTTTTAGGCATATAAAAATTTATATTTAACTCTAAGACTATTTATCTATTGTTATGTTAAGTGGTTATTACCCCATCTTTCATTTGTGTCTTTTTTTTTTTTTTTTTTTGAGATTTTTTTTTTTTTTTTTATGAAATATTTTTTTATTTTTTTTTTTTGTGAATCACACACCATCACCAAGATAGGGCGGGAACTAGAGCGGTGCTGTCATGGATCTGGAAAATCAAATTACCCGTAAGTAATTATCATTTTTTCCCTTCCCCATGACAGCACCGGTACATGAGAGGAAGAAATAGAAGGAACCTCTAGGGTGGGACAACAGCAGATAGTACTTTCCTACCAAAGGCAAGATCTGATAGCCCCAGATTCAACCTATAATGGCGGAAGAAAGTAGAGGGTGAAGACCATACTGCTGCATTACAGATTTGCTCTATCGATGCATTTGCCCTCTCTGCCCAAGATGTGGAAATAGCCCTGGTAGAGTGGGCCGTAACACCAGGTGGAGGGACCTGTCCCGAAGAGGAATAGGAAAGTGATATAGCCATACGGAGCCAACGTGCAATAGTCGATTTTGTGGCCTTTTTTCCCCTGTTTGCCCCCTGAAAGGAGACAAAAAGGGCTGAAGACTGTCGCCATGGTTTTGTCACTTCTATATATTGAAGGCAACGTCTGACGTCCAAGCAATGGAAGGTTTCTTCTCCCTGGGATTTTGGATTGGCACAGAATGAAGGCAAGATTATCTCCTGGTCCCTGTGAAATTTCGAGTTGACCTTAGGTAAAAAGGCCGGATCAGATTTTATAATTACCCTATCCTCCAGAATTTCCGCATACGGAGGGTCAATAGATATAGCCTGAAGCTCACTAATGCGTCTGGCTGAGGTAAGGGCAATCAGGAGAACTGTTTTTAGAGTTAGCGCTTTTTCCGATATGGAGGAAAGAGGCTCAAAGGGAGAGGAGGTCAAGGCGTTTAAAACTAAATTTAAATCCCAGGGAGCGACCTTTGGACGAGGTTTGAATGGCCTGGCTGTAAAGGAGGCCCGAATGAACCTACACACCCAGGGGTGATCAGCCAATTTTTGGTCAAACAAGGCGCCAAGCGCCGAGACTTGCACTTTTAGAGTGCTGGTAGATAATCCCCTCTCCAGACCCTTTTGGAGAAACTCTAGGATTTCAGATATAGGGACCTTCTGAACGGTATCAGTTATCCCTCGGCCTGAGAATTCTAAAAATTTTCCCCATACCTTTTGGTATTTATCAGTTGTGACTTTTTTTCTACTGGACAGTAGAGTAGTAATTAACGGATCCGAGAATCCCTTTGCTAGCAGAAGTCCCCTCTCAAGTTCCAAGCAGTGAGGTGTAGGCTGTGAACCTGAGGATGTGTCACCGGACCCTGGTGCAGAAGGTCTGGGACCTCTGGAAGTATCCACGGGTCCGAGATGGACATACGTCTGAGCCAAGTGAACCAAGCTCTCTTTGGCCAGAAGGGTGCGATTAAGATTATGCGTGATTTCTCTTCTCGGATCTTCTTCAGGACTGTAGGGATCAATGGGATCGGGGGAAACGCATAGGCTAGTTGGAATTTCCATTGGTGTAGTAACGCATCTACACCTTCCGGGTTCTCTTTGGGGTTTAGAGAGTAGAACCTTTTTACTTTCCGATTTTGCCTTGTGGAAAAAAGATCCACTTGAGGAAGCCCCCAGACTGCACAGATTTCTCCAAATATTCTTTGATTTAGCGACCACTCGCCCTGATGCAGGACGTGACGACTCAGAAAATCTGCGACAAAGTTTTCCGACCCCTTTAAGTGTGTACTTGTGAGGGATAAAAGGTGGTTTTCGGCCCAAAGAAATAGTCTTCCTGCTTCTTCCATTAGGGAACTTGATCTGGTTCCTCCCTGTCGATTTATATACGACACCGTTGTGCTGTTGTCGGACAATACTACTAAATGTTGAAGAATTGCTTGCCTTACTGCTGTCAATTCCCTCAGGTTTGAGGAGGCTGATTGCATCTGTGGATTCCATAGACCCTGTAGGATCCGATCTGACAGGTGTGCTCCCCAACCTAATGGGCTCGCATCTGTGGTCAGTATCACCGGATTCTGGATTGACCATGGGACCCCTTTTTTTAGATTCCCGGAATCTAGCCACCAGCTTAGAGAGTCCCGGACATGTTGTGACAATACGATTTTTCGGTTTAGATTGTAGGGTATTCTTGTTTGTTCTGACAGGATCTCCCACTGTAGGTCCCTTGAATGAAGTTGTGCCCATTGGACCGCCGGAATTGTTGCAGTAAGCATGCCTAGGAGGGACATGGCTTCCCTCACCGAGACGTATTGGGCTACCTGTATTTGTGTTATTCTTTGTTTTATGACCTCGATTTTCCTGTCTGGAAGGATACAGATCTGTTTGATTGAATTTAATTGGATCCCCAGGAACTCCTGTATCTGGGCCGGAATCAATCTTGATTTTTTTTAAGTTTATTATCCACCCTAGTTTGGTTAGTAGCTCTCGTACTGTTATAACTGCTTTTATGCAATCTTCTTGATTGTCTGCTATCAGGAGGAAATCGTCTAAATAGGGCACTAGCAGAATGTTTTCTCTCCTTACGAAGGATGCTACTTCCGAAATTATTTTTGTAAAAATACGAGGAGCTACCGATACCCCAAAGGGGAGACATTGGTATTGTAGATGGGTGTAGACCTGTCCCAGCTGCACAACCAACCTCAGGAATTGTTGATGCTCTCTGCTGATTGGCACATGATAATAGGCATCGGTAAGGTCTATCACTGCCATATAACATCCTGGATACAGCAGTTTTACCGCCGTTCTCAGAGTTTCCATTTTGAATTTTTCTACTCGGATGAATTTGTTTAATTCTTTTAGATTGAAAATAGTTCTTAAAGATCCATCCGGTTTTGGAGTGAGGAAAAGGGTGCTGTAAAATCCCCTTCCAATTTCCTGTGAAGGTACTCTTACCAGGACTTTTTTGTCTAAAAGAAGACGAACTTCTTTTTCGAGAACCAACTGGTTCTTTTTGGCCACACGAGTAACTTTTATTCGGTGGGGAGGAAGGGAGATGAAATTTAACCGCAGACCGTCTGATAACAAGTTGATTATCCATTGGGACGGCTGTAAGGTTACCCACTGATGGACAAAAAACCGTAACCTTCCTCCCACCTGGAATATGGCGTCATTGTTTAGGATCTGGTTTTGGGGGTTTATTGAAAAGAAACCCTCTTTCTCTTTTCTCACCCCAGGGTTTCCCCCGTGTGGTTTTATCCGTTGGGCGGCCTCGGCCCCTACCTGATCCTCGAAAGGACCGACGATTGTCGTACCAACGTCGTCTAAAGAAGGGAGGTGGAGGGAAGTGTTTTTTCTTGTCCGCCGCTTTTTCTAAAATCTCATCTAAAGCGCTGCCGAATAAATATTGGCCCTCACAGGGGACTGCACAGAGCTTTACTTTGGATTGGAAATCAGCATTCCAGTTCTTTAACCATAGCGCCCTTCTTCCTGAATTTGAAAGGGCACTAGCCCGGGCAGCAAACCGCACAGAATCAATGGCCGCGTCCGCCAGGAATCCCGCTGCATTTTGAAGTGGAGGGATGACTTCTAGAAGTCTGTCTCTTGGACATTTGTTTTTTATTTGGTCGCTAAGTTCCTCCAGCCATTTAACCATGGCACGGGCAGTACAAGTAGCCGCTACCCCAGGTTTAAACGCCCAAGTTGAGGCCTCCCAGGTTGATTTTAGAAAGGCATCTGCCTTTTTATCTAGGGGGTCTTTTAGGGCCCCCATGTCCTCGAAGGGAAGTGCTATGCCCCTGGAGGTACTTGCGATCGCCGCGTCCAACCTAGGCGCCTTTTCCCATTTCTCGCAAACTTCCTCACTAAAGGGATATTTACGTTTTAAGGCCTGGGGAACTGAAATCTTTTTATTCGGTTTTTTCCATTCTTTTTTGATGAGATTTAGAATGTTATCATGAAACGGGAAAACTTTTCGTTTCTTATCCTCCAAATTACTGAACATAGAGTCCTGAACCGTTTGCTTCTCTTTTGGCGTCTCAACCCCCAGGGTGGACCTGACCAGTTTTAGCAACTTACCCACATCTTCTGATAACACATAAGGCCGGCCACACTCTTCATCTGAAGAGTCCAGGTCCGAACCCTCGTCGGGCGGAAGCTCACCCAGTTCACCCTCGGATTCTACATCAGATGCCTGGGCAAACATAGAGGGCGGGTTTACGGAGCTCTGCAACCCATGTTGTTTTAACTGCTCCTTTACAGTGCTTTGTACTTCGCTTCTAACAATATCTTTTATATTCTGAAGCAAAGATGATGACTCTTCAGACACAGTTTTTTCTATGCATGAGCGGCACATACGCTTTTCATACGTTTTGGGGAGGCTTCTATCACAGAGTGCACATACTTTATGCTTTTGTTTAGAGGTGACTTTTCTTCCCTGCATATACACAAAAACACAGTGTCACTGATATGTTTTTTGCCTTACAAAGGCACTCACCCACCGGACCCTTAGTACCACGACAGGCTGTGGGATTTCAGCTGGGATCGTCGATTCCTTCGGATCTGCCATCCTGCAGGAGACTGTTCCCAGCGCCAGCTTGCCGCCTTGCCGTTTTAAATATGGCGGCCCCGGAAGCGGTGTGTGCGTCTCTGAACTTTCTCCCCCCCGGGGAGTGTCAGCACACCGCTTCCTCAGCGTGTAGCGTCACTTCCGGTTCAATCCCGGAAGTTCCCCCATTCAGTCGGCGCCAGCGTCGTGATGGGTACGCTCACTTTTTCTCCCTCGGCCCAGCCTCCGGCCAGGAGCGGACGCCGGGGAGTCCCCAGTGGGAAAGACGCATCTGCAGCTTTTTCCAGGTATGGAGGCGACGCGCACACGCCGCCACCGCTGCTCCCACCGTGGACCTCGGTCAGAGACCGGCAAAGCAAGGGAGACCTCTCCCCATGCAGCACCGCAGGTTCCCCGCAAGAACAGGAAACCAAACTGAGGAGAGAGGTGCCGCCCCCATCTTTTATCTCCTATGCAGGTTTCCTGTTCTTGGGGGCGGGACCATCTCTCATGTACCGGTGCTGTCATGGGGAAGGGAAAAACTTATTGACTCGAGTATAAGCCTAGGGTGGAAAATGCAGCAGCTACCGGTGAATTTCAAAAATAAAAATAGATGCTCCATGCCGTTCATTATGGCCCCATAGCTGTGCCATACAGTGCTCTGCACCGTTCATTATTGCCCCATAGCTGTGCCATATAGTGCTCTGCACCGTTCATTATTGCCCCATAGCTGTACCATAGAAAGCTGTGCCATATAGTGCTCTGCACCGTTCATTGTTGCCCCATAGCTGTGCCATATAGTGCTCTGCACCGTTCATTATTGCCCCATAGCTGTACCATAGAAAGCTGTGTCATATAGTGCTCTGCACCGTTCATTATTGCCCCATAGCTTGTACCATAGAAAGCTGTGCCATATAGTGCTCTGCACCGTTCATTATTGCCCCATAGCTGTGCCATATAGTGCTCTGCACCGTTCATTATTGCCCCATAGCTGTACCATAGAAAGCTGTGCCATATAGTGCTCTGCACCGTTCATTATTGCCCCATAGCTGTGCCATATAGTGCTTCTGCACCGTTCATTATTGCCCCATAGCCAGGGCCGTATTTAGAGTTTCTGCTGCCCTAGGCACTTTTCGTGCTGCCTCCCCCATTGGCGAGTATGACTAATGCAGACTCTATCGGCAGTGACTTAGGCTACTTTCACATCAGCGATTTTTGACATTTGCGGCAGATCCGGCAGTTTTTCCGCATCCGTAACGGATCACTTATGGCAACACTGTGTTCGGCCTCATTCATTCCCTATGGGACTTGCGGCACTTGCGGTTTTGCTGCGATCCGGCAAATGCGGTACTTGCAGCAACAGGAAAAAAAAATGATGCTAGCAGTGTTTTTTTTTTGTCTCGCCTCAAGTGCCGCACATGTCCACAAGTCCCATAGGGAATGAATGAGGCCGAACGCAGAGTTGCCGGCCCGTAAGTGATATGTTACGCGACAGATGCGGAAAAACTGCAGTGTCTGCCGCGAACGGAGAAAATCGCTGATGTGAAAGTAGCCTTAGCAAACCTTTTCATTAGTTGTCATGTGAGAATCTGGTGGATCTCATACACAGTACATAGTCAGTTGATTCTGCCACGGTTGCACGGTTTGGCTGACAGATTTTTAAGGGCAACCTGTCAGTCGATTCATACTACCAAAACCACGGGCAGCATCAGTCAGACTGCAAACAGGGACGTTTATCTCTGCAATGCTCGGACGTTTCAGAGAGAATAGTGTGAAGAGCTGGATGGGTAATTTAGTGAGAGAACGGACTAATCTGTTGCTATCGTCTGTGGGCTTCTCACTCCATGTCTCTAGATCAGGGGTGGGCAATTTATTTCCCCGAGGGGCCAGATGAAAGACCATGACTGTTGTGGAGCATGAAATAGCATGAAAATAATTCTACTCAATATTAATTAGTATTAATTGTATCACTTAATATTGAGAATTAAGTATGCTGACACCCGCTATATATCTTTAAACCCCCCACAGCCCCTTATATACAGCATGAGCCCCACACAGCCTCCCCATATACAGCATGAGACCCACATAACCTCCCCATATACAGCATGAGACCAGCCTCTCATCTCCTCAGCAGCCTCCCCTCTCCAGCCTCTCATCCCCTCTCCTCAGCAGCCTCCCCTCTCCAGCCTCTCATCTCCTCCCCTCAGCAGCCTCCCCTCACCAGCCTCTCATCCCCTCTCCTCAGCAGCCTCCCCACACCAGCCTCTCATCTCCTCTCCTTTCCAGCCTCTCATCTCCTCTCCTTTCCAGCCTCTCATCTCTCCTTTCCAGCCTCTCATCTCCTCTCCTTTCCAGCCTCTCATCTCCTCTCCTTTCCAGCCTCTCATCTCCTCTCCTTTCCAGCCTCTCATCTCCTCTCCTTTCCAGCCTCTCATCTCCTCTCCTTTCCAGCCTCTCATCTCCTCTCCTTTCCAGCCTCTCATCTCCTCTCCTCAGAAGCCTCCCCACACCAGCCTCTCATCTCCTCTCCAGCCTCTCATCTCCTCAGCAGCCTCCCCCACCAGCCTCTCATCTCTCCTTACCAGCCTCTCATCTCCTCCCCTTACCAGCCTCCCCTCTCCTCACTCACATCAGCAGACTCCCGTCTCCTCTCTCACCTCACTCCTCTCTGCAGCTGCCTGAGTCCTCACACACTGCCCGCCTCCTCTCCCTGCTCACCGCCGACTTCAGTATCGTCTCCCACAAACATGTCCGTCCTGCTTCTCTACAAAAAAGCAAAATGTCTTCCAGCTTGAAACGTGTAAATCACCACAATCTGTGTCTCACCTGTATGTGCATGCTGAGACTTATAGTGCCACAGCAGCTGAGACAGGACAGAAGGGCTCTTACCTGCAGACAGCAGCCATGGACCTTAGCAGGGTCCCCCCTCTGACAGGCAACATATGAGGGGGCAGACAAGCACAGAGGTGAGACCCCCAATATCCCCAGACCCCCCTGATGCTCCCTGTACAAACCCCCCAGTCACCTTCTCACCACATGGGGGACAGTACTGGCAGAGCACAAGAAGTGCAGCACTGAAACACTTCCCCCGCAGATGACACAGAAAGGTTCCTTGTTACCGAGGAGACAGGAAATCCTCGGGCTGACAGCAGTTAACTCCTTACTGTCTGTGCCGTCACCTGCGGAGTATTCCTGAGGGCTCTCACACCTCCAGTCTGCTCCAGTGCTCCTACATAAGAGCGCGCAGCGTGTCACATGACCCGCGTCAGGACCGTGATACACTTGGGCCTGCTGCTTAAAGGTACAGCACCCATTTCTGCCCCATACAGTAGTCAGGGCTGTAATGCCCTGATGGCGGCCCTGCGCCCGAGACCCCCTCCCCCCGCAGCAGCCAAGATTGAGGTGGGTGGGTGGGGCCAGGGGTGAACCTAGCCTCTATGCTGCCTGAGGCGAACTGCAAAATGGCGCCCCCCCCCCATAGTAAAATCAGTATAAATAAATCTGGTTTACTCTTTACTTACATTCAATTTACATTACATTTACTCTTTACATGCATTCAGTAGTTTGAAGTCACATAGAGTGCAGAAATATGTCTACAGCCCTGAACACCCCTTTAATTGCTACGTACTGTAGATCTGTATCCAGATGTACGATAAATAATAATGATTGCAGGGGCCTTCACCATTTGACCCCCACTAATCACAGGCTGCAGTGGTCGTACTATTATGTACAGCAAATGACTGTGAGGTCAGTGATTGGCTGCAGCGGTCATGTAAATAATGCACAGGTCGACATCACTTTTGGTACCAGAGGGGAACACCGACACGAATGAGAATCACTAAATAATGTAATAGGGGATTTTCAATTTTATTTTTTAAGACCATCCCTTACTCTTTTGAAAATTTGGCAAAATAAGAGAAAATTAAAGCCCACAACTGTCAGGTGACTGGCACAGGCCCCCCTTCAGAGAAGCGTCTAAGGCTATGTGCACACATTGCGGATCCGCCGCTGTGGGTCCGCAGCGGTTTCCCATGCGTTTACAGTACAATGTAAACCTATGGAAAACGGAATCCGCAGTGCACATGCTGCGGAAAAATCGTGCGGAAACGCTGCGGTTTACATTCCGCAGCGTGTCAATTCTTTGTGCGGTTTCTGCAGCGGTTTACACCTGCTCCATAATGGGAATCTTCAGGTGTAAAACCGCAGGTGAAATTCGCAAAAAAAAAAAAAACCACAGTAAACCCGTGGTAAAACGCAGTGCCTTTTACCTGCGGATTTCTGAAATCCTCTGCGGAAAAATCCGCAGCCCTCAAAAATACATGTGCACATAGCCTCACAGTCACCTGACCGCAGCAGTTAATCACAGGTTTTATCTGTTCTGTGACATCCAGATGGTGCAGTTATCACTTCCAGAACCGCTGTCGACCACCAGAGAGGTCTGTGGCTGAATTCCCGGGGGTGACAGGAGAGCAATATCTCTCTGTGTAGGATTTATTTTAAATAAACTAGTATGTATATACTGTATATTTCCCCATCTCAGACAACCCCTTTAATGCCAGGCAGGATACAATGCAAACATAACACATCCTCTTCTATTTACCTTCATGGTCGCACAGTCTCCTGCTGCCTGCAGCTCCTGTGCTTACCTGGTGTATACCAAAGAGGGCACACAGCAGGCAGCCAGGGGGGACTGGTACCATTGTCATATTAAGGAAGCAATTGATGACGTTGGATTTACCCTGCTGGCATCACTGCTATATTCTAGTGACAGTGACAAGCGCATAATACCAGGGGCATAGGAGAATAGATGGGGGCACGAGAGAACAGGGGGGGGGGGGGCACGAGAGAATTACAGTGACTGTTGCGCACTCTAATTGTGAATATAGGGGAACCTCAGAATATGACCTCGCTGTTATTGAAAATAAATCTATATACAAAAACGAACACTGATTTTACCGCCATATTGTGACAATATGCAACTCTGATGGTCGCAATACTCTGAGTGCCCCTATAACAATACAATAATGCTGAAGTGCCCACTTTACATTTAATAATGTCCCCTAAGTCCCTCATGTACTGCTCCATTATACACAGTATGGTGAGCTCAAAGCTTTCATATACACTGTATAAGGCCCCCACAGCTCCCCTATACACAGTATGATGGGCCCACAGCTCCTCTATACACAGTATGATGGGCCCACAGCTCCCTTATACACAGTATGATGGGCCCGCAGCTCCCTTATACACAGTATGATGGACCCACAGCTCCCTTATACACAGTATGATGGACACACAGCTCCTCTATATACAGTATGATGGGCCCACAGCTCCTCTATACACAGTATGATGGGCCCACAGCTCCCTTATACACAGTATGATGGGCCCGCAGGTCCCTTATACACAGTATGATGGGCCCGCAGCTCCCTTATACACAGTATGATGGGCCTACAGCTCCCGTATACACAGTATGATGGGCCTACAGCTCCCGTATACACAGTATGATGGGCCCACAGCTCCCTTATCACAGTATGATGAGCCCGCAGCTCCCTTATCACAGTATGATGAGCCCGCAGCTCCCTTATCACAGTATGATGGGCCCGCAGCTCCCTTATACACAGTATGATGAGCTCACAGCTCCCTTATCACAGTATGATGGGCCCGCAGCTTCCTTATACACAGTATGATGGGCCCGCAGCTCCCTTATACACAGTATGATGGGCCCGCAGCTCCCTGTCATGATTTGGCAGTCTGCAGTCACATAAAGTGACTGCAGACATTTATTCCAAACCTTTATCAACTTTATAGTATTAAATTGCTTATTATTAAATTATTAAAGCACCACTCTAGCAGGGTTTTTTTCCACCGCTGGAGTGGTGCTTTAAGCGCAGGTCCCCATTCCCAGTCATTTACTCATCCTCCGGTGTATTCACTATTTTGTGGCACGCTCAAACTTGTGAGCGCAGCTTCTTACTGGCCAGAAGTGAGAAGCTATGTCACAAGCGCTCAATGTAAGACTATGAGGCTATGAGTACACGTTGCGGATTCGTATGCGCATTTTTCCCGCACAGTTTTTGCAAAATCCACAGGTAAAATGTGCTGCGTTTTACATGCGTATTTACCGCGGATTTCCTGCTTTTTTGTGAGGATTTTGCCTGCGTTCTTACACCTGCGGGTTCCTATACAGGAGCAGGTGTAAAATGCTGCGGAATCCGCACAAAGAATTGACATGCTGCGGAAAATACAAAGCAGCGTTTCCGTGTGGTATTTTCAACACCATGGGCACTGCGGATTTGGTTTTCCATAGGTTTACATGGTACTGTACACCACATGGAAAACTGCTACGAATCCGCAGCCAAATCCGCACCGTGTGCACATACCCTGAGAGTGAGGAACAGGCCAGAACGAGGCTACCACAGACTTACATTGATTAGTGACCTCTGCGCCGCTTCATGAAACACTGGAGCCTCGGACAGGCCACAAACTGCAGGAGACGGAGCTGAGGGGAGACAAAAACAGATGAAAACGCCAGAAGGTGAGTATCAGACAGAGGGCAGGGGACGGGGATTGTCAGCACCACTCCAGCAATGAAATAAATAATAATGCTGGAGTGGTGCTGTAAATGTGATGCAGCTCTTGGTTACTGTATGCGGCTCCTTATACTAATACTCATAAAGACCCAGGTGGTACGTATCAAAAGCCCCCTGCCCCCCATCTCCAGCCTCCCCACACAGCAAATATCACATGATGGAGCACATATAATATCAGAACAAAACATTATAATATTCAGCCCCAATACCCCCATCATCTCACATCCACCCCCCCCAGTGCCCTGTCCCACTTCACCCACCTTCAGCCCCCACAACACCCCCATGGTCTCACATTTACCCCCCAGTTCCCTGCCTCCCCTCCCCCACTTCAGTACCCAATACCCCCATCATCTTTCATTCACCCCATCAGTACCCTGCCCTGTCCCCCTCACCCACTTTCAGCGCCCACAACACCCCCATAGTCTCACATTCACCCCCCAGTGCCCTGTCTCCCTCCCCCACAATACCCCCATGGTCTCACATCCACCCCCTCAGTACCCTGTCCCCCTCACCCACTTTCAGCTCCCACAATACCTCAATGGTCTCACATCCACATCACAGTGACATACCTGAATTTAATAAGCCTAAAATATTCCATCCCCAGCACTTACTGATAAAGTTTGCAGACAGGACCAGGAAGTGTCTTGGTGAAATGCAACATGTGGGCACTAGGACCCAGCGTGCCTGAGCCAATCCCAGCGTGCACAGAGGGAAGAACTGCAGCCGGGGAAAAGCTTCATGATCAGGTCAGAAGGGGCGAAACCATTCACTGCAGGAGGGAGACTGCAGCCGGCCACTGTGCTAGCAGCCTGCAGAGTCTCCGTCAGATGGGAGCAGAGCAGACATCATACTGCTCTGCTCCTATGCTGTGTTCTGTATGTCACAGAAGTGGCCCTGGCTCCCGGTGGGCCCCTTCATGTGACAGGGCCCGGGCGATGGCCCCCTCCAGTCGCTAGGCTACTGTGTAGCAGGCAAGCAGCCACAGTCCCCG
Source organism: Ranitomeya variabilis (assembly GCF_051348905.1). Lineage (NCBI taxonomy): Eukaryota > Metazoa > Chordata > Amphibia > Anura > Dendrobatidae > Ranitomeya > Ranitomeya variabilis. The sequence continues at coordinate 910,992,585 of NC_135233.1, read as the reverse complement.
CCCACAGGCTGTGCTTAGCTCGTTCAAGTAGCTCGTCTCCCTGGCTGCCTGGGCATGCTTATGGCTACTGCTAGTACCCGGCACATCTGATCTGACTGCAGGGGGCGGCGCTGTGCTGCCGCCCCCTGTTTTGAGGGACTGGATGCCGCTAGAGGTGAAGTGCTCAACTCACCTCATTATAGCGGCGCCCCTGGGTGGGGCGACCCCGGACTTTCAAAAAAAAAAAAAAAAAAAATTTTTTTTTTCTTAAACTTGCTCAGGTGCCGCCCCCTGCATTGTCCCCGCCCTAGGCACGTGCCCTCGAGTGCCTAGTGGCAAATACGGCCCTGTGTCCTACCTCCTGGTATAATGTCCCCCCCATCCCGGGCCCCTTCCAGTAATACATGACCCCCATAGTGGTATAATGTCCCCCCCATCCCGGGCCCCTTCCAGTAATACATGGCCCCCATAGTGGTATAATGTCCCCCCCATCCCGGGCCCCTTCCAGTAATACATGACCCCCATAGTGGTATAATGTCCCCCCCCATCCCGGGCCCCTTCCAGTAATACATGGCCCCCATAGTGGTATAATGTCCCCCCCATCCCGGGCCCCTTCCAGTAATACATGACCCCCATAGTGGTATAATGTCCACTATTCTGGACTCCTTCCATTAATAATGTTCCCGTGGCTCTTCTCCAACAAGTATAAAATAATAAATGATTTTTCTCACCTTTCCACCCTCCCACGACTTGCGGGGACCTCTCCTATATCCATCCAGAAGCCGGTGACTGACTGCAGCAAGCGATGGGCAGCTTGTAACATTACAGCAATGCGTCGCCAGTTACTTTCTAGCCGACATCACCTGCCGACCTCTGATTGGCTGCGATGTGTGACCCGGTGATCTCTGCACCGCCATTCATTCCCGCTGAATGTGCGTCCTCGGATATCTGCCGCATATAGTGCAAGCGGTCAATTGATCACAGGTTAGAGTCCCCTAAGGGGACATGAAATAATGCATTTGAGCCTCGTGCTTTTTCACTGGTAAAAATTAGGAAATGTAAAAATTGTTTTCAGGTCATTTTTACCTCACAATGAATGCGGTAAAACAATTTTTCACCATTTCATCCAACCTGGTCTTTTGTTTTCCTGATTCTCACTATATTATATGTCATAATGAGTGGTGTTTATAGAAACTACAAGTTGTGAATTACAAGCCCTCATATATCCATGCCGGCGGAAAAAGAAAGACGTTATGGATCTGGGAAGAAGGGGTTGGAAAAAATGAGGGAAGACCGAAAAATTCTCTGGTCATTAAAGGGGTAATTAGAAGGGCATGATAATTGGCCGGAAGGCAGCACCCAAGGACATGGCCGCCCTGAGCACAGCAGCATTGTTCTTTTAGTGGTTGAGGCCTTTCTACCTGGGAAAGTGGAGACTCTTCTACAAGCCCCTCGTCACTCGCATGGGCCACAAACTATGGAGTGAGATGGATGGGAGGAAAACACACAAGTTCTTGATATCTGTCTTTTTCCCCTCTGCTTTGACGACTGGTGGATGACAGATTCCATCACTGGCGCTAACATCAGTTGCCTCCGATTCCGCCCTCCCCTGGTACCGAGCCAGGAGAAGAGTATAAGCGAGCTGCACGAGCGATCATTCACCTCAGGTAAGAACAAAAAATAGAATCAGAAGGGACACACGAGAGATCTGCACAAATCAATTTTTTTTTTTTTTTAAGAAATACAAATGTTAATAACTTTTTCCTATATTGTATTAGGGACTGAAGCCTTTGTATGGGCATTAATTCAGATCCTGAAAGCTGCCACTAGAGGGAGCAATCTTGTGTACACGTAATTGGCACAGAAAACGCTGAAAAATATGTCAAAACGCTGCAGGGCACGTTCTCTGTACTCGGCGTCTTTACTGCCAAGAGAACAGGTCTTGACTGCAGAAAAAAGCAAAAGTTCTTCATGGAAACATAGTCTACGCTTACACAGGAAACATGTTGTAACCCCCTTAAAGGGAATCTATGACCAGGTTTTTGCTGCCCATCTGAAAGCAGCATAATGTAGAGGCAGAGTCCCTGATTCCAGCGATGTATCACTTACTGGGCTGCTTGCTTTCAGTTTGATGAAATCACAGTTTTCTCTGAGTTTCTGCTGCTCCTCTGAGTAATTGTCATTTGTCTCATTTGGCCCAATGATGAGAAGGAGACAAGATCCGTAGAAATGTGGTTTATTTGACAGTGCGTTCGGAAGTGACCCGCTTCTTCATCAGGACAAACCACATGAACAAGTCTGTCATTTCACAACGCATTGACAAATAAAGCGCATTTCTTCGGATCTTGTCTCCTGCTCGTCATTGGGCCACCGGCAGATTTTAATCCACGTTCCTTCATTTTTACCTGTCTCTCCAGAGCGAGGATCTGCAGCAGCCGCTTTATAAACTTTTACGAAAGGAAAATGGGGGCAGGATGCTGAATGCCCATATTCTGCTGTGCCTGCTGAGATGCCCCTGCAGCGCACGGGCCCCCATCATCTGCACACCCCAGGGAAGAATCAGCCACTCTGTCCAGATCCCTTGAAGCAGGAGAAGCTCCGCCCCCATATTACCGCGAGGCGAAGGCCTAGCAGCCGCCGACGGACCCTGCCGGCAGTAGGATTCCTCCCAGGCCGAAGCCTGCTGGCCACGTAACATACTGGCACCCGACCCGGAGGGTCCCTGGAGGGGCTTCAGCACCTGCGGGGGGGCAGAGGGAGCCGAATCCGGGAACAAACGCACGGTGGGCCTAGTCCGTCGAGACCACCATACCGGAGATGAAGATGGAGCCGTTGACACCGCACTCCCTCCGATGATGCCAGCCACCTGCTCCTCCAGCCAGCCTCGAGGGTGCGATGCCGCCGCAGCCCTCAAGCTCTCCAGGATCCTGTCACCAGCAGACATGGTGAGTTGAACAGTCCCTGCACCCAGAGAGCGGGAACTGAAGAGACCCCACCCCCAACTGCCCTAAGTACCATCCCTTCCAGGCCGCCCCCTTCATCACCCTCACCCCACCCTCCATCCCATTGTCATGCTGTCCTCCGCCTACGCCGTGGGGGAGGGGCGCTCTGCTCCAGCCATTTCTTTTTCTTCATTGTATTTTTCCTTTCCTTGCCAAGTGCCATCTGAAATTTGGACTTAAATGTTAGTGTCTGATTCATCAAATATCCGAACATTTCACAATTTACCAAGTCTTTATCATATATATTTAATTGCAAGAATAGCATCAGTGATACTAAATTATAATATACAGATTTCAGATAAGAAGGTAATTTTTGCACTCACCTTTACTAAAGTCTTAGGCCCCAATTCATTTGTGGGTATTTTTCATTTTTTTCTTGTTTGCTGCTGGGTTTTTTTGCGAGTAACTCTTCAAAAACGCGCACTTGGTTTGTGAATATTGCACAAAGTGAAAAATAGTTTTTTTATTTTTGTCTTTAGCCCTTTAACGACCTTTGATGTGACCCGCGGCTGTTATCATGTTAAATGTCGTTGTCAATCTCTGACAGCGGCATTTAACATGCTTACGCCGGAAGTGCGTCACAAGCATCGGCGTCTGTGTCACACAACCATGGGTCGCCGACGGGTTGGCATGACAACCCGGGATCTGCAAGTGACCCCTGTAGTAGCCATATCGCTTTGCGTGCTGCCAAGTGTCCGATGCTCGTAGCAGATGATCACTTGACTACACACAGCAGGGCTGAAGCCCTGGAAACTATTGAAGCAAGTGAAAAGTAAAAAAAAAATGTTTATTAAAGATTAAAAAAAAAAAAAAAAAAAAATCTAAAAGTTGAAATCACCCTCCATTTGCCTCATTCAAAATAAAACAATAAAAAAAAATCAAAAATACACATATTTGGTATTGCCGCTTTTAGAAACGCCCGATCTATCAAAATATAAATATAATTAATTTGGTTGGTAATCGGTATATTGAGAAAAATAATCAAAACTCCAGAATTACATTTTTTTGTTTGCCACAATATTGCAATAAAATGCAACAACAGGCGATCAAAAGATAGTATCTACACCAAAGTGGAATCAATAAAAACACCAGCATGATGCGCAAAAAATAAGCCATCACCCAGCCCCAGATCATGAAAAAAGGCGACACTACGGGTCTCGGAAAATGGCGCTTTTTTTTTCAAACTTTGAAATTTTTTTTTCACCACTTAAATAAAATAGAACCTAGACATGTTTGGCATCTGTGAACTCGTAAGGACCTGGAGAATCATAATGGCAGGTCAGTTTTAGCATTTAGTGAGCATGGTAAAAAAAAAAAATCTCTAATGAGTCAGTCTGTTCTCCGCTGACACCTGATTCCTATCAGTCTGTCTCTCCCATCTCCAATTCATATTTTCCTTTACAGAAGTGCAGTCCTTACGTGGTGCGGTCATCAGCGTGGTCTTCTTGATACCATCAGCACCGCAGTTTTCTTTCCACGTAGGAGGAAAAGGATCCAGCCACAACCAGAAAATGGTTTCTCCAACAGCTGCCGGTGTCTAGACAGATTCAGTGCCTGTTCTGTCAGAGCGCAAGTGAGACCTTCTAGTGAGTAGAAAGAGCCTGCGCTAAAGCTGTAATACAACTGATCCATGCTACCGGCACGTGTGAAGCAGATCCCCCAAGCACTTGACACAGTAGTGGTGTGCAGCTTACTTCTGGCAGCGGTGAGCAGTGCATGTGCCAGGAGTCCGGTGGTGCTGCTAGCTTGAGAAGTGGAGAGCACGGTTTGTGTGCTGAGCCTCCGATGGCGCTGCAGGATTACGGCGAAGGGTAGGATGGTGGGAGACCTGGGCAGCGTCCTCCCGTGGGTCAGGTTCTCTCTGTGATCTCTGTAGGCCGACACAGGAGACTTGGTGTTGCTCTCCGGCTGAGAAGCGCTGCTGTGCGGTGGTGAGGTTGGAGGTGGGTGTGGTTTGGGTGACGTCACCAGAACTGGGGGACGGGTGTGCGAGAGGTCCAGTAGACGGATGCTTCTCGAAGGGCTCGGTCCATCTTCGTCAGGGCTGCTGACTCCACCTTGAACCCGGCCATGTATACAGATGTGTGCCCCCCTAGTGTGTTCCACTGGTATCTGTTGTTGAAATACGCAACTTTCTAGTTCTAGTTAACCCCTTTACGAACGGAGCTTTTTTCGATTTTTCGTTTTTTGCTTCCCTCCATGCCAGAGCCTTAACTTTCTTTATTTTTTCGCCAATATGGCCATGTGAGGGCCTATTTTTTGCGGGACGAGTTGCACTTTTGAACGACTCCATTGGTTTTACCATGTCGTGTACTAGAAAACGGGAATAAAAATCCAAATGCGGTGAAATTGCAAAAAAAGTGCAATCCCACATTTGTTTTTTGTTTGCTTTTTGAAATTTTCTCTAAAAAAAAATTGCGTCATTTTCTGATACCCGTAGCGTCTCCATTTTTCGTGATCTGGGGTAGGGTGAGGGCTTATTTTTTGCATGCCGAGCTGTCGTTTGACAGCGGCATTTAACTAGTTAATAGCGGCGGGCAGATCGCGATACCACCCTCCGCTATTGCGGGCACATGTCAACTGTACAAAACAGCTGACATGTCCCGGCTTTGATGCGAGCTCACCGCTGGAGCCCGCATCAAAGCGGGGGTTCTGACCTCGGATGTACTATCCCATCTGAGGTCAGAAAGGGGGTTAACTAGATGCGCATTTCAAAAATAGATATCAGTGGGAAACCGTGGGGGGGCTGCATATATGTCCGGGTTCAAGGTTGGGTCAGCAGCCCTGAAGAAGAAGGACCGAGTCCTTGGAAACGCGTTGGTTTACTGGCCCTCTCGTTCATCCATCCCCCAGTTCTGGTGATGTCACCCAGACAATGCTCCCCTCCAACCTAACCACTGCACGGCAGAGCTTTTCGGCTGGAGTTCACTGCCGGGCTCCTGCGCGGCTTACGGAGGGAACTGACATCACGGGAGGAGGCTGCCCAGGTCTCCCACCGTCCTACCCTCCGCCATAATCCTGCAGCGCCATCGGAGGCTCAGCACACAAACCGTGCTCTCCACTTCTCAAGCTAGCAGCACCACCGGACTCCTGGCACATGCACTGTGCTCACCGCTGCCAGAAGTAAGCTGCACACCACTACTGTGTCCAGTGCTTGGGGGATCTGCTTCACACGTGCCGGTAGCATTGATCAGTTGTGTTACAGCTTTAGCGCAGGCTCTTTCTACTCACTAGAAGGTCTCACTTGCGCTCTGACAGAACAGGCACTGAATCTGTCTAGACACCGGCAGCAAACCATTTTCTGGTTGTGTCTGGATCCTTTTCCTCCTACAAAGAAAGAAAACTGCGGTGCCAATGATCAGCTGCAACACAAGATGCCGACGTCTTCAGAGAAAAGACTGAGCAAAATGAAAATGTAAATAGTTGATTGCAATAAAATCCTTAATCTATACCAACTCTCAAGACTCTATATGTTTGATTTATGCCTGATCACTTGTCTGCATGGTATGACTCAACTCTTTTTTCTTTGTTATAGCTCGTTACAAGTTGCTACTGTTTAAACTTGTAAATAAATATTGGAACAATTCCTAGATAAGGAGTGATTGTTTTGTTGTCCTCTGATTGGGGTCTGGTTCTGTTATGATGCCACAGAAGGTCTGAAGTGCAAATTCCTTAACTGATGTAAGGAATTGTTCCAATATTTATGGACACTACTGTTTATCACTCTCCCATAGTGACAGTTCTGTGCTGTGTTGTGTATAAATATGCGATTCTTCAGATGTTGTATTAGTCTCTCCCTGATGAAGAGGCCTGAGTAGTCTCCAAAGCTTGCAATTTGTTACCATCTTTTCAGTTAGCCATTAAAAGTTATCAACCACTGAAGACTCTCAATTCTAAATATTATTCTATCTACTGGCTAACATGGTACAAAGATATATATCCTTCCTGCATGATAGTAGGATAGAGAAGGATTTTTAGTCCTCTTCTGTGGCTTTGCTACTAAGCTTAGTGATAGGACTCGCAAGCATGAGGACCCTTGATGTTGGGTTGCGAGCTTGCATATCTTGGCCAAAATATCAACCAATACCTCACATATTTGTATGTATTTTGTGCACTTTATTTTTCAGGGTGCAGCCAATCCCAGCACGTTGGGAAATGCAGACCTCAATGTCACTAGTACTTTATAGTTCACCAAAATATATCTGATAGTATTCAGCGCACAGAGCTGTTTATATGTAGTATATTGTGTACAAGTGCTATGTTTGCCACTTCTAGCAATGTAGAGGCAAAAAGTACCCAGAAGTGCAGCATTACCTGCTAATATACCTGGGGAGTGAAAAACACTACACTGCCTAACTGTTGCCAAGTGGGAAAATACAAAGCGCAAATAAGAGTAAATTACCTGCAAATGCAGATGGTGGAAGCTTCAAGATCTGTGCGCTATGGTAGGAGTGCTGTCAAGGTTCCCCTACGCCCCTTGACGAGCGCCGTTTCGCATTTAGCTTCCTCAGAAAGGGGCGCGGATCCTGTGCACTGAATACTATCAGATATATTTTGGTGAACTATAAAGTACTAGTGACATTGAGGTCTGCATTTCCTTTGCCTACTATACTGTTTGGTATTTGTGCCTCATAGGTTTCCCCTGGTATTTGGAGGTTTCCGTTCCCCCATTTCTTTGTCTTTATTATTGTTTAGAAAAATCTTTTTAAATTTTTCATAAATAAATATATTGATTTTAATTGTATTCTCCTCTCACTTCGTTTCTTTTGTGGCACCTACCATATTGGAATATGTTTTGATATAATGTTGAAGTGACCTTAGCCGTAGCTAAATTAGGACTATGGGAATAATACCTGTATACAGGGGTGTTCACATGGGATGCATTGAGAGGGTGCTGGCCAGCCCGCCTAATCGAATAGTATGGGTGTGACTAATAGGCTGAGAACCAGACACTATGCATTACCTACATTGTACAAATGTATACTAAGCAGTCACCCCCTCCATGAACTGGTAGGCTGTGAGTGGCTGTCTATTTAGTATTTTGCACCTGTGTTGCCAACATCTTTGCTACATGGGCTGGCTGCATCCTGTAGTGCATTTGTTCAGAGACCTGGGCAGGTTAGCGGTGCTGCCCCTTTTTCAGCTGTATTCTTGTATTTTTTGAGGATTTTTAGTCCTCTTCTGTGGCTTTGCTACCAAGTTCAATTCTGATACTATACAAAAATCACTATACAAAGACCAAGAAGAATATCACATACAGCGCTACCAGTTTTTGCAAACCATATGAGAGATTACTGTACAGATAGATATAGTGACATTCATTCTGCTTCAAGTCGTCGTAAGTTATCCCATATTTTCCATCTGACCCTGACCAGCATGACGACTTCTCGAGCAGAGCTTGCAACACAGATACATCTGACTTCTCACATTTCCAGAAATTTCTGTGCAGCCTCCAGATCCTTTTCCTCCCTCCATCGAATGTATGAACACCAACTGATCTCTTCTATGGAGGGAGGAGGAGGAGCTGGAGGCTGCACGGATATTCTACTGCACGTTCTCCTGGAATGACACTTACAGTTCTCTATAGAACTTTATGAGCCCCAACTGTCCTCTCCTATCTCAGTAATAAGAAATCCTGTATTCACCGAAGATGCATTCTATTTGTGAATCTGACAATGAAAGATCAGTCCAGGAGGAGCGAGAAGCAGATTTCTCTAATAAAATCTAATGCAAAGTTTGCTATGTTTATGTGTATTCTTGATTTATTAAAAAAAAAAGTTACTCTTTAAGATGCTTGTAATGCAGAGATAAATTGGATAAAGTAGAGCAAGACGAGTTGTTTGTAGTTATTCTCTTCTCTAGTTTCAAAAGCATGCCAGGTTGTCGTGTTCTCTCTGTTATCAGCCATTTCAGGTTAGGCGCAGACTGAGTGGTATAGTTTACTTGTAGGTGATACATCCCAAGAATCCAACTTTTTCTCACATCTCCATATTCCGCCGCCTAGAACCTTTCATAATTCCATAAACCAAGCAGATATTTGCCTAGAAACCTCCTCTGTGCGTCCTGCCGCAGGCTGCCATCCATCAGCAGGCTGCCTTCCATCAGCAGGCTGCCATCCATCAGCAGGCTGCCATCCATCAGCAGGCTGCCATCCATCAGGGATTACATGTATCACTTAGGACAGTGAAGTAACCAGACATTGTATCAAGGTGATAGAGAAGTCAGTATATACTCTAAGGGTACTGTCACACAGTACCATTTTGATCGCTACGACGGTACGATTCGTGACGTTCTAGCGATATCGTTACGATATCGCAGTGTCTGACACGCAGCAGCGATCAGGGATCCTGCTGAGAATCGCACGTCGTAGCAGATCGTGTGGAACTTTCTTTCGTCGCTTGATCACCCGCTGACATCGCTGGATCGTTGTGTGTGACAGCGATCCAGCGATGTGTTCGCTTGTAACCAGGGTAAACATCGGGTATCTAAGCGCAGGGCCGCGCTTAGTAACCCGATGTTTACCCTGGTTACCAGCGTAAACGTAAAAAAAACAAACAGTACATACTCACATTCCGGTGTCTGTCCTCCAGCGTCTCAGCTTCTCTCCACTGTGTGAGCGTCTGCCAGCCGGAAAGCGAGCACAGCGGTGACGTCTGACGTCACCGCTGTGCTTGCCGGCTATGGCGCTTACACAGTGGAGAGAAGCAGAACGCCGGGGACAGACACCGGAATGTGAGTATGTACTGTTTGTTTTTTTTATTACTTTTACGCTGGTAACCACGGTAAACATCGGGTTACTAAGCGCGGCCCTGCGCTTAGTTACCCGATGTTTACCCTGGTTACCGGGGACTTCGGCATCGCTCCAGCGCCGTGATTGCAACGTGTGACCGCAGTCTACGACGCTGGAGCGATATTCATACGATCGCTGCGACGTCACGGATCGTGCCGTCGTAGCGATCAAAATGGTACTGTGTGACAGTACCCTAACTCCCAGAGGAGGCGATCACTGACAGCCAATACAATAGTCACTGGCTATAACATATCCTGGAGTGTTTGCTTAGTACTAAGGCATGCACACTTTTGCAGTCATCCATCACAAATCACGGAACAAAAAGCAATTTTGAATATAGACTATTATAAACATTCTGTAAATTTCTGTATACACCTTCCCACATCTAAAGGCTCCATACACACTATATGGCCAGCAGTTATCTCGGATGACCCCGGTGTATAACCTCTGGCCTCTCATCCCCGGTGTATAACATCTGGCCACTCGCTCCTGGAGTATAACATGTGGCTCCTCAAACCCCGGTGTATAACCTCCAGCCCCCCGCCATGCCGCCTGCCGGAGGTCAAGAGCTCACTGATACCAGCGTGGTCCTGTAATAGGAGCCACGGGGGCAATAAGTCTGTTCATGACATTTCTTCCTCCTGAATCTTCCCCATCACCTGTGAATGATATTATTGAGAAGAGGAAGGAACCGCAGCAACTCAGCCATGAAGTGTAGACCCCATAAGCAGGGGTGGGATTCAGCCGGTACGACCCGGTACGGGGCAGCCGTTTACTAAAATTTCTATCTGCCAGCGTTCCGGGAGCCGGCTCTGCAGCGTGAGTGAACCGACTCTTTTTTTTTTTTTCCTTCCTTGTCTGGCGCCTGCAGCCTATCAGATTCAGCGAGCTCAGTGAGTGTGACTGTGAGTCATGTGGGAGGAGCAGACAGGAGAGAGGGAGATGTGGAGTCTGTGGAGTGTAAAGAAATGCCTGTGAGTCCAGTGATGTGATCACAAAATCAGTCCCCAGGAAGGCACAGCCGGGTGCGGTTAAAGTGTCGCTGTATTGTTCCCCTCAGCACCCGGGCATTCACCTCACACAGGTACCGCAGCTGTGCAGCCTGTAGCCTCCCGTCAGGCCAGGCTTGTGCTGGAGAGGTGGCCATGCTGTTATTATCAGCTCCCTGCCTCCCTCTAATAAGGGCTGCAGTTCTGTGCCATCTCCAATTATCTGACACTCTGCAGCTCTTCTTGTCTTTACACTTTTGCAACCTTTTTAATGCACCCAAAATATCTGCAAATCATGGTGATTAACCCCTTCATGTTGTAGCTATTGTTCTTTTTCTGCCACACCTTTCAGGAGCCTTTGTAAGGGCTTGGGGTTTTGTTTTTCTTTTTTGCAGGACAAGTTTTAGTTCTGAATGAGCCCATTTTACCATATAATGTCCTGAAAAACCAGGGAAAAAAAAGTTCACAGTGAGGTAAAATGAAGGTGGGGAAGCAATTCCACCGTATAGTTTGGGGGATTTGTTTTGCGTAGTTCAGAGTGCACGGTTTCATTTGAGGTGGTCTCACACGTGGCATCACAGGAGGCTGGGGCTGCACTCGCTTCTCTGCAGCGTCTCGCCACATTGATCACCTACAGTAAGGGTACCGTCTCACAGTGGCACTTTGGTCGCTACGACGGTACGATCCGTGACGTTCCAGCGATATCCATACGATATCGCTGTGTCTGACACGCAGCAGCGATCAGGGACCCTGCTGAGAATCGTACGTTGTAGCAGATCGTTTGAAACTTTCTTTCGTCGCTGGATCTCCCGCTGTCATCGCTGGATCGTTGTGTGTGACACCGATCCAGCGATGTGTTCGCTTGTAACCAGGGTAAACATCGGGTAACTAAGTGCAGGGCCGCACTTAGTAACCCGATGTTTACCCTGGTTGCCATTGTAAATGTAAAAAAAAACAAAAACACTCACCTTCTGATGTCTGTCACGTCCCCCGGTGTCTGCTTCCCGCACTGACTGTGAGCGCCGGCCGTAAAGTAAAAGCAGAGCACAGCGGTGACGTCACTGCTGTGCTGTGCTTTACGGCCGGCGCTCACAGTCAGTGCGGGAAGCAGACACCGGGGGACGTGACAGACATCAGAATGTAAGTATGTAGTATTTGTTTTTTTTTACATTTACAATGGTAACCAGGGTAAACATCGGGTTACTAACCGCAGCCCTGCGCTTAGTAACCCGATGTTTACCCTGGTTACCTGGGGACTTCGGCATCGTTGGTCGCTGGAGAGCTGTCTGTGTGACAGCTCCCCAGCGACCATACAACGACTTACCAACGATCACGGCCAGGTCGTATCGCTGGTCGTGATCGTTGGTAAATCATTTAGTGTAACGGTACCCTAAGGCCAGGCCATCAATGTTAGTCATGGACAATCTCTTTAAACTTGTTCTATCTGTAATACTACCTCAATCATATTTACTGTAACTTAACTGTTAATAAAGTTGGTATGTAACTAGGGTTGCAGTGCCATATTCTGTTTGACTTGCTGGGATTTGTAGTGCTGTGCACCACCAGCAGGAGTTGATGGTATAGTAGCAATTATACATTTCTGTTCCACGTTGTGTTGAAATAAACTGATTTTACTATTCCGTATGCTTTGCACAGCGTGTGTGTGTGTGTGTTTGTGTGTGTGTACAGTGTATACATTGCGTATGTACACAGTGTATGTGTGTACAGTGTGTGTATACAGTGTGCGTGTAAGGCTACTTTCACACTAGCGTTGTTTGGTGTACGTCGCAATGCGTTGTTTTGGAGAAAAAACGCATCCTGCAGAATTATCTGCACGATGCGTTTTTTCTCCATAGACTTTTATTAGCGACGCATTGCGATGTAAGGCCACACGTCGCATCCATCGTGCGACGGATGCGTTGTGTTTTGGTGGACCGTCGGCACAAAAAAAGTTCCATGTAACTTTTTTTGTGCGTCACATCTGCCATTTTCGACTGCGCCCCCTCCTCCCCAGACCTTACAATGGGCAACGGATGCATTGAAAAACTGCATCCGCTGCCCACGTTGTTCATTTCTTTCACAACGTGCGTCAGTACATCGGGCCGACGCATAGCGATGGCCCCGTACCGACACTAGTGTGAAAGTAGCCTTAGCACAGTGCTTGCAGCATGCCTTTATTTTTATGAATTACAATCTTATACAGCACCAACATATAGCACAGCACTTACTAATTCAGAAAGGACGTGTACAAAAAACGGCGCATATTACAAAGTAATACAGGTTAGGCTGGGTTCACATTGCGTTAGTGGCGTCTGTTAGACGGACTACGTTACACAGCGGCATATACGCGGTGTAACGCAGTCCGTTACGGCCACCATTGACTCCATTGTCGGACGCATCAGTAGCGCACACCCACAATGGGCGAGCGCTAGGGATATACCGTCATTGAGTGACGGACCCGGAGCCGCGGGCTGCAGCGTTTCCGGGTCCGTCACTGCTAGCGCAGATAGAGCTAGAAGATGCTCTATCTGCGCTAGGGCGATGTAACGTCGGCACTTGCGTTAACAGCAGCCAGTTAGCATATGTGCTGAGCGGGCTGCTGCTAACGCAGTGTGAACCCGGCCTTAGGACTACAACCAAGTAGCGCGGGCTCTGTTCACAAGAGCCAACAATCTGCAGAAACAGCAACACTAAAAAACAGTCTTTACTGCTTCACTAGATACTTACACAGGTGTATCATGAGGCTGTCACTTTACAGGCAAAGAGTGGGAACGATGACAGAGTAAAATCTAGTTTTATTTAAAAAAGAGCCGGTTCACGAGCCGAAAGAGCCGGCTCTTTATAGTGAGCGGAGCCGAAAGAGCCGGATCACCAAAAAGAGCCGGACTGCCCATCACTAGCTCTCAGCGACTGCACGACTGCAGCTCGCCCTGTGTGAGCGGTCACATGGTGCCGCCTCATTAAGGTGATGAATATTCATGAATATTCATCATCTTAAATGACCGTTACCACCTGACCGCGGCGCTCACACAGGACGAGGAGGACGGTGCAGTGCTGCGCAGGGACAGAGCGAGGTGAAGGATTCCGTTCCTCTGCTACGCGGTGTGTGAGCCTGTGAGGTGACTCAGGTGAGTATGAATCATTCCAGCCAGGGAGGACGGGGGAGCCGGCGGGGAGGAGGAGGTCTGCGGTGGACGGCCAGGACGGGGAGCCATGCCCATGAATGATACAAGATGGGACTGGGAGCGTCGGGGAGCCGGCGATGAGCCACGCATGGGGGGGGGGGGCGGCGGGATGAATCATGAATCATTCCAGGCAGGCAGCCAGGGAGGATGAAGGGAGCCGGCGGCGAGCATGTAGGAGGTCCGCGGTGGACGGGGAGCCATGATACAAGATGGGACTGGGGAGCCGCGCCGGCGATGGGCCACGCATACGGGGGGGGGGGGGGGATGGGAGATGAGCCAGTGCCTGAGCCACCCATGCATACATAACGTATTCTTGTCATTAAGGGAGACAAACTGCTCCCAAAAATATGAATCGTGCCACTGGGCGTGGCTTATTAGTATGGGCGGGGTTATTGAAAATGGGCGTGGCCAAAATTCCGGCGACTTAGAGGACCTGTTGTTAAAAATTTGAATCCCACCCCTGCCCATAAGGTTAGAAAGTGGGGGCCAAAGCTGAGGAACAGAGGGCAGAAAAGTCATCAATGCTCTGCTGACTCCATAACTGCAGAGTCCAGACCTCCTCTGGTATCAGCACAAGCACTGCGCCCCTGCCGGGAGATTCATGACCGAGCAGCTGCATGCAGCCGTACATCACTAAGCACAATGCAGAGCGTCGGATGGAGTGGTGTAAAACGGCCACCACTGGACTCTGGAGGAGACATGTTCTGTGAGGGATGAAAAATCTCCAGCTGACAATGATGGAGCTGACAACTGCATGGGTCCGTAGTACCGAGCTTGACCTTTGTCTTTGGGCCAGGTACAGGTGCTTCTCACAAAATTAGAAAATCATCAAAAAGTTAATTTATTTCAGTTCTTCAATACAAAAAATGAAACTCATATATTAGATAGAGTCATTACAAACAGAGTGCTCTATTTCACAGGTTTATCTATGTTAATGTTGAGGATTATGGCTTACAGCCAATGAAAACCCAAAAGTCATTATCTCAGTAAATTAGAATAATTAACAAAAAACACCTGAAACGGCTTCCTAAGGGTATGTGTCCACGTTCAGGAAACGCTGCGTTTTTGACGCTGCGTTTTTCCGCAGCGTCAAAAACGCAGCGTCCAGATGTTACAGCATAGTGGAGGGGATTTCATGAAATCCCGACTCCACTATGCGTTAAAAAACGCATGCGTTTTTGCCGCGAAAACGCACATGCGGTGCGTTTTTTCAAAACGCAGCATGTTGCTACAATGAGCAAAACACGCAGGCACACCACAGGTGACCTGCCAGTAACCTCAGGTGCAGTTTTGGTCAGGATTTTACTTGCATAAAATCCTGACCAAAGCCTGAAGCAAGCCTGAACGTGGACACATACCCTAAGAGTTTAAAAAGGTTCCTTAGTCTGTTTCAGTAGCTCCACAATAATGGGGAAGACTGCTGCCTTAGCAGATGTTCAGAAGGCAGTCACTGACACACTCCACAAGGAGGGTAAGCCACAAATGGTCATTGCTAAAGAAGCCGGCTGTTCACAGAGTGCTGTATCCAAGCCTATTAATGGAAAGTTGAGCGGAAGGAAAAAGTGTGGTAGAAAAAGGTGCACAAGCAACCGGGATAACCGCAGACTTGAAAGGATTGTTAAGATAAGGCCATTCAATTGTGTGGGGGAGATTCACAAGAAGTGGACTGCTGCTGGAGTCATTGCTTCACCACACACAGACGTATCCAGGACATGGGCTACAAGTATCACATTCCTTGTGTCAAGCCACTCATGACCAATAGGCAACACCAGAAGCGTCTTACCTGGGCCTAGGAGAAAAAGGACTGGACTGTTGCTCAGTGGTCCAAGGTGTTGTTTTCAGATGAAAGTAAATTTTGCATTTCATTTGGAAATCAAGGTCCAGAGTCTGGAGGAAGAGTCATGTCATCTGCTGGTGTAGGTCCACTGTGTTTTATCAAGATCAAAGTCAGTGCGGCCATCTACCAGGACAGTTTAGAGCACTTCATGCTTCCCTCTGCCGCAGAGGCGTAGCTAGGGTTTCAACTTAGGGGGGGCGAAACATCTGAGTGGCCCCTAACCAGCCAACCCTGATTACAGCTACGGTTGCGCACTCTAATTGTGAATATAGGGGAACCTCAGAATATGACCGCACTGTTATTGAAAATAAATCTATATACAAAAATGAACGTTGACTTTACCGCCATATTGTGACCATATGCAACTTTGATGGTCACAATACTCTGAG
This sequence comes from Ranitomeya variabilis, assembly GCF_051348905.1. Taxonomy (NCBI): domain Eukaryota; kingdom Metazoa; phylum Chordata; class Amphibia; order Anura; family Dendrobatidae; genus Ranitomeya; species Ranitomeya variabilis. The sequence goes on along the minus strand of NC_135233.1, from coordinate 910,976,414 downwards.
TGCCCCTATAACAACAATGCTTAAGTGCCCACTTAACATTTAATAATGTCCCCTAAGTTCCCCCATGTACTCCTCCATTATACACAGTATGGTGAGCTTAAAGCTTCCCTATACACAGTATAAGGCCCCCACAGCTCCCCTATACACCGTATGATGTTCTCACTGCTCCCCTTTACACAGTATGTTCCCACTGCTCCCCTTTACACAGTATGTTCCCACTGCTCCCCTCTACACAGTATGAGCCCAATGCTCCCCTATACACAGTATAATGCTGACAGAACTCCACTATAGAAAGTATAATGCCCCCCAGAGCTCCCCTATGTACAGTGTAATGGGACAACAGCTCCCATATGCACAATATGCCTTCACAGTTCCTTATACACAGTATGATGGGCCCACAGCTCCCTTATACACAGTATGATTGGCCCGCAGCTCCCTTATACACAGTATGATTGGCCCACAGCTCCCTTATACACAGTATGATGGGCCCGCAGCTCCCTTATACACAGTATGATGGGCCCGCAGCTCCCTTATACACAGTATGATTGGCCCACAGCTCCCTTATACACAGTATGATTGGCCCTCAGCTCCCTTATTGTCATGATTCTCAATGGCGAGAGAACATAGCCCAGCATATATGAGAACTAGCTCTTGGAAGATGGAAACTATACTGACCATGAACTAAACCTGCCGCACAACTAGAAGTGGCCGGGTAGCATGCCTACGTTTTTTTATCCCTAGATGCCCAGCGCCAGCCGGAGAACTACCTAATCCTAGCAGAGGAAAAGACAGTCCTGGCTCACCTCTAGAGAAATTTTCCCAAAAGGCAGACAGAGGCCCCCACATATATTGGCGGTGATTTTAGATGAAATGACAAACGTAGTATGAAAATAGGTTTAGCAAAAATCGAGGTCCGCTTACTAGATAGCAAGAAGACAGAAAGGGCACTTTCATGGTCAGCAGAAAACCCTATCAAAACACCATCCAGAAATTACTTTAAGACTCTAGCATTAACTCATAACACCAGAGTGGCAATTTCCGCTCACAAGAGCTTTCCAGACACAGTAACGAAACAGCAGCTGTGAACAGGAACAAAATGCAAAAACACACAAGGACAAAAGTCCAACTTAGCTGGGAGTTGTCTAGTAGCAGGAACATGCACAGAAAGGCTTCTGATTACATTGTTGACCGGCATGAAACTGACAGAGGAGCAAGGTTATATAGCGACTCCCACATCCTGATAGGAGCAGGTGAACAGAGGGGATGATGCACACAAGTACAATTCCACAAGTGGCCACCGGGGGAGCCCAGAATCCAATTTCACAACAGTACCCCCCCCTCAAGGAGGGGGCACCGAACCCTCACCAGAACCACCAGGGCGATCAGGATGAGCCCTATGAAAGGCACGGACAAGATCGGAGGCATGAACATCAGAGGCAGTGACCCAAGAATTATCCTCCTGACCGTATCCCTTCCATTTGACCAGATACTGGAGTTTCCGTCTGGAAACACGAGAGTCCAAGATCTTTTCCACAACGTACTCCAACTCACCCTCAACCAACACCGGAGCAGGAGGCTCAACGGAAGGCACAGCCGGTACCTCATACCTGCGCAACAATGACCGATGAAAAACATTATGAATCGAAAAGGATGCAGGGAGGTCCAAACGGAAGGACACAGGGTTAAGAATCTCCAATATCTTGTACGGGCCGATGAACCGAGGCTTAAACTTAGGAGAAGAAACCCTCATAGGGACAAAACGAGAAGACAACCACACCAAGTCCCCAACACAAAGCCGAGGACCAACACGACGACGGCGGTTGGCAAAAAGCTGAGTCTTCTCCTGGGACAACTTCAAATTGTCCACCACCTGCCCCCAAATCTGATGCAACCTCTCCACCACAGCATCCACTCCAGGACAATCCGAAGATTCCACTTGACCGGAGGAAAATCGAGGATGAAACCCCGAATTACAGAAAAACGGGGACACCAAGGTGGCAGAGCTGGCCCGATTATTGAGGGCGAACTCCGCCAAAGGCAAAAAAGCAACCCAATCATCCTGATCCGCAGACAAAAAAACACCTCAAATATGTCTCCAAGGTCTGATTAGTCCGCTCGGTCTGGCCATTAGTCTGAGGATGGAAAGCAGACGAAAAAGACAAATCTATGCCCATCCTAGCACAGAATGCCCGCCAAAATCTAGACACGAATTGGGTCCCTCTGTCAGAAACGATATTCTCCGGAATACCATGCAAACGAACAACATTTTGAAAAAACAGAGGAACCAACTCGGAAGAAGAAGGCAACTTAGGCAAGGGAACCAGATGGACCATCTTAGAGAAACGGTCACACACCACCCAGATGACAGACATCTTATGAGAAACAGGCAGATCCGAAATAAAATCCATCGAGATGTGCGTCCAAGGCCTCTTCGGGATAGGCAAGGGTAACAACAATCCACTAGCCCGAGAACAACAAGGCTTGGCCCGAGCACAAACGTCACAAGACTGCACAAAGCCTCGCACATCTCGTGACAGGGAAGGCCACCAGAAGGACCTTGCCACCAAATCCCTGGTACCAAAGATTCCAGGATGACCTGCCAACGCAGAAGAATGAACCTCAGAGATGACTCTACTGGTCCAATCATCAGGAACAAACAGTCTACCAGGTGGGCAACGATCAGGTCTATCCGCCTGAAACTCCTGCAAGGCCCGCCGCAGGTCTGGAGAAACGGCAGACAATATCACTCCATCTTTAAGGATACCTGTGGGCTCAGAATTACCAGGGGAGTCAGGCTCAAAACTCCTAGAAAGGGCATCCGCCTTAACATTCTTAGAACCCGGTAGGTAAGACACCACAAAATTAAACCGAGAGAAAAACAACGACCAGCGCGCCTGTCTAGGATTCAGGCGCCTGGCAGACTCAAGGTAAATTAAATTTTTGTGGTCAGTCAATACCTCCACCTGATGTCTGGCCCCCTCAAGCCAGTGACGCCACTCCTCAAAAGCCCACTTCATGGCCAAAAGCTCCCGATTCCCAATATCATAATTCCGCTCGGCGGGCGAAAATTTACGGGAAAAAAAAGCACAAGGTCTCATCACGGAGCAGTCGGAACTTCTCTGCGACAACACCGCCCCAGCTCCGATTTCAGAAGCGTCGACCTCAACCTGAAAAGGAAGAGCAACATCAGGCTGACGCAACACTGGGGCGGAAGAAAAGCGGCGCTTGAGCTCCCGAAAGGCCTCCACAGCATCAGGGGACCAATCAGCAACATCAGCACCCTTCTTAGTCAAATCAGTCAATGGTTTTACAACATCAGAAAAACCAGCAATAAATCGACGATAAAAGTTAGCAAAGCCCAAAAATTTCTGAAGACTCTTAAGAGAAGAGGGTTGCGTCCAATCACCAATAGCCTGAACCTTGACAGGATCCATCTCGATGGAAGAGGGGGAAAAAATGTATCCCAAGAAGGAAATCTTTTGAACCCCAAAAACACACTTAGAACCCTTCACACACAAGGAATTAGACTGCAAAACCTGAAAAACCCTCCTGACCTGCTGGACATGAGAGTCCCAGTCATCCGAAAAAATCAGAATATCATCCAGATACACAATCATAAATTTATCCAAATAATCGCGGAAAATGTCATGCATAAAGGACTGGAAGACTGAAGGGGCATTTAAAAGACCAAAAGGCATCACCAAATACTCAAAATGGCCCTCGGGCGTATTAAATGCGGTTTTCCACTCATCCCCCTGCTTGATTCGCACCAAATTATACGCCCCACGGAGATGAATCTTAGAGAACCACTTGGCCCCCTTTATACGAGCAAACAAATCAGTAAGCAGTGGTAACGGATATTGATATTTAACCGTGATTTTATTCAAAAGTCGATAATCAATACACGGCCTCAAAGAGCCGTCTTTCTTAGACACAAAGAAAAAACCGGCTCCTAAGGGAGATGACGAAGGACGAATATGTCCCTTTTCCAAGGACTCCTTTATATATTCTCGCATAGCCGCGTGTTCAGGCACAGACAGATTAAATAAACGACCCTTAGGGTATTTACTACCCGGGATCAAGTCTATGGCACAATCGCACTCCCGGTGCGGAGGTAGTGAACCAACCTTGGGTTCTTCAAAAACGTCACGAAAGTCAGACAAGAATTCAGGAATCTCAGAGGGAATAGATGATGAAATGGAAACCAAAGGTACGTCCCCATGAGTTCCTTTACATCCCCAGCTTAACACAGACATAGCTCTCCAGTCGAGGACTGGGTTATGAGATTGCAGCCATGGCAATCCCAGCACCAAAACATCATGTAGATTATACAGCACCAGAAAGCGAATAACCTCCTGGTGATCCGGATTAACACGCATAGTCACTTGTGTCCAGTATTGTGGTTTATTACTAGCCAATGGGGTGGAGTCAATCCCTTTCAGAGGTATCGGAGCCTCCAATGGCTCCAAATCATACCCACAGCGTTTGGCAAAGGACCAATCCATAAGACTCAAAGCAGCGCCAGAGTCGACATAGGCGTCCGCGGTAATAGATGACAAAGAACAAATCAGGGTCACAGATAGAATAAACTTAGACTGTAAAGTGCTAATTGAAACAGACTTGTCAGGCTTCTTAGTACGCTTAGAGCATGCTGATATAACATGAGTTGAATCACCACAATAGAAGCACAACCCATTTTTTCGTCTAAAATTCTGCCGCTCGCTTCTGGACAGAATTCTATCACATTGCATATTTTCTGGCGTTTTCTCAGTAGACACCGCCAAATGGTGCACAGGTTTGCGCTCCCGCAGACGCCTATCGATCTGAATAGCCATCGTCATGGACTCATTCAGACTCACAGGCACAGGGAACCCCACCATAACATCCTTAATGGCATCAGAGAGACCTTCTCTGAAAATCGCCGCCAGGGCGCACTCATTCCACTGAGTAAGCACAGACCATTTGCGGAATTTTTGGCAGTATATTTCAGCTTCATCTTGCCCCTGAGACAAGGACATCAAGGCCTTTTCCGCCTGAAGCTCTAAATGAGGTTCCTCATAAAGCAACCCCAAGGCCAGAAAAAACGCATCCACATTGAGCAACGCAGGATCCCCTGGTGCCAATGCAAAAGCCCAGTCTTGAGGGTCGCCCCGGAGCAAGGAAATTACAATCCTGACCTGCTGTGCAGGGTCTCCGGCAGAGCGAGACTTCAGGGACAAAAACAATTTGCAATTATTTTTAAAATTTTGAAAGTGAGATCTATTCCCCGAGAAGAATTCAGGCAAAGGAATTCTAGGCTCAGACATAGGTGCATGAACAACAAAATCTTGCAAATTTTGTACCTTTGTGGCGAGATTATTCAAACCTGTAGCTACACTCTGAAGATCCATTTGAAACAGGTGAACACAGAGCCATTCAAGGATTAGAAGGAGAGAAAGAGAGGAAGGCTGCAGTATAGGCAGACTAGCAAGTGATTCAATTAAGAGCACACTCAGAACTAGAGGAAAAAAAAAAAAAAATTGTAGCAGACTTCTTTTTTCTCTCCTTTCTCAGCCAGTAATTTAACCCTTTTTTTTTTGGCCGGTCAAACTGTCATGATTCTCAATGGCGAGAGAACATAGCCCAGCATATATGAGAACTAGCTCTTGGAAGATGGAAACTATACTGACCATGAACTAAACCTGCCGCACAACTAGAAGTGGCCGGGTAGCATGCCTACGTTTTTTTATCCCTAGATGCCCAGCGCCAGCCGGAGAACTACCTAATCCTAGCAGAGGAAAAGACAGTCCTGGCTCACCTCTAGAGAAATTTTCCCAAAAGGCAGACAGAGGCCCCCACATATATTGGCGGTGATTTTAGATGAAATGACAAACGTAGTATGAAAATAGGTTTAGCAAAAATCGAGGTCCGCTTACTAGATAGCAAGAAGACAGAAAGGGCACTTTCATGGTCAGCAGAAAACCCTATCAAAACACCATCCAGAAATTACTTTAAGACTCTAGCATTAACTCATAACACCAGAGTGGCAATTTCCGCTCACAAGAGCTTTCCAGACACAGTAACGAAACAGCAGCTGTGAACAGGAACAAAATGCAAAAACACACAAGGACAAAAGTCCAACTTAGCTGGGAGTTGTCTAGTAGCAGGAACATGCACAGAAAGGCTTCTGATTACATTGTTGACCGGCATGAAACTGACAGAGGAGCAAGGTTATATAGCGACTCCCACATCCTGATAGGAGCAGGTGAACAGAGGGGATGATGCACACAAGTACAATTCCACAAGTGGCCACCGGGGGAGCCCAGAATCCAATTTCACAACACTTATACACAGTATGATGGGCCCGCAGCTCCCTTATACACAGTATGATGGGCCCGCAGCTCCCTTATACACAGTATGATGGGCTCGCAGCTCCCTTATACACAGTATGATGTGTGCACAGCTCCCTTATACACAGTATGATGGACCTGCAGCTCCCGTATACACAGTATGATGGGCCCACAGCTCCCTTATACACAGTGTGATTGGCCCGCAGCTCCCTTATACACAGTATGATGTGTGCACAGCTCCCTTATACACAGTACGATGGGCCGGCAGCTCCCGTATACACAGTATGATGGGCCCACAGCTCCCGTATACACAGTATGATGGACTTGCAGCTCCAGTATACACAGTATGATTGGCCCGCAGCTCCCTTATACACAGTATGATGGGCTTGCAGCTCCCTTATACACAGTATGATGGGCCCGCAGCTCCCTTATACACAGTATGATGGGCTTGCAGCTCCCTTATACACAGTATGATTGGCCCGCAGCTCCCTTATACACAGTGTGATGGGCCCGCAGCTCCCTTATACACAGTATGATTGGCCCACAGCTCCCTTATACACAGTATGATGGGCCCGCAGCTCCCTTATACACAGCATGATGGGCTTGCAGCTCCCGTATACACAGTATGATTGGCCCGCAGCTCCCTTATACACAGTATGATGGGCTTGCAGCTCCCTTATACACAGTATGATGGGCCCGCAGCTCCCTTATACACAGTATGATGGGCTTGCAGCTCCCTTATACACAGTATGATTGGTCCGCAGCTCCCGTATACACAGTATGATGGACTTACAGCTCCCGTATACACAGTATGATTGGCCCGCAGCTCCCTTATACACAGTATGATGGACTTACAGCTCCCTTATACACAGTATGATGGGCCCGCAGCTCCCTTATACACAGTATGATGGGCCCGCAGCTCCCTTATACACAGTATGATGGACTCACAGCTTCCTTATACACAGTATGATGGGCCCGCAGCTCCATTATACACAGTATGATTGGCCCGCAGCTCCCGTATACACAGTATGATGGACTTACAGCTCCCGTATACACAGTATGATTGGCCCGCAGCTCCCGTATACACAGTATGATGGACTTACAGCTCCCTTATACACAGTATGATGGGCCCGCAGCTCCCTTATACACAGTATGATGGGCCCGCAGCTCCCTTATACACAGTATGATGGACTCACAGCTTCCTTATACACAGTATGATTGGCCCGCAGCTCCCTTATACACAGTATGATGGGCCAGCAGATCCCTTATACACAGTATGATTGGCCTGCAGCTCCCGTATACACAGTATGAAGGGCCCACAGCTCCCTTATACACAGTATGATGGACTTACAGCTCCCGTATACACAGAATGATGGGCCCGCAGCTCCCTTATACACAGTATGATGGGCCCGCAGCTCCCTTATACACAGTGTGATGGGCCCGCAGCTCCCTTATACACAGTATGATGGGCCCGCAGCTCCCGTATACACAGTATGATGGGCCCGCAGCTCCCTTATACACAGTATGATGGGCCCGCAGCTCCCTTATACACAGTATGATGGGCCCACAGCTCCCTTATACACAGTATGATGGGCCCACAGCTCCCTTATACACAGTATGATGGGCCCGCAGCTCCCTTATACACAGTATGATTGGCCTGCAGCTCCCTTATACACAGTATGATTGGCCCACAGCTCCCTTACACACAGTATGATTGGCCCACAGCTCCCTTATACACAGTATGATGGACTTACAGCTTCCTTATACACAGTATGATGGGCCCGCAGCTCCCTTATACACAGTATGATGGGCCCGCAGCTCCCTTATACACAGTATGATGGGCCCGCAGCTCCCGTATACACAGTATGATGGACTCACAGCTCCCTGTCATGATTTGGATGCCCCGGTCATTTACTCATCCTCCGGCGTATTCACTATTTTGTGGCACTGCTGCAGTGCCGCGGCTCAAACTTGTGAGCGCAGCTTCTGACTGGCCAGAAGTTAGAAGCTATGTCACAGGCGCTCAATGTAAGGGTATGTGTCCACGTTCAGGAAACGCTGCGTTGATGCAGCCTTGAGCCGCAGCGTCAAAAACGCAGCGTCCAGATGTTACAGCACAGTGGAGGGGATTTAAAGAAATCCCGTCTCCACTGTGCATTAAAAAACGCATGCGTTATTCCCACAAGTTTTTCAGAACGCAGCATGTTGCTACAATGAGCAAAACACGATACACAGAAAAAGAAGAGTCATGCTAAATAATAAAGATATAATAACACTTTTTATTGATTAAATTGATCACACAAAGAATGTTAAAAGCTAGGGCTTAAAAGAGCACAAAAATAGCCCACAATAGAACAGAGCAATGAATACAAAAATACAAAAGTATGGCAGGTGAGTGACTAGTAATCCAAGATAAAATAGGAGCCAGGTGTAGCCTCAGGATATATAGGGCAATCTCACAGATAAGTGATAATTTCTTTATTGCACAGTTCCCATGCAGAGGCACAGAGGGAAGGAGGGAAAATCACCCAAAGGTGGGATCACACGAAAAATATCTTAAGTATATGGCACATAATAGCTACCAGCATGACTTCCTCTCTCTATCCCAATACTGCAATTGCAGCAGTGCCTATATATAATATGACATGTGCAACATAAGGTGATATTAATAAAGTATATTACCCATCATTACGTCCTGAAAGCTATGCCACAGGGGAAGGAGCTGTGGCATAGCTTTCAGGACGTAATGCAATTACAATTTAAGCCCTAGCTTTTAACATTCTTTGTGTGATCAATTTAATCAATAAAAAGTGTTATTATATCTTTATTATTTAGCATGACTCTTCTTTTTCTGTGTATCATATTATCGTGAGTCGCTTTCTTTCGCAATATGCAATGCAGCATATACAGGTCCTTCTCAAAAAATTAGCATATAGTGTTAAATTTCATTATTTACCATAATGTAATGATTACAATTAAACTTTCATATACTATAGATTCATTATCCACCAACTGAAATTTGTCAGGTCTTTTATTGTTTTAATACTGATGATTTTGGCATACAACTCCTGATAACCCAAAAAACCTGTCTCAATAAATTAGCATATTTCACCCGACCAATCAAATAAAAGTGTTTTTTAATACCAAACAAAAAAACCATCAAATAATAATGTTCAGTTATGCACTCAATACTTGGTCGGGAATCCTTTGGCAGAAATGACTGCTTCAATGCGGCGTGGCATGGAGGCAATCAGCCTGTGACACTGCTGAGATGTTATGGAGGCCCAGGATGCTTCAATAGCGGCCTTAAGCTCATCCAGAATGTTGGGTCTTGCGTCTCTCAACTTTCTCTTCACAATATCCCACAGATTCTCTATGGGGTTCAGGTCAGGAGAGTTGGCAGGCCAATTGAGCACAGTAATACCATGGTCAGTAAATCATTTACCAGTGGTTTTGGCACTGTGAGCAGGTGCCAGGTCGTGCTGAAAAATGAAATCTTCATCTCCATAAAGCATTTCAGCCGATGGAAGCATGAAGTGCTCCAAAATCTCCTGATAGCTAGCTGCATTGACCCTGCCCTTGATGAAACACAGTGGACCAACACCAGCAGCTGACATGGCACCCCACACCATCACTGACTGTGGGTACTTGACACTGGACTTAAGGCATTTTGGCATTTCCTTCTCCCCAGTCTTCCTCCAGACTCTGGCACCTTGATTTCCGAATGACATGCAAAATTTGCTTTCATCAGAAAAAAGTACTTGGGACCACTTAGCAACAGTCCAGTGCTGCTTCTCTGTAGCCCAGGTCAGGCGCTTCTGCCGCTGTTTATGGTTCAAAAGTGGCTTTACCTGGGGAATGCGGCACCTGTAGCCCATTTCCTGCACACGCCTGTGCACGGTGGCTCTGGATGTTTCCACACCAGACTCAGTCCACTGCTTCCTCAGGTTCCGGTCACCTCTTCTCGTTGTACAGCGTTTTCTGCCACATTGTTTCCTTCCAACAGACTTACCATTGAGGTGCCTTGATACAGCACTCTGGGAACAGCCTATTTGTTGAGAAATTTCTTTCTGGGTCTTACCCTCTTGCTTGAGGGTGTCAATGATGGCCTTCTTGACATCTGTCAGGTCGCTAGTCTTACCCATGATGGGGGTTTTGAGTAATGAACCAGGCAGGGAGTTTTTAAAAGCCTCAGGTATCTTTTGCACGTGTTTAGAGTTAATTAGTTGATTCAGAAGATTAGGGTAATAGGTCATTTAGAGAACCTTTTCTTGATATGCTAATTTATTGAGACAGGTTTTTTGGGTTATCAGGAGTTGTATGCCAAAATCATCAGTATTAAAACAATAAAAGACCTGACAAATTTCAGTTGGTGGATAATGAATCTATAATATATGAAAGTTTAATTGTAATCATTACATTATGGTAAATAATGAAATTTAACACTATATGTTAATTTTTTGAGAAGGACCTGTAAAGGCATATACATGCAATACAATACGTATTGAGAAAAAATGTTTTGGGGAATATGTGTACAATTAATGAGCAAAACACGCAGGAACACCGCAGGTGACCTGCCAGTGACCTCAGGTGCATTTTTGGTCAGGATTTTACCTGCATAAAATCCTGACCAAAGCCTGAAGCAAACCTGAACGTGGACACATACCCTTAGACTATGAGGCTATGTGCACTTGTTGCGGATTCGTGTGTGGATTTACCACGGATTTCCTGTGTTTTTTGTGCAGATTTCACCTGCGGAATCCTATACAGGAGCAGGTGTAAAATGCTGCGGAATCTTCAAAAAGAATTGACATGCTACGAAAAATACAACGCAGCGTTTCCGCGCAGTATTTTCCGCACCATGGGCACTGCGGATTTCGTTTTCCATAGGTTTACATGGTACTGTAAACCAGATGGAAAACTTCTGCAAATCCGCAGCGGCTAATCCGCAATGTGTGCACATAGCCTGAGAGTGAGGAAGAGGCAGAACAAGGCTCCCATAGACTCACACTGATTAGTGACCTCTGCGCTGCTCCATGAAACACTGGAGCCTCGGACAGGCCACAAACTGCAGGAGACGGAGCCGAGCGGAGACTAAAACAGATGAAAACGCCAGAAGGTGAGTATCAGACAGGGGGCAGGGGACGGGGATTGTCAGCACCGCTCCAGCAGTGAAATAAAAAATAATGCTGGAGTGGTGCTGTAAATGTGATGCAGCTCCTGGTTACTATATGGGGGCTCCTTATACTAATACTCATAAAAGACCCAGGTGGTACGTATCAAAAGCCCCTCACCCCCCCCTATCTCCAGCCTCCCCAGACAGCAAATATTACATGATGGAGTACATATAATATCAGAACAAAACATTATAATATTCAGCCCCCAGTGACCTGTCCCCCCTCCCCCACTTCAGCCCCAATACCCCCATCAACTCACATCCACCCCCTCAGTGCCCTGTCCCACCTCACCCACCTTCTGCCCTCACAACCCCAAAATGGTCTCACATCCACCCCCCAAGTACCCTGTCCCCCCCTCACCCACTTTCAGCCCCCCAATACCCCTACGGTCTCACAGTGACATACCTGAATTGAATAAACATAATAAGTTCCATCCCCACTTACTGATAAAGTTTGCACTGCAGGCAGGACCAGGATGTGAAATGCACGGTGTGGGCACTAGGACCCAGCGTGCCTGAGCCAATCCCAGCGTGCACAGAGTGAAGAATGCTGCAGCCGGGGAAAAGCTTCATCATCAGGTCAGAGGGGCGAAACCAAAACCATTCACTGCAGGAGGGAGACTGCAGCCGCCACTGTGCTAATAGCCAGCGTGCAGAGTCTCCATCAGACGGGAGCAGACATTATACTGCTCTGCTCCTATGCGGTGTTCTGCCTCGTCACAGAAGTGGCCCTGGCTCCCAGTGGGCCCCTTCATGTGACAGGGCCCGGGGCGATGGCCCCCTCTGCCCCCCCAGTAGCTACGCTACTGCTCTGCCGACAAGCTTTTTGGAGATGGTAATTTCATTCTCCAGCAGGACTTGGCACCTGTTCACACGGCCAAAAGTACCAATACCTGGTTTACAAACAACAGTATCACTGTGCTTGATTGGCCAGCAAACTCGCCTGACCTTAACCCCATAGAGAATCTATGGGGTATTGTCAAGAGGAAGATGAGACACCAGACCCAACAATGCAGACGAGCTGAAGGCTGCTATCAAAGCAACCTGGGCTTCCATAGCACCTCAGCAGTGCCACAGGCTGATCGCCTCCATGCCACGCCGCATTGATGCAGTAATTGATGCAAAAGGATCCCTGACCAAGTATTGAGTGCATCTACTGAGCGTACATTTCAGTAGGCCAATATTTCGGATTTTAAAATCATTTTTCAAGCTGGTGTTATAAAGTATTCTAATTGAGGCTATGTGCCCACTTTGCAGAATGTTAGCAGAATTTTCCTGAACAAAACCGGACTCCTTAAGCAGGAAATCCGCTTGTGTTTTTTTCCTGTTTTTCTCGCGTACTTTTCCGGAGTGTCCCACTAGTATATTATATAGTGGAATATCCGGAGATTTTCTGCAAAATTAATGAACATGCTGCGTTTTTTTCCACGATGCCTCATGGGCACAAAAATTGTGGAATGCATTCTAATAATGGGATGCTTAATGTAAGCTTTTTTTAGCGTTTTTGCAGCGGAAAACCGACAAAAAAAATGCAAAAAAACCCCGCTAAAATTACTAAACGTGGGCACACAGCCTTACTGAGATAATGGCTTTTGGGTTTAAATTGGCTGTAAGTCATAATCATCAATATTAACAGAAATAAACAAGTGAAATAGATCACTCTGTAATGACTCTATATAATACAGTGAAAGCTGTGATTAAAAATCATGGTTATTCCACAAAATATTGATTTCTGAACTCTTCCTGAGTTAAAACATTAGTATTGTTGTTTCTAAATGATTATGAACTTGTTTTCTTTGCATTATTTGAGGTCTGAAAGCACTGGTTTTTAAAAAATGTTGACTATTTCTCCTTTTCAGAAGAAAAATACAGAATTTATAGCTTGGAAATTCGGAGACATGTTGTCAGAAGTTTATAAAATAAATGAACAATTTACATTTTACTCAAAAATATAACTATAAAGAGAAAAATCAGACAAACTGAACATTTTGCAGCGTTCTCTTAATTTTTGCCAGAGCTATATATGCGTTTCACTTTTTGTATTTAAGAACTGAAATAAATTAACTTTTTTATGATATTCTAATTTTGTGAGAAACACCTGTATAGTCAAACTTTGATTATTTGTAGCGGATTTTTCTGCACAAAAAACGAATACATTGCGTACAATATGTGCTTTGACATGGTTTCTTCCCATTCACTTGAATGTGTGAAAACTGCTGCAAAAAAACGCTGTAAGATCTGACAAAACGCTTTGATGGTTCAAATCAGCAAGCAGGAAATAAGCTTCGTGTGCAAGAAATGTCAGAAATCTCATTCACTTTGCTGGTACTCTAACCTGCAGAGTATTTTACCCTTGAAAAATGAGTCTAAGGGTATGTGTCCACGGTCAGTAGACGCTGCGTGTTTGACGCTGCAGCGTCAAACACGCAGCGTCCAGATGTTCCAGCATAGTGGAGGGGATTTTTTGAAATCCCGTGTCCACTATGCGTGGAAACCCGCACGCGGCGGGCCTGCGACTCCGGACATGCTGCGCGTCTTTTCAGATCGCAGCATGTCCGTGCTACCTGCGGCGACGCTGCGTCGCCGCAGGTAATATCACAGGACCCTATGGCGAGGGTGCGATGATCCCGGATGTGTACAGTACACATCCGGCATCATCGCGTCCCAGAAAGGGGGCGGGGCTTAGCGCCGAGCGGCTTCGCCGCTCCGGCGATACCGCCGGCCATCCTGATCGTGGACACGCAGCCTCAAATGCAGCGTGCGAAGAAGCTGCGCTTGGATGATGCACTGGGCAGACTGACATCTATGCAGACGCATTGCTTACACTATATTTGCTAACAAATGCATTCAGGTGTGAAACAGAGGGGAAAGGCCTGGACTTTATGAGATAATGAAAGCTGAGCCAGATGCAGGATATATCACAGGTGGAGTAAACAGGCTGGTCGTGAAGAAAAGTGCGGAGGTGGGTAGTGCAGCGGTCAGTTCCAAAACATATCGAGTAAAAACAAGCAGAGGAGGTAAATAATACCACAGATTGGAAAAGCTGGGCAACATTTGGCTACTCCAGCGTCCTGTGGGTTATTCTTCAGGTGTCACTTCAGGTTGTGTTTGCATTAAATTGCTTAAAAGAGATTCAATAAAGTCCAAGGAGAACCCAGTGTTGCACACGTTGTTTTCAGGGCATTAGGGGGTACTGCAGTAGTTGCAAATACATTTTTTAGAAAAAATCTGTTGAAGATGAGAAATTTACATTTCAAAAGATTTGTTCTTCTCTAACAGCCCATGAACCTGGGAAGGGTTATAACACTATTTTGAAATATTTAGTTTCCATCATTCTGCAGTAACACAATTATTCACAAATGTAAAACATTCAAAACAGTTGACAATCTCCACAGGAGAGGACGTGCTAGTAAATTCCCTCCAAAGTCAGATGGTGCAATGCTCAGAGAAGTTGTAAAACGCCCAAGAGCTATTGCTCAGACTCTAAAGGCCTCAGTTAACATCTTAAAATTAATGACAGTACAATAAAAAAACTATCAAGTATTGCTTGTTTGGAGGAGTTTCTAGGAGAAAAGTTGCAAATGAGCAAACCCACAAGACTTCTGAATCAGACAAGGCTAAAGTGGAGATGTTTGGCCATAATACCCTGAGCCACATTTTAGAGAAACCAAACCGTATATCAGCCCAAACACCTTGTACCATCTGTCAGCTCAGTGGTGGAGAGGGGATGTTTTAGGCTTGTTTTGCAGCCACAGGGTCGTTGACCATGAAATTATCCATGTACCTTACCTGTGTACCTATATTTAACATTAGGTACGCAGGTCGTGCGGCTCTATGCGGAGGCTGCCGCATGCGTCGTTTTGACGCTGCGGCGACCAGCGTAGGACGCAGCCTGTAGCATTTTTTTTTTTATCCGCAACGTCAAAACGACGCATGCGGCAGCCTCCGCATACAGCCGCACGACCTGCGTACCTAATGTTAAATATAGGTACACAGGCCGCATGCCGGCCGCATGCAGAAGTAGGTGGAGCTAGCGGCGGAGGGCGGGCTTCACGGAGGAAGTCCACAGCCCTCCGCAGCTGCTCCAAACGCAAGTGTGAAACCGGCCTTTAACAATAAAAACTATTTTATATAAAAAATAGTTGTTTTTGCATCGCTTTATTCTGAGCGGCTTTTTTTTGCGGGACAAGATGACGTTTTCAGCGGTACTATGTTTATTTATATCCATCATTTTGATCTCGTTTTATTGAACTTTTTGTTTGGCAGTATGATGATAAAGCATTGTTTTTTGCCTTGTTTTTTTTTAAGGTGTTCACTGAACGTGTTAACTAGTGGGATAGTTTTATAGATGCGGCGATACCAAATATGTGTACTTTTATTGTTTTTTTATTTACATAAATAAATGGATTTATTGGAAAAATATTTATTTATTTATTTTTTTCTTTATTTGGGGATTATTTTTTTTTTAGACATTCTAATTTTTTTTTTTTACCTTTATAACATTGTCCCAGGTTGGGACATTACTATATAAAGTCAGATCGCTGCTCTAACAATTTGCATAGCACTGTGTCAGATCAGCAATCTGACAGGCAGTGTGGGAGGCTTGCGGTCGCCTGCTCACAGCAGGCGCCGACAAGCCACCTCAGTGAAGGACCTGGAAGGACCCCACAGCTTTTTTGGATCCGGGGTCTCCATGAAGACCACCGGAACAACGCGATCGCATCGCGTTGTTCCGGTGGGAGAGTGCAGGGAGCCCCCTCTCTGCGCGATTGTTCTCTATGCCGCTGTCACAACTGACAGCAGCATCAGAGGGGTTAAATGCCCACGATTGGCGCTAGCGCCGATTGTGGGCATTGCTGCGGGGTGTCAGCTGTCACATACAGCTGACACCTCCATGCAACCGCCGCGGCACTCACAGTGAGACCGCGCGATCGTACCGCCGTACTAGTACTGCGGTTTGCGGGAACACAGTTCCCTCTACCATTGCCTTTGCTCTAGCACTGCCAGTTCTTTTACCATTGCCCTTGCTCTACCATTGCCTTTGCTCTAGCACTGCCAGTTCTTTTACCATTGCCCTTGCTCAACCATTGCCCTTGCTCTAGCTCTGCCAGTTGTTCTGATATTATTGATTGTTCCAAGACCTGGCTCAGGTATTACAGTAACATTAAAAAAAGAAATCCATATAAAAAGTCAAAGTAAAAAAGCAAATAGTTCTGGAGTTAAATATAATCCTGTAGACGGAGGAGTCTGCGGCGTCGTGCAGGTTACTGGAATAAAAAGCTGTAAATCTGGAGATAAACTGAAGATGCTTTTGTCCTTTCTGTTTCTGTTTTATAAATTTATGGCGTCGGTGAGTTTCCGCTCCTCAGGTATACCATTGACCTGTAAATAGTAATTTATGCATATTATTCCAGAATAAAAGAGGTTACATCACCACATACTAGTACACGTCCAATAACAGCTCAATGATTCCTTATCCAGGCTCCGCCCACGCGGAACTACATAATACCCATTCTTTTCAAAATTAGGTGATCATGTCCAACTAACGTTCTCATTCATTTCTGTGGTTGATTAATCCATCCTCAAAGCTGCTCTAAGACACAAATTTTAGCCACAGGATATAATATGAGATGTTAACCCTATAAGGGACCATGTAGTATACTGGAGACCCCAATAATTACACAATATTTAAAAAAAAAAAAATAGGCAAAAATTAGAATAACAGAACTTAGAATTACGCTGTCTAAGTATATATATTTAGACAAGTTTTAAATTGAATAAAAGTTTTAGGAAATTTTAGCCCCCAAGTGCATGCAATTAGGTAAAAAAAATGTCCATCAGATTCCCTATCATTTACATCAGTGAAGATACCTAAATTAAGGCAAATTTTTTTCTCCAGCCTCATATTGCAGATCAGCCTCCTTCATTCTGCAGTTTGGTGACTTTTCATGCAACATCCCTTTAAATTTTGTAGACCTGATAGCAATGTGATCTGACAAAATTCAGTAATCTCATCGACAAGAGAGCAGGTTTTTGGAAACATCCGTACTACGGCAGATTATAGCTCGGAGCTTATGTCTTGCAGATGTAAATTACACGGAATATCTGTTATACTTACCTCAAATCTCTGAATGAAAAGTGGTCATCCGAAATTCTCCTGGATCCCGGAAGCAGCAATAAAGAGGAAGAATGGAATAAATCCCCCAAATCTTTACACATTCCCAGCACGTTTACTGCATGACATGTACAGTGGGTACAGAAAGTATTCAGACCCCTTTAAATTTTTCACTCTTTGTTTCATTGCAGCTATTTGGTAAATTCAAAAAAGTTCATTTTTTTCTCATTAATGTACACTCTGCACCCCATCTTGACAGAAAAAAAAGAAATGTAGAAATTTTTGCAAATTTAATTAAATAGAAAAACTGAAATATCACATGATCATAAGTATTCAGACCCTTTGCTCAGACACCCATATTTAAGTCACATGCTGTCCATTTCCTTGTGATCCTCCTTGAGATGGTTCTACTCCTTCATTGGAGTCCAGCTGTGTTTAATTAAACTGATAGGACTTGAATTGGAAAGGCACACACCTGTCTATATGAGACCTCACAGCTCACAGTGCATGTCAGACCAAATGAGAATCATGAGGTCAAAGGAACTGGCCAAGGAGCTCAGAGACAGAATTGTGGCAAGGCACAGATCTGGCCAAGGTTACAAAAGAATTTCTGCAGTACTCAAGGTTCCTAAGAGCACAGTGGCCTCCATAATCCTTAAATAGAAAACGTTTGGGGCCACCAGAAGTCTTCCTAGACCTGGCCAAACTGAGCAATTCATAGGAAAAGAGCCTTGGTGAGAGAGGTAAAGAAAAACTACAAGAACACTGGCTGAGCTCCAGAGATGCAGTAGGGAGATGGGAGAAAGTTCAGCAAAGTCAACTATCACTGCAGTCCTCCACCAGTTGGGCCTTTATGGCAGAGTGGCCCGACGGAAGCCTCTCTTCAGTGCAAGACATATGAAAGTCTGCATAGAGTTTGCTAAAAAACACATGAAGAACTCCCAGTCTATGAGAAATAAGATTCTCTGGTCTGATGAGATGAAGATAGACATTTTTGGTGATAATTCTAAGTGGTATGTGTGGAGAAAACCAGGCACTGCTCATCACCTGACCAATACAATCCCAACAGTGAAGCATGGTGGTAGCAGTATCATGCTATGGGGGTGTTTTTCAGCTGCAGGGAAAGGACGACTGGTTGTCATTGAAGGAAACATGAATGCGGCCAACTACAGAGATATCCTGGATGAAAACCTCTTCCAGAGTGCTCTGGACCTCAGACTTGGCCGAAGGTTCGACTTCCAACAAAACAATGACCCTAAGCACACAGCTAAAATAACAAAGTAGTGGCTTCAGAACAACTCTGTGACCATTCTTGACTGGCCCAGCCAGAGCCCTGACCTAAACCCAATTGAACATCTCTGGAGAGACCTGAAAATGGCTGTCCACCAACGTTCACCATCCAACCTGACGGAACTGGAGAGGATCTGCAAGGAAGAATGGCAGAGGATCCCCAAATCCAGGGGTGAAAAACTTGTTGCATCATTCCCAAGAAGACTCATGGCTGTACTAGCTCAAAAGGGTGCTTCTACTCAATACTGAGCAAAGGGTCTGAATACTTATGACCATGTGATATTTCAGTTTTTCTGTTTTAATAAATTTGCAAAAATGTCTACATTTCTGTTTTTTTTCAGTCAAGATGGGGTGCAGATTGTACATTAAGGAGAAAAAATGAACTTTTTTGAATTTACCAAATGGCTGCAATGAAACAAAGAGAGAAAAATGTAAAGGGGTCTGAATACTTTCCGCACCCACTGTATGTGGGTTCTAGAATCGAAGTAGAAAACTGGCGTGGCTCTCCATAATATACAGATATGTCTTTTTCTTATTTTTCCTCTTGGCTCAACATATGCTGAGATGAGTGACGTGACCTGAACAACTTTGAAAAAAAAATCTGACTTTGTGATATTCTGCTGGGAGTTGTTTGTTATATGTGTTAATATGTGGCCACCCAGTGGTTGTGATGTGCATTGCAGCCTGTTGAGAGTTTTACTAACATTCCAGGATAATGTAATGCGTTTGTATAATGAGAAATTTAGATATCCGGGACATTACAAAAAAAAAAGTACCTAAGCACAAACAAGCAGGTAATTGCAACTTACCTGCCTGTTGTGCACAGCACCGCTCTTCCCCGTCACAAAGTGGTCACAGACCGCTCCTGCCGGGGATTCAGAAGCCTCTGCTGACGTCACGTATACAGATCGGAGGCTTCTTTTCCGCTCCTTTCTGTCAACAGGGCAGGACTTCTGATGACATTCTGATTGACAGCCGGATCCCGTTGCCTAACTGGGGAGCTGGCTGAATGACCTTGTCGCGTCAACAGAGGCAGCTGAAGCCCCGGCAGGAGTGGTCTGTTACCGCTCTGTGCCGGAGAAGAATGGCGCCGGGCACCACAGGCAGGCGAGTGGCCTGCTTGTTAGTTCTTAGGTACATTTTTTAGTTTTTTGTCTCAGATATACCCTTTAAATTGGATCTCCGGGAACAGAAAAAAACCTATAGGTAATGTCGCACTCTGTAACGCTAAAGCATGTAAACATCAAATATATGAAATTTGAATTGCATTACTGCTGAAGAAAATAGGAAAAAAAGAAAGATTTTTAGATCATAATTTGTCCAATTTTTGCATGTCAAGCAGCCAACAACAAGGCGACCTTCTTATGCTGGGAACCTACCTAATGTGAATCCTCTCCTACATTTATATAGGTAGGTAGTATTCTGCTGTGATTAAACCCCCAGAGGCTGAGTGGTGGAGCGCTCGGTCAGAGAGCCTATATATAAATAACAATAGACTGACTGTCACTTCCAAACAGAGTTCAGGTGTGAACAGGTGCACAGTAAGAGTAGCCATCTCTATATATAACTTTACACAACTTTATTTGTTCGTTATGTATGGAGATGGCTACTCTTACTATGAACCTGTTCAGACCAGTGTTCTGTTTAGAAGTGACAGTCAGTCTTTTGTCATTTATATATAGGCTCTCTAATTGAGCGCTCCAACACTCAGCCTATGGCTTTTTTAAATCACAGCAGAGGAACCAGCTTAGGTTAGGTCCCCAGCAATGTAGGTCGCCTTTTTGTTGGCTGCCGGACAAGTATGAATTGGCCAAATTATGTAAGTATCTTCATATTTTCCTATTTTCTATTGCAGTAATGCAATTCAGTTTTCATTTATTTCATGTTTACATGCAATAGCTTTACAGAATGCTACTTTATTTGTTAGGTATAGGCAATGTCATAATAAATTTCCTAAATATCTTTAATTGGCAAATCACAATATATAAAGGGTATAAAGATCAGTATGAAGGGTTTGCTTACAAACCACCAAAGCTGTTGGCTGAGTGAACATTTCAAATGATCCTTAGGTTTTTCTCATGAATATTAGGACATGTAGAAAATAAAAAAGTGACCCCTCTAGGAGTCAAGGCAGAGTGATGATACATAATGGTGGTCGTAGCTCGACCATCCATTATATGGTCGCCATTTAAATATAAATTACTACACGTGTCCTTCCTCTACGTTCCTCTTAGCTTGGCATATCTCAAAATGACTGTCTCAAGATGATTTTGTGATACTCTGTCAGGAGAGGTTTATGCATTAAGTGTCTATACAGCCACCCAGGGGTTGTGGTATGTTTTGCAGCCTGTTGTGATGATGTGTTGAATCTGTCCTTGCGGGAGAAGCGGGCAAATCTGTACAACGCCAACAAGCTGCCTCTAGGATGGTCTACTGAAGCCAGACCTGTGGCCATCAGTCAGCAAGCTGTGAAATGTTTGGCATTACCACCAGATGTTTCATATTACCATATACCTGATGATCTGTAAGCTTGTCTCTACTGACCTGCATTTTGCTGTTGAGGTACTTGAGTCTGATGCGGTAAAATCCTAGGAAACAATGAAGAAGATTGAGTAACACATAAGAAGACGTTCTTGACTAGTTACATGTGGCCACCAATGTATGGCCCTTTGAGCAGCACTTTAAGTAAATGTTCACCCCTGAATAAATATTCAAAGCTGACTTATTTATTTAATACATTTTCATATTCAGGCACAATCCATAATAGTTGGCACTACACAAACAAAATACCAAATTCCAGTACCATGAGATATTTAAGCACCTAGTTCTCTACCCTGGGACCACTAGGATTTATTAGACACCATACCACCAGATCACTAGACCTCAAACTAGAGTATCTCAATGCATCCTCCTTATGCAAACACCGCCCACGAGGAACTAAATAATGTCCCTTGAATAAAATATTCAATGCTCATTAACTTATTTGTTACATTGTTATACTTGGGTACTATCCATACTAGTTTGACACTGCACAAAAGAAACACAAAACTCCTATACCATTACATGATTATTGACTTATTTAATTACACCATGACCACCAAGATTTATTGGCCACTATAACAACAGATCACTAGACTTCAAAAGACACCTACATCTAGATCTAAATGATAATTTATATACAGTACAGACCAAAAGTTTGGACACACCTCATTTAAAGATTTTTCTGTATTTTCATGACTATGAAAATTGTACATTCACACTGAAGGCATCAAAACTATGAATTAACACATGTGGAATTATATACTTAACAAGAAAGTGTGAAACAACTGAAATTATGTCTTATATTCTAGGTTCTTCACAGTAGCCACCTTTTGCTTTGATGACTGCTTTGCACACTCTTGGCATTCTCTTGATGAGCTTCAAGAGGTAGTCACAGGAAATGGTCTTCCAACAATCTTGAAGCAGTTCCCAGAGATGCTTAGCACTTGTTGGCCCTTTTTCCTTCACTCTACAGTCCAGCTCACCCCCAACCATCTCGAGTGGGTTCAGTTCTGGTGACTGTGGAGGCCAGGTCATCTGGCGTAGCACCCCATCACTCTCCTTCTTGGTCAAATAGCCCTTAAACAGCCTGGCGGTGTGTTTGTGGTAATTGTCCTGTTGAAAAATAAATGATGGTCCAACGAAATGCAAACCGGATGGAGTAACATGCCGCTGTAAGATGCTGTGGTAGCCATACTGGTTCAGTATGCCTTAAATTTTGAAAAAATCCCTAACAGTGTCACCAGCAAAGCACCCCCACACCATCACACCTCCTCCTCCATGCTTCACGGTGGGAACCAGGCATGTAGAGTCCATCCGTTCACCTTTTCTGCGTCGCACAAAGACATGGTGGTTGGAACCAAAGATCTCAAATTTGGACTCATCAGACCAAAGCACAGATTTCCACTGGTCTAATGTCCATTCCTTGTGTTCTTTAGCCCAAAAAAGTCTCTTCTGCTTGTTGCCTGTCCTTAGCAGTGGTTTTCTAGGAGCTATTTTACCATGAAGGCCTGCTGCACAAAGTCTCCTCTTAACAGTTGTTGTAGAGATGTGTCTGCTGCTAGAACTCTGTGTGACATTGACCTGGTCTCTAATCTGAGCTGCTGTTAGCCTGCGATTTCTGAGGCTGGTGATTCGGATAAACTTATCCTCAGAAGCAGAGGTGACTCTTGGTCTTCCTTTCCTGGGGCGGTCCTCATGTGCCAGTTTCTTTGTAGCGCTTGATGGTTTTTGCCACTGCACTTGGAGACACTTTCAAAGTTTGCCCAATTTTTCAGACTGACTGACTGACCTTCATTTCTTAAAGTAATGATGGCCACTCGTTTTTCTTTACTTAGGCTAGTTTCACATTTGCGTTTAAAAACGCAGCGTTTTAAACGCAAACGCAGGTGGTGAAAAAACGCATGTATACGCGTGCAAACGCTGCGTTTTTTAGACGCATGCGTTTTTGCATGCTGTAAAAAAAACGTGGCGTTTTGCCACGTTTACATGCGTTTTTTCCTGCATTTGTGTTTTTGAAACGCATGCTGAGAAGTGTGTGACAGCTGCCAATCATCAAAATCAACAAGAAAACCCACTATAAATAGAAATAGCTAGGGTTAGGGTTAGGGGTAGGGTTAGGGTTAGGATCCCTAGGGTTAGGGGTTGGGTTAGGGGTAGGGTTAGGGTTAGGATGCCTAGGGTTAAGAGTAGGGTTAGGGTAGGGTTAGGGTTAGTGTTAGGGGTAGGGTTAGGGTTAGGATCCCTAGGGTTAGGGGTAGGGTTAGGGTTAGGATCCCTAGGGTTAGGGGTAGGGTTAGGGGTAGGGTTAGGGTTAGGATCTCTAGGGTTAGGGGTAGGGTTAGGGTTAGGATCCCTAGGGTTAGGGGTAGGGGTAGGGTTAGGGTTTGGATCCCTTTATCACCTTGATGGTGGGGGGTGGCTTATCAGTGTGTATTCTTGTTTTTTTCTATAAAAACGCATGTGTTTTAAACGCAAACAAACGCATGTGCTTAAAAACGCATGCGTTTACATAGACAGCAATACGTTTTTTGCCACAAAAAAAGCCTCTAGAAATTACTACATGTTGCATTTCTGCAATCAAATGCAAGCATAGAAAAAGACGCATGCGTCGTCAAACGCGGCAAAACGCATACAAAAAACGCATGCGTTTTTAATGTTAAATATAGAAAAAAAACGCATGCGTTGTTTTGCGCTAAAACGCAGCGGCAAAAATCGCAAATGTGAAACCAGCCTTAGCTGCTTTTTTCTTGCCATAATACAAATTCTAACAGTTTATTCAGTAGGACTATAAGCTGTGTATCCACCAGACTTCTGCACAACACAACTGATGGTCCCAACCCCATTTATAAGGCAAGAAATCCCACTTATTAAACCTGACAGGGCACACCAGTGAAGTGAAAACCATTTCCGGTGACTACCTCTTGAAGCTCATCAAGAGAATGCCAAGAGTGTGCAAAGCAGTCATCAAAGCAAAAGGTGGCTACTTTGAAGAACCTAGAATATAAGACATAATTTCAGTGTTTTCACCCTTTTTTGTTGTATATAATTATAAGTACTTATACTTAAAGAATTATAAGTATATAATTCTCCATGTGTTATTTCACAGTTTTGATGCCTTCAGTGTGAATGTACAATTTTCATAGTCATGAAAATACAGAAAAATCTTTAAATGAGAAGGTGTGTCCAAACTTTTGGTCTGTACTGTATATTATTCCACAATAAAAGTGGTTATATCACCTGTATAGCCACATACTCTGGTCTTATTACACTTCAATTTAGAGCATCTCAATGCATCCTTCTTATGCAAACACCACCCATGAGGAACTAAATAATGCCTCTTTCATAAAATATTCAATGCTTATTAAAGGGGTTGTCCACTACTTTCAGTTAACCCCCCAATGTATCCCCCCGGGGCCCCTAATGAATTGTGTAAATACCTTCTGTTGCCGTTTTCGCCTGTGAGCGGCGCTATGGCAGTGGCTGAGTCCGGGTCACGTGACCCCCAGGCTGCAGCCACCTCTAATTTCCGCCGATGTCACGTCAATTTCCAGACTCTGGAAATTGACGTGACGTCAGCAACAGGCGTGACCAAGGCTCCACAGGCAGCAGTCACTCAAGAGTAACTGAGCTGTGGGCGGGGCTGTGTGCTGCCTGCGGGGTTGTGCTGGGGGCGGGCGGGGCTGTGCTGGGATCTGCTGGCCGGCTGCGCTCATGTGCCGAGATGTGCGGCCGGTGCATTGGCGGCTGGTGCAGCGGCGGCCGGTGTGTCGGCGGTGGCGACCGGTGCCGCGGCCGGTGCGTCTGCGGCCGGTGCCGTGGCGGCGGCCGGTGCAACGGCGGGGGTCTGCGCGGTGAAGGTCTGTGCCGAAGGTGCTGGAGTGTGCGGGGGTCTGCGGGGCTGTGCGGTGGCGGCGTCTCTGTGTGCAGGCATCGTCCGATGGGACTACAAATCCCATCGGGCTCTGCCTGCTACAGTGACAGTGAGTGACACATTAGCCAATGATGGGACAGTAGTAGTCCCATCATCCGGCTAATGTGTTGAATGTAAAAAACAAAAAAAACACATATACAGTACATACATAGAACACACATACAGGACATGCAACATGAGACATGCAACATGCTACGACATGTGACAACATGCAGCATGCGACATGTACCATGCGGCGACATGCGACGACATGCACCATCTGACATGCACCATGCGACACAACATGCAGCATGCGACGACATGTGACGACATGCGCCATGCGACGACATGCAACATCATGCGGCATTCGACGACATGCAGCATGCGACGACATGCAGCATGCGATGGCATGAAACATGCGACGGCGCATGCACCATGCGACATGTGACGACATGCGACATGAAACATGCACCATGCTACGGCGCATGCACCATGTGACATGCAGCATGCGACATGCACCATGCGACGACATGCAGAATGCGACGACATGCACCATGCGACATGCACATGCGACATGCACATGCGACATGTCACAACATGCGACATGCACCATGCGACAACATGCACCATGCAATGACATGCGACGACATGCAACATGTGACATCATGCAACATGCACATTGCGACATGTGACATGCGGTGACATTCGACGACATGCAGCATGCGACGGCATATACTGTTATGACCTGGTGGTTACGGAGTGGTACTGAGATGACCTGGTGGGTAAAACCAATCATGGACAAGCTCAGAGGAGGTGGCAGCTCTACAGACAGTAATCACCAATATGACTTAGTGATTACGGAGCAGCACTGAAATGACCTAGTGAGTAAACAAATAATGTACTAGCTCTGAGGAGGTGGTAACTTTACTGACCGCAATCCCTACTCCTAACACCAACACTAGAAATAGCCGTGGAACGTTCCTATCTCTGCCTAGACGCATCTTCACAGCCTAAGAACTAGCTACCCCTGAAGATGGAAACGGAAAACTATCTCGCCTCAGAGAAACCCCCAAAGGAAAGATAGCCCCCCACAAATATTGACGGTGAGTGAAGAGGGAAATGACAAACTCAGAAATTAAACTAGATTTTAGCAAAGGAGGCCACAACTATCTAAATAGACAGAGAAAGAAAAGGCTACTGTGCGGTCAGTATAAAAACTAAATGTCCACGCAGAGTTTACAAAAATAATCTCCACACCGACTCACGGTGTGGAGGGGCAAACCTGCAACCCCAGAGCTTCCAACTAGCCGGAATATTTCATGATGACAAGCTGGACAAAAGAGACATAACTTAAACTGACCAAAATGTCATAGGCAGGGAAACACCCAAAAACTAGCAGAACTTATCTTAAGCTGAAATGGACTGGCCAACAGAGAACTTCCAGGAAAGGACTGAATCCACAGGAAGGAACATTGACAGCTGGCATCAACTACAGCCTAAAGCCCAGTTAAATAACAAGGCCAGGGCACCGATTAGTGAAAGCAGCTGCTAAGTTCCACTTGAAACCACCAGAGGGAGCCCAAGAGCAGAACTCCCAAAAATACCATTCATGACCACAGGATGGAGCCCAAGAACGGAATTCACAACAATACACCATGCGACATGTGACATGCGACGGCATACACCATGTGACATGCGACGACATGCACCATGTGACATGAAACATGCAACATGCGACGACATGCACCATGTGACATGCAGCATGCGACATGCACCATGCGACATGTGACAACATGCGACAACATGCAGCATGCGACGACATTCACCATGCGATGACATGCAGCATGTGACATCATGTGACATGCCACATACAGTACATACATACAGTACATACATACAACATACATACAGACATACAGTACATATAACATAGATTACATACTCACCATCACT
Organism: Ranitomeya variabilis; assembly: GCF_051348905.1. Taxonomy (NCBI): domain Eukaryota; kingdom Metazoa; phylum Chordata; class Amphibia; order Anura; family Dendrobatidae; genus Ranitomeya; species Ranitomeya variabilis. Next base: position 910,949,100 of record NC_135233.1, on the reverse strand, counting down.
TGTCACTTTGTTCCCCGAAGCCAGTGTCACCTATAAAAAATATTAAAATAATAAACAAACAATATACTCCCTGATCCGCAGAAATCCAATAAAAACGAGTGTCCCACGACGATCTCCCGTGGAGAGCAGGAGCATCAGCACATGCGACTGCTCTCCAGGGGCTCCAGGACTACAATGATGGAAGGTATCCTTCCACAGTGAATTCCTCACAATGTATTCCTACGCCCCTGTGAGAAAATAGTCCCTGGTCTCACTTTTGGCATTGCTGTGTGAATAAGTTCCCACGCAGCTTTTTGCCATAAAGTGAGACCAGTGAACTATAGTAACCTCTCAGTGATGCACTGCAGGAGCCATTGCCTCCTGTCAGTGTGTCACTGAAGGTCCTATAGAGCAGTGACATCACCCGATGTCATTGTTCTATAGGGGAGATCGTCGTGGGACACTCGTTATTAACTGGACTACGGCGGACAGGTAGTATACGGTTTATTATTTAACGTTTTTTGCAGGCGCTGAAGTATGGTAAGTATGGTTAAATGAAGAATAATAAAATACTTTTTTTCCTAATGTGTGTGTTTTTTATTAACCATTTATTACTATTGGATTAATAACGGAGAGGTGTCTTATTGACGCCTCTCCGTTATTAACCCGGCTTAATGTCACCTTACAATAGCAAGGTGACATTAACCCCTTATTACCCCATATCCCACCGCTACACGGGAGTGGGAAGAGAGGGGCTAAGTGCCGGAATTGGCGCATCTTACAGATGCGCCATTTCTGGGGCTGCTGTGGACTGGTATTTGTAGCGGGGGGCAATATCCATGGCCCCTATCTAGGCTATGAATATCAGCCCGCAGCAGTCTGCATAGCCTATCTGGCTATGAAATATATGGGGACCCCACGTAATTTTTTTTTGGGGGGTCCCCCTATTTTAATAGCCAGTAAAGCCTACGCAAACAGCTGCGGGCTGATATTCATAGCAGGCTACAAATATTGTCCCCCGGCCGTCGGCTTTCCCCCTCTGGCGCAGAAAATTTTGCGGGAGCCCACGCCATTTTATTTTATTTTTTAACTGAAACATATTGTTCATTAACCCCTTTCTGCCAGCTGACGGAATAGTACGTCAGCTGGCAGTATCCCCACGCTTTGAGGTGGGCTTCGGCGGTGAGCCCACTCCAAAGCCGCAACATGTCAGCTGTTTTCAATACAACAAAAAAAATGTACTTGATCGCTAAACGGCATAGCGAGAAAAAAAATCAAAAGCCAAAATTATGTTTTTTTGGTCGCCGCGACATTGCATTATAATGCAATAATGGGCGATCAAAAGAACGTACCTGCACAAAAGTGGTATCATTAAAAACGTCAGCTCGGCATGCAAAAAATTAGCCTTCACCCGATCCGATATCTCAGAATATATAGACGCTACGGGTATCGGAAAATGGCGCAATTATTTTATTTCTTTTTAGCAAAGTTTTGAAATTTTTTTTACCACTTGGATAAAAAATAACCTAGAAGTGTTTGGTGTCTATGAACTCGTAATGACCTGGAAAATCATAATGGCAGGTCCGTTTTATGCTGTATGCACACGATGCAGATTTGGGTGCAGAATTGTCTGCACAAAATCTGCATCTCCTTGCAGAAAAGGCAGCTGCGTTTTGGATGCATTTTTTTCACGGTTTTTTCATGTTTTTGCGCGGCTTTGATGCGGGTTTTTTTGCGCGGTTTTGTTTGTTTTTCCTGCAGTATTTGGTGCGGTTTTTTTGCGTGGTTTTGATTCAGGTTTTTGATGCTTTTTTATGCAGTTTTTGGTGAAGATTTGATGCAGTATTTGGTGCGGTTTTGATGCAGTTTTTGCGCGCTTTTGATGCATTTTTAAATTTTTTTGGTGCAGTTTTTGCGCTTTTGATGCATTTTTAAATTTTTTTTGTGCGTTTTTGTATGCGTTTTTGAAAGCTAAATAAAGATGTATTATTGAACAAAAAAAAAGATTTGTGATGTCATTTCTGTCCAACCTCCTCTTTTACATTTGTCCAACCCACACTCCATTACACACACAGATAGACATATAGATGATAGATGAAATGGATAGACAGAGATACATATAGATAGATCTATAGATGCATACATCTATCTATTCCTATATCTATCTATAGATATATGTGGATAGATATATCTATTGATAGATGTATGGATAGTGTAGGGTGCGTGTCCACTGTCCAGATTACATCCGAATTAGCTGCAGATTGGATGCTGCGTACTTGTAGTCCCATTGGATGATCCCCGCACACACCCGAACAGTCCCAAACACACCCGAACAGTCCCGCACAGCGTCGCACACACCTGAACAGTCCCGCACACACCCAAACAGTCCCCCACACATCCAAACAGTCCCGCACACATCCGAACAGCCCACAGACCCCGCACACACCTGAACAGTCCTGCACAGCGCCGCACACATCCGAACAGCCCGCAGACCCAGCACACACATACACGCACACAGTCACCGCCCACACACTTCCCTCCTCTTGAACTGCAGCGTTTCTCGGACCCACATCCGCATCTAAACTGCAGATCTTTTTTACATCTGCGGTTTTGCTGCGGATGTGCCTGACTCAATGAAAGTCTAAGGGTGCAGAAATGCTGCAGTTAGGCACAAAAGAAGTGACATGCTGCAGAAAAAAAAAAGCTGCGTTTTGGTGCGGCTTTTTCCGCAGCATGTGCACAACAAGTCTGCGGCTCCCATAGACTTACATTGGTTGTGCACTACACTGCGGATTTGATGCAATTCTGTGCAGCAAAAAACCCTGCGGATCTGCAATCAAATCCGCAACGTGTGCACAAAGCCTTAGCATTTAGTGAACCTAGCAAAAAAGCCAAGCAAAAAACAAGTGTCGGATTGCACTTTTTTTGCAATTTCATTGCACTTTGACTTTTTTTCACATTTTCTGTTACACGACATGGTAAAACCAATGGTGTCGTTCAAAAGTAGAACTTGTCCCGCAAAAAATAAGCCCTCACATGGCCATATTGACGGAAAAATTATGGCTCTGCAAAGAAGGGGAGCGATAAACGAAAAAAGCTCCAGGGGTGAAGGGGTTTAGAAACATGGATATGGACATATCTATGGAAATAGATATAGATATATCTCTGGATGTATCTTCTATCAATCCCATACCTATCTATCTATCTATCTATCTATCTATCTATCTATCTATCATCTATCTATCTGTGTGTAATGGAGTGTGGGTTGGACAAATGTAAAAGAGGAGGTTGGACAGAAATGACATCACAAATCTTTTTGAAGCTAGAGGGGGGAGAGGAGGGAGGGGTTGGGGTGTGTTTTGGAGTGGGTGTGGTAGGTTCGTGCTTAGTGGCAGTGCAATGCATCATGGAACTTGTAGTATTAGAGCACAATAACTCAGGAGAAAGGAAGTTGTCGATTAACCCCATGAGAGCTGGATCCAGCACTGAAGATGTGCAACTACAGCATGATAAAAGGTAATATTGCTAAAATAAAGACAGTGGATGTTTTCAGTGGCACATAATAGCAAGATTTATGAAAAAAAAAAAAAAATATTGTAGTGGACAACTTCTTTAACTTATTTAATACATTTTTTATACTCCGGTACTATCCATAATAGTTGACACTGCACAAACAAAAAAAAACCATACTATAGTCACGACTTATTTCTCTACCCTTGAATTTAGTGGCAGCTATATCACCAGATCACTAGATTTCAAAAGACACCTATATCTAGCTCCAAATGCTAATTTATAGGTATTATTTCATAATAAAAGAGACTATACCACATTTATAGTCATATACTGTGGCCCTAGTAGACTTCAACAGATACGGTAACTCAATCTTGAGTATTCCAAATGCATTCTTATCAAAGCTCCCGCCCATGCGGAGCTAAATAATGTCCACCCATTAGAAATAGCTAATCTTTCATTTTTAAATCCATCATTATAATAAGCCACCATAAATACCAGTTGGCATTGCCCAAAACTAACTAAATTCCTATGCCAATAGGTCAGTAGGGACTTTTCTCTCTACCACAGAACCACCAGGATATATTGGCCGTTGTAACAGCAGATCACTAGACTTGGAAATACACCTTCTTGAAAGAGCATCAATGCATCCTCCTTTTCCAAAGAAAACTAAATAATGTCCACTTCTGAATAAAATATTAGGTGCTAATTAATTTTTTTTAATTCACCTTCATAGTTATCTACCATCTATACTTGTTGTCTCTGTTCTTCAGAACTATTAAATTCCTATACCATTTGGTCAGTAGACTTAGCTGGACCACTAGGATTTATTGGCCATTATATCATCAGGTTGCTGGACTTTAAATAGAACATCAATATTGCGTATGTAAATAAATCCCATCTAAGCACCACCCACACGGAACAAAAAAAAGAACAAAAACGAATAATAAGAATTTTCCCACCACATAGACACTTACATCCTGGAATAACACGGCTCAGTAGCATCTAGAATTTGCGAGTTACATCCTTCACATGTAGATATTGTGTAGAGTTCTCTTTTTCAAGATACTCACTGTTGCGTCTGCATCAGGGGCATGTTGGTGTTATCGTACGTGTCCGCATGCAGAGGGGGAACCATTTCCCCTGTCCCTGGATGGAAAACTGGAAGTGTGGACAGGGGCCAGGCAATTTCTCTGTGTTTAGACATGTCTCGGAGCTCTTTTGTTGATTTCTGGATTGAGCGGTGGTGAACAAGCTGGATGCTGCATAAAAAATAATAAATAACATAAAATGTGTTATTAAAACTTTAATTTAAAATTTTAATACAAATTAACGAAAAGATTCCTTTGTCATGTATTACACATATAAACTACAGCTGGTGTTCAGTGTGGTGACTAAAAAGATCAATCAATCCGTTACTCATCATTTTAACATTTTCAAACTTTGTGTCTCTGTTCCATGAATCATTTATGAACCATTAACACAGTCTGCTTTACATAAAAACATTGAAGTAGAAGTTCTCAAGCACCGCTCACGAGGAGCCAAGAAAAAAAAGAATAAAAGAAATTCCGTTAACACATAGACACATGCAGGAGTAGAAAAACATGGCTGCTTTATTCCAAACACAGCGCCACCTCGTCGTCAACAGCAGCTGTAGTATTGCTGCTGGGCCCCTTTCCATTCAATAGGGCTATGTCTTGGATAAACTTTTGGGGACTGATCACTGTGTATATAAACCTTCCATATATTGATAAGCCTTTCGAACAGTGATGATCTCATATGATGTAACCAAACAGGACGATTAAAATTTAACCTTCAAGTGGTTGAGGGCCTTGAAGAAGGAAAATTAGGAAGTCCAGAGTGGGGCACGTCACAATATATTCAAGGTATAACAAATATATATGCTCTGTAAGGTACTATAATTTAGTTCTATTATTTGTGCACTAAAAACCACTATTATGTCATATCTGATCCTCATGGTACTGTTAAAAAGACAAAATAAAATGCAGCATGGTACCACCATGTTCTTCATCATATGGCACTGGTGAAGAAGCGATGGCACATGTTGCCGCAGCACTACGGAGCCCTGCGGTAGAGCAAGGAGACATGATCTCCCCGCAGTACCACTCTCCGTTCTGTAGACCACAGGTCGCTTTAAGCTTGTGGTCTACAGAATGGCAGGATGATGCAGTGACTGAGCCACCGACGCACGCACATGATGTCAGAATCCCGGCATCAATGCGTTGGTCCACCAGGTGGACTCGTCGCGATCCTGGATTAGGTGAGTACATGATATTTTTTATTGGTGTTTCTAGGGGGGCATTATACAGTGTTGGTGGCCGTCATACATTGTAAGAGCAAGTGTGGGGCCATTATACAGTGTGGAAGCTAATGTCGGTGCCATTATACGATTTTGGGGAATACTGTGAGGAGCCCTCATACAGTATGCGGCCTAATGTGGGGCCCATCATACAGTGTGGGGACTATTTTGGGGGGCCCTCAAAGTGTGGGGCTCTCAAAGTATGGAGACTATTATGGGGAGCTTTCATACAGTGTGGAAGCTAGTGTGGTGACCACTGTGGGGGTCTTTAAAATGTTGGGACTGTTGGCCCATCATGCTGTGTATAGGGGAGCTGTGGACCTATCATACTGTGTATAGGGTAGCTCTTGGCCCATTATACTGTATATAGGAGAGCTGTGGGCCCATTATACTGTTTATAGGGGAGCTGTGGGCTCATACTGTGTATAGGGGAGCTGTGGGCCCATTATACTGTGTATAGGGGAGCTGTGGGCTCATTATACTGTGTATAGGAGAGCTGTGGGCCCATTATACTGTGTATAGGAGAGCTGTGGGCCCATTATACTGTGTATAGGGGAGCTCTTGGCCCATTATAATGTGTATAGGGGAGCTGTGGGCTCATTATACTGTGTATAGGAGAGCTGTGGGCCCATTATACTGTGTATAGGAGAGCCGTGGGCCCATTTTACTGTGTGTAGGGGAGCTCTTGACCCATTATACTGTGTATAGGAGAGCTGTGGGCTCATTATACTGTGTATAGGAGAGTTGTGGGCCCATTATACTGTGTATAGGAGAGCCGTGTGCCCATTATACTGTGTGTAGTGGAGCCGTGGGCCCATTATACTGTTTGTAGGGGAGCTGTTATGATCCGGTGACTTTGGAGCCGCATGAACTTTCTCTGGAGTAGGTGGAAACTGTACTGACCGCAAAACCTGAACTAACACCGCAACTAGAAGTAGCCGTGGGGTGTGCCTAACAAACCCTAGACACCTCGACACAGCCGGAGGACTAAATACCCGTATAGATGGAAATAGGAATACTACCTTGCCTCAGAGCAGAACCCCAAAGGATAGGCAGCCCCCACGAATATTGACTGTGAGTAGGAGAGGAAAGACACACGCAGGCAGAAAACAGGATTCAGCAAAAGAGGCCACTCTAGCTAAATAGGGAAAGATAGGACAGAATACTAAGCGGTCAGTATTAAAACCCTTCCAAAAATATCCACAGCAGATAATACAAAAAGTTCCACAATCTAACTAAAGACATGGAATGTATATCTGCCACTCCAGAGAATCCAACAAGACTGAGAAAATACTGACACAATCTAAGCTGGACAAAAAAAAACACTGAATAGCACAGAATTATTAAGCACACAGCATGTGTGCCACAGAAACCAAAACCAGACACTTATCTTTGCTGATTTGGCAGAAGGCAGAAGGAACCAAACCAGGACCAAAACCTCCCAACAACCATGGACAACTGGCAAGGACTAATGAATCCTGCACGCCTAAATACCCCAGTCAGAACTGCAATCAGCAGATACACCTGACCAGGACTGCAACTCAGGGACAACTGCATTACCACCTACAACCACCGGAGGGAGCCCAAAAGCAGAATTCACAACAGTACCCCCCCCTTGAGGAGGGGTCACCGAACCCTCACCAGAGCCCCCAGGCCGATCAGGACGAGCCAGATGAAAAGCATGAACCAAATCAGCAGCATGGACATCAGAGGCAAAAACCCAAGAATTATCCTCCTGGCCATAACCCTTCCATTTGACAAGATACTGAAGCCTCCGCCTCGAAAAACGAGAATCCAAAATCTTCTGAACCACATACTCCAACTCCCCATCAACCAACACAGGGGCCGGAGGATTAACAGAGGGAACAACGGGTACCACATATTTCCGCAATAAAGATTTATGGAAGACATTATGGATAGCAAAAGAGGCTGGAAGCGCCAATCGAAAAGACACCGGATTAATAATCCCAGAAATCCTATAAGGACCAATAAATCGAGGCTTAAACTTAGGAGAAGAAACCTTCATAGGAACATGACAGGAAGACAACCAGACCAGATCCCCAACCTGAAGCCGGGAACCAACACACCGACGCAAAACGTTGAGCCTCCTCCTGAGACAACACCAAATTGTCCACCACCTGAGCCCAAATCTGCTGCAACCTGTCAACCACTGAATCCACACCAGGACAGTCAGAAGGCTCAACCTGCCCAGAAGAAAAACGAGGATGAAAACCAAAATTACAAAAAAAAGGCGAAACCAAAGTAGCCGAACTAGCCCGATTATTAAGGGCAAACTCGGCCAATGGCAAAAAGGCCACCCAATCATCCTGATCAGCAGACACAAAGCATCTCAAATAAGTCTCCAAGGTCTGATTAGTTCGCTCAGTTTGGCCATTTGTCTGAGGATGAAATGCAGAGGAAAAAGATAAATCAATGCCCAGCCTAGCACAAAAGGCCCGCCAAAACCTAGAAACAAACTGGGAACCTCTGTCAGACACAATATTCTCCGGAATACCATGCAAACGAACCACATGCTGAAAAAGCAACGAAACTAAATCTGAAGAGGAATGCAATTTAGGCAAAGGCACCAAATGAACCATCTTAGAAAACCGGTCACAAACAACCCAGATAACCGACATCCTCTGGGAAACCGGAAGATCAGAAATAAAATCCATAGAAATATGCGTCCAGGGCCTCTCAGGGACCGGCAATGGCAAAAGCAACCCACTAGCACGGGAACAACAAGGCTTGGCCCGCGCACAAGTCCCACAGGACTGCACAAAAGAACGCACATCACGTGATAAAGAAGGCCACCAAAAGGACCTACCAACCAAGTCTCTGGTACCAAAAATACCAGGATAACCAGCCAACACAGAACAGTGAACCTCAGAAATCACTCTACTAGTCCATCTGTCAGGAACAAACAGTTTCCCCACTGGACAACGATCAGGTCTGTCAGCCTGAAATTCCTGAAGAACCAGTCGTAAATCAGGGGAAATAGCAGAAAGAACCACCCCTTCTTTCAGAATGCCGACCGGTTCAAGGACCTCAGGAGAATCAGGCAAAAAACTCCTAGAAAGAGCATCAGCCTTAATATTCTTGGAACCCGGAAGATACGAGACCACAAAATCAAAACGGGAAAAAAACAAGGACCATCGAGCCTGTCTAGGATTCAGCCGCTTGGCAGACTCGAAGTAAATCAAATTCTTATGATCGGTCAAGACCACAATACGGTGCTTAGCTCCCTCAAGCCAATGTCGCCACTCCTCAAATGCCCACTTCATAGCCAACAACTCCCGATTGCCAACATCATAATTGCGTTCAGCAGGCGAAAATTTACGGGAAAAGAATGCACACGGTTTTGTCAAGGAACCAACATGATCCCTCTGGGACAAAACGGCCCCTGCGCCAATCTCAGAAGCGTCAATCTCAACCTGAAACGGAAGGGAAACATCCGGTTGGCGTAACACCGGAGCAGAAGTAAATCGACATTTAAGCTCCTGAAAGGCAGAAACAGCCGCAGAGGACCAATTCGCCACATCCGCGCCTTTTTTCGTCAAATCGGTCAAGGGTTTAACCACGCTGGAAAAGTTAGCAATGAAACGGCGATAAAAATTTGCAAAACCCAAAAATTTCTGAAGGCTCTTTACGGACGTGGGTTGAATCCAATCATGAATGGCCTGAACCTTAACCGGATCCATCTCAATAGATGAAGGAGAAAAAATAAAACCCCAAAAAAACCTTCTGCACCCCAAAGAGACACTTAGACCCCTTCACAAACAAAGCATTGTCACGAAGGATCTGAAATACCATCCTGACCTGTTCCACATGAGACTCCCAATCATCAGAAAAAATCAAAATATCGTCCAAATATACAATCAAGAATTTATCAATATAAGTCCGGAAGATATCATGCATGAAAGATTGAAAAACAGATGGAGCATTAGTGAGCCCGAACGGCATCACAAGGTATTCAAAATGGCCTTCGGGCGTATTGAACGCAGTTTTCCATTCATCACCCTGCTTAATACGAACAAGATTATACGCCCCCCGAAGGTCAATCTTCGTAAACCAACTAGCCCCCTTAATCCTAGCAAACAAATCGGAAAGCAAAGGTAAAGGGTATTGAAACTTGACCGTGATCTTATTCAAGAGGCGATAATCAATACAGGGTCTCAAGGAGCCATCCTTCTTAGCAACAAAAAAAAATCCCGCTCCCATCGGTGAAGAAGATGGCCGAATATGCCCTTTCTCCAAAGACTCCTTAACATAACTCCGCATAGCGGTATATTCCGGCACAGACAGGTTGAAGAGTCGGCCCTTAGGAAACTTACAGCCTGGAATCAAATCAATAGCACAATCACAGTCCCTGTTAGGTGGAAGAGAACTGGACTTGGGCTCATCGAATACATCCTGAAAATCAGACAAAAACTCTGGAATTTCAGAAGAGGAAGAAGAGGAGATGGACATTAAAGGAACATCATTATGAACCCCCTGACAACCCCAACTAGTCACAGACATAGAATTCCAATCCAACACAGGATTATGTACCTGCAACCACGGAAAACCCAACACGATAGCATCATGTAAATTATGCAATACCAGAAATCGACAATCTTCCTGATGGGCTGGCGCCATGCGCATGGTCACCTGTGTCCAAAACTGGGGCTTATTTTTAGCCAAAGGTGTAGCATCAATGCCCCTTAAAGGAATAAGGTTCTGCAAGGGCTGCAAGGGGAAACCACAACGCCTGGCAAACTCAAGGTCCATTAAATTCAAAGCGGCGCCTGAATCCACAAACGCCAAGACAGAAAATTATGACAATGAGCAGATCAGGGACACCGATAACAGAAATTTAGGTTGTACAGTACTGATTGTAAATGAACTAGCGATCCTCTTTGTCCATTTAGGGCAGACTGAAATTACATGAGAAGCGTCGCCACAATAATAACACAACCTATTCTGACGTCTGAGTCCTTGTCGTTCTGTCCTAGATAGAATCCTATCACACTGCATTGGCTCAGGACTCTGCTCTGAGGACAACGCCACAGCGTGCACAGTTCTGCGCTCCCGCAAGCGCCGATCAATCTGAATGGCCAAAGACATAGAATCACTCAGACCGACGGGTGTGGGAAACCCCACCATAACATCTTTAACGGATTCAGAAAGACCCTTTCTGAAAATTGCAGCCAAAGCATCATCATTCCATTTAGTCAACACAGACCATTTTCTAAATTTCTGACAATACAATTCTGCCGCCTCTTGACCCTGAGATAGCGCCAACAAGGTCTTCGCCGCTTGATCCACAGAATTAGGTTCATCATATAATAGTCCTAAAGCCTGAAAAAAGGAATCTACATTAAGCAAAGCCGGATTCCCAGATTCCAGGGAAAATGCCCAATCCTGTGGATCACCACGCAGCAGGGAAATGACGATTTTAACCTGCTGAATAGAATCCCCAGAGGATCGAGGTCTCAAAGCAAAAAACAGTTTACAGTTGTTTTTAAAACTCAAAAATTTGGACCTGTCACCAAAAAACAAATCAGGAGTAGGAATCTTCGGCTCTAAAACAGGAGTCTGAACAATATAATCAGAAATTCCCAGTACCCTAGCAGCAAGCTGGTCTACACGAGAAGCTAATTCCTGAACATCCATGCTAACACAAGACTCCTTAGCCACCCAGAGAAAAAGAGGGAAGAAAAGGCACAGCAAACTGCAGAAAAAAAATGACTCAACACCTTTCTTCCCTTCTTCTGAGATGCATTTAACTCATAGTGGGCCAGTTGTACTGTTATGATCCGGTGACTTTGGAGCCACATGAACTTTCTCTGGAGTAGGTGGAAACTGTACTGACCGCAAAACCTGAACTAACACCGCAACTAGAAGTAGCCGTTGTGTGTGCCTAACAAACCCTAGACACCTCGACACAGCCGGAGGACTAAATACCCCTATAGATGGAAATAGGAATACTACCTTGCCTCAGAGCAGAACCCCAAAGGATAGGCAGCCCCCCACGAATATTGACTGTGAGTAGGAGAGGAAAGACACACGCAGGCAGAAAACAAGATTCAGCAAAAGAGGCCACTCTAGCTAAATAGGGAAAGATAGGACAGAATACTAAGCGGTCAGTATTAAAACCCTTCCAAAAATATCCACAGCAGATAATACAAAAAGTTCCACAATCTAACTAAAGACATGGAATGTATATCTGCCACTCCAGAGAATCCAACAAGACTGAGAAAATACTGACACAATCTAAGCTGGACAAAAAAAAAACACTGAATAGCACAGAATTATTAAGCACACAGCATGTGTGCCACAGAAACCAAAACCAGACACTTATCTTTGCTGATTTGGCAGAAGGCAGAAGGAACCAAACCAGGACCAAAACCTCCCAACAACCATGGACAACTGGCAAGGACAGTGAATACCGGAAATACAGCGGTTACCGCAAAAATAGTAAAAATAATGAATAATAATAAGATTTTTCTTTTCCGGTATTCATGACGTGTACTTCCGCCGGCTTCTGTTACTGTTTAGTGCCAATACTTACCATGGCGCTTCTTGATTTATGCGCTTACTTGCGCATGCGCGGTTTAACCCACCCCCCTTTTCTTTTGCATTCTATACCCACCGTGCCACTGGCGGTGTGACGCACGGTTTTCCGTGCTATTCCCCTGCTCGTGGTACGGTATGGGTAGCGCGTTATACTGATTGGCCTTATTTGTCATAATGGTTCATTTTTTTCGGCATTTTATGAGAGGCATCATGGTCACTATGGCAACCTAGCCACTTCAGGTTTCGGGGGACTCGTGTTTCCGCCGCCTATCACTATTTAAACCAGCCAGGGACACCATCCGTTATGCCCCCTGAGGAAGGATAACATCCGAAACGTGCGTTGGGGTGTGTACGCACATCCCAGGAACCCCTATTCTGCTGCCGCTCATAATAAGGTATAGCTATCATTGCACATGCTATTTCATTTGTTGATTTGTGAGGTTGCTCCGCTTCTCAGAGCACTATTCACTTTGTGAGCGATTTGTATATCTCTTTAGGCACTTTCTCCTACACCGCCATATTTTGACGGGGAGATTAATCTGTATTATTTCCTCATTTTTGAGTGGTTCCGGCATGTGTGCACACCTGTCGTTTTTTACCGTCGTCATTTTTGGTTACTTGTATTGCATGCCATTTCTTGGTCTGATTACTGTTTGTCCTTATTATTTATTAATAAAATATTTTCACTTTTATACGTACATGGACTGTTTTGGTCGTCCTTCTTGGCTTGTTAGCCATGTGTTTTTTCTTGAGTTTTGAGGTAGGCAACAGTGGCAATCGCTTTGACAGAAGCATCTGCAAATACGTACAGTCTTGGCTTTGTATTTCTGTAGATAGCACACCCAATGGATCGTACAGACTGTTGATGGTAGACAGGACGCCTCTACGTGTGAAAGGCCTTTCTTCCTGGCTGACCTAAAAGGTGAAAGTGTCTGACTGTAGGTTCCAGAGAAGCCCGAGGCTGCGTTGCATTGGTGCAGGGTCTGATCCCAGGTCCAGGTCTATGAGACCATTACATAAGTCCTGAGAAGGGAATGCTTCCATGAGTTCTTGGCTGTTTGAGGCTATTTTATGAAGCCTAAGGTTCAAGCAGGCAAGCATGTCCTGGGCTCTCCTGAGAAGACTGATGACAGTCTCCTTTGGAGGCATGGCTTTCAGACAGTCGTCGACATAAAAGTCTTTTTCTATGAATTGTCTGACATCTGCTCCGTATTCTGCTTCTCCTTCCTGAGCCGACCTTTTGAGTCCATGAATGGCTACTGCAGGTGAAGGACTGTTGCCAAAGATGTGCACTCTCATGCGATACTCTGTGACTTCTTTAGTATTATCATTCTCTCTGTACCAGAAGAATCTTAGGACGTTCCTGTCTCTCTCACAAGGAAACAATGGAACATTTGCTGGATGTCAGTGATGAAGGCAGTGGAATCCTTACGGAAGCGCATAAGTACTCCCAGCAGTTTGTTATTGAGGTCTGGTCCTGTCAGTAGAACGTCATTCAGGGAGACATCATTAAATTTAGCACTGGAATTGAACACGACTCTAATCTGGCCTAGTTTCTTAGGGTGATATACTCCAAACATGGATAGGAACCAGCATTCTTCAGAGTCTTTGAGAGAGGGAGCTAGTTCTGCGTGACTGTTTTAGAAAATCTTTGACATGAAGGAGAAAAGGTGACCTTTCATCTCTGGTTTCTTTTGTAGATTATGTTTGAGAGAGGAGAAACGTTGTAATGCCTGATTTCTGTTGTTCGGTAGACGTGCTCTGTGGGTTTTGAAGGGTAGAGGTGTGACCCAGCTGTTGGTCCCATCTTTAACAAGTCCCTTGTCCATTATCTCTAAGAACGACTTGTCCCCTACCGACATTGCCACTTGGTTGTCCTGCTTAGTTCTCTGGAAGACTGTGCACCCTAACTGACTTAGCTTCCCGACATATACTGCTGTCGTGAGTAAAGTCTATTAAATGGTTGGGCAGTTGGATGCTGTGTGGCAGTTCCCTGACATGGAACTCATTGTTACAAGGTTAAAACAGAGATGGTCGTCCTTTCTCCAATGTATTTATTAGCATGCTTGTCACAAAAGATGGGGCGTGCATGCGTCCCAAGCATACGTTGCCAATTATGACCCATCCTAGGTCTAGCTTTTGGGCGTAGGGAGCATTGTGGAGTCCATTGATATGACATCTCACTTTCTGAACATGCAGGATATCTCTCCCCAACAGCAGAATTATCTGGGCCTGATGGTCGAGTTTCGGTATAAGGTGTGCTATTCGTTTCAAGTGAGCGTGATGGATTGCTACATCTGGCGTAGGGATTTCAGATCTGTTGTCTGGGATCTGGTTACATTCGATGATCGTAGGTAGTGGTAGGCAGAATTGTCCATCTAAGGACTCGATTTGGTAGTCAGTAGCTTTCCTGGCTGCTGTTGTCACAGTACCTGCACACATCTTTAATTAGTAGGGAGTGCTTGGCCCTTTGATGTTGAATGTTGATCTAGCCAAGGATCGATTACTTTGATCATCCAAGATAGCATACAGTCTTACAGCTTGGTCTCTATGGCCTTTTGGGTACACTCTGACAAGGCATATTTTTGAACAGGACCTACTGTCTATTGTCCCTTTGCAGATTTCTGTACATTGTGAAGTGATCTCTGGCGTAGCTGTATCAGTGTTCCTTTCCTCCCCGCCATGCTCACTGTCAGCTGGCGTGTTTTGTGTACTCCATGGAGCTGGGCCAGGGTGTAGAGCGGTGTTATGATCTGTGGTGCCACATTCTGTGCATTTTACACTGACCTTGC
Source organism: Ranitomeya variabilis (assembly GCF_051348905.1). NCBI lineage: Eukaryota > Metazoa > Chordata > Amphibia > Anura > Dendrobatidae > Ranitomeya > Ranitomeya variabilis. The sequence goes on along the minus strand of NC_135233.1, from coordinate 910,933,941 downwards.
AATCCTTGGCGAGATGAGTTGTGGACGAGCAGCACTTGTAGCAGATACCGTTTTCTTTCAGGAAGCTTCTGCGATCTGGCATAGATTTTCCTCTGAAGGCTCTGCACTTCAGGAGAGGATGAGGCTCCTGATGAAGTGGGCACTGCTTGTCAGGGTCCTGCACCTTTGTCTCTCATTGGGAGCAGCCAGCAGACCTGTAATTAGAACCTGAAGAAGAAACATAAGTCTTGTGTATTGCGACAGATGTTCTGCGTGGATTTGCAGGTGGTGTAGGTGTGGCATATGGTATTGCAAAGTCAAAGCTGGGATCGTTTCTAATTCTTGCTTGTTGGTGTATAAAGTCTACAAAAACGGAGAAGGGAATGGAACATTGTGTTTGTGTTTGTATTTGTACGTGGAACCATGTGTGAGCCACCTCTCCTGTAGATAGTAGGGCAACTTTTGGACTATAGGGTTAACACCTCTGGCTGTGTCGAGGAACGAGGAATGCAAGTCCCTGTAGGTCGTCTTCGTATTTGGCAACTTGGACTTCCATTAGCAGGTCGCTTAGTGCTCTAAGTTTCTGGAGACCTTTGTTAGATATTTTAGGGAAGTCATCGATTCTTTTGAACAAGGCTCTTTCTATTACCTCTGCTGAGCCATAACACTCATCCAGCCTCTTCCAGATCTCATTGAGGCCAGTCTCAGGGCGGTTTATATTAATGTCTCTGATCCTTACTGCGTGTTTGACCAACTCTTCTCTCAGGTATTTGACTAAGAGGTCTATCGCTTCTCTGTGTTGTAGCCTCAAGTCTCTAATGACATTTTGGAAGGAAGTTTTCCAAGCTCTGTAACCTTCAGCTTGGTCAGTGAATTTCATGAGTTCCTTGGCAACCAGTTCACGTCGTGTAAAGAACTTAGCAAATTCTGTTGGGAACCGGTTGTTAGCAGAGTATACTGGTGATGGGTCGCCCTGATAGTGATATGAGGTGCGTTCGTACCTGTTAGTGTCCTCAGGGTGGCGCCAGCCGATGTCGTATTGCTTCGGTCTGATGTACGGTGTGTCAGCAGGGTGATCTACGTTGGTTACATGGTGAGGGGCAAGGTAGTCATTAGCAGAGTTGTTTTGCCTCACGTTTTCATGTTCGTTTCTGTCCTGGAGCTGAGCCTCATGACGACTCTCGCCCACTTCGCTGGAGACGTCGTATTCTTGTTTTGGTGCTGGTTCAGGGTTATAGTTTGGATCAAGAAGTTCATTAACATACTGAGATGTGCGTTGTGGTGAGTTTTGCAGTGGAAACTCCAGACTCGACATACTGCTTTGGGTATGCAGCTTGGGGTTTTGTGCGGCTTCTAGCGATTCTGCTTCGGCGAGGGCTGCGGCAGCTTCCCTTTATGCTGCTAAGGCGACATCCACGCGTGCCTTCTCTAACTGCGTCCTTCTATCTTGGTCGGCTCTCTCTAAGCGTGACCTTCTCTCTTGGACATCTAGGCGTGCTTTCTCTAATTTAAGTTGCATCTCTTGGTCAGCAAAGCTCGCTCGCATTTTGGCGGCTTCAGCATTTGCGCGGGCAAGGGTGACCGCGCTGCTGATGGATGTTGTTTTTGAGGAGACGGAAGTAACAGATCTTGTCCTGTGTGATTTGTGAGACATGGTGTCTTGGGAAAGTGATTGGCTGTGCTGTAGCTGTATTGAGTCTCTGTGTAGCCGGTGACTTGAATCCCACTAGTTGGATGGCTGCCATTTCACTGTTCTGTCCTCACTAAATGAGGCAGGCTCATATGTAGCTATACAGGCAGCTAAACCGGAGTCCAATAAGGAGACTGTGGTTGAGTCTGTGCTTTTATTGAACGTAGTAGTATATTGACGGGTTGAAACTGTAAACAATCATATACATACAATCAGTGCATGGTATAGCAGAAATACATACTACACATGTTGTACATTATGCATGAACATTTACAAGGCTAGTAACTGAGCTGACTACAACTGACTAAGCTAGGCTAATATTAGAGCAGAAATTCCCTACTGAAAGCATAAAGACATACCGGCGATGCAATCGCAAGGGGGATGAAGTGAAAGCATCTTTCCTTGAAAGCAGAATGAAGGAAATGAAAGAAAATGGAGGGACATGGAGGCTGAGCTACCATAATGCATTGCAAAGGGGGAGGAGAATCAGACATGGAAAATAGAAAAAATAGAACTGTGAACATGACTCTGACCGCTAGAGGGAGCCAAAACACTACAGACAAATAAAGGTATGAATATATCAGTTCCTGTATACTCATACTACTGAGAAAACTGCAAATTATGCAAACAGATAATGAGAAGAAACAAATTAGATGACAGAGACAGAACAGTTCTTTTAACTGCAATCTGTTAATTGTTCCCTGCTGTGAACTGTCCTCCACCCCCTTCCTCCTACCCCTCCCTCTCTCACCGGGGCTTCATTTCATGGACATCTGAATGGTATAAGATGAATGGTGCTGGTCAGATATTATGACTTCGGTCGATGCGACATCATTTGAAGTGACATCTTTTAAGTGTATCATCAGAAATATACCAGAATTAGTCCAGAAATCGGCCAGACGGTAAGACTAACCACTGTCTTCTAATTTTACTTGCCTTTCTTTTCTTCCCCTGCTCTTTAATCATGTCCTCACTGTTTTTGCTCCACTAATCCTCACTCTCCTTCGCTATCCCCAAACCCCTGCACCCTCGAACCAAATAACTATCTCCCCCCTCTCTCTTACCCCCCCGCCTTGCTTCATCTGCAAACCTGCTCCTTAACCTCAGACCTCCTACTAAAATATAATAAAAGCTGATCACTCTCCTTCACCCACCTGCTTGCCCTCTCTCTGCTCCTTCTCACTGCTGGCGACATATCTCCCAATCCTGCCCCCCCTTCTCATACATCCCACTAATCCCCACCCCTATCCTTCTTATACTAAGTGAAACTACCGCAATCCTTCACACTTAAAATCTGTGCCACTGACCCCCACCCCCCTGCTTCCTCTCTCTGGGGCACTTTGGAATGCCCGCTCCATCTGCAACAAGCTCCACAATCTCTTTACTTCCCCCAACCTTTCCTTCCTGGCCCTCACTGAGACCTGGCTGACGCCCGATAACACAGCCTCCCCTGCTGCACTGAGTTACGGTGGCCTCCAATTTACCCACACTCCTTGCTCTGGCAACAGACTTGGCGGAGGAGTGGGTTTCCTTCTTTCTAAAAACTGCTCCTTCAACCCTATCCAACCCCCACCCTCCCTTATCCTCCCTTCTTTCGTGGTTCACTCTGTCCGTATCTACTCTCCCTCTAATCTCCAAATGGCTGTCATATACAGATCACCGGGCTCAGCCACTCCCTTCATTGACCAATTCTCCACCTGGCTTCTTCACTTTCTCTCAGCTGACATCCCCAACATCATCATAGGTGACTTTAATATCCCTACTAACCCCTGCCAGCCAGCAGCCTCCAAACTCCTGTCCCTTACCTCTTCCTTTGGACTTACTCAGCGGTCCTCCACAGTCACCCACACAGAAGGACATACACTAGACCTCATCTTCACCCGCCTCTGTTCCCTATCTAATCTCACAACCTCTCCATTCCCTCTATCTGACCACCATCTACTCACCTTCTCATCCTTGTTCTCCTCACCCGCCCCCCACGTCCAGCCACTAGCACATCCCTGAAGAACAACACTTGCCTTCAAATTAGCCCTCCCCTTTGCTAAACAGACCTATTTCACAAACCTTGTATCTTCATTATCCTACAGCCCAAAACAACCGTTCAGCACATTCAACTCTCTCCTCCGCCCACCACTGCCACCTCCAACTCCCCTCATCTCTTCCGAAGACTTTGCCATCTACTTCAAAAATAAGATCGACCAAACAAGGCAAACCTTTACCGTTCCACCACCCCACCTACTCCATATACCAGACCTCTGCCCTTCCCTAATGACCTCCCCCTCCAACATCACTGAAGGAGAGCTTACTCACCTCCTTTCCAAATCACACTTCACCACCTGTGCACTTGACCCCATCCCTTCCCACCTGCTCCCCAATCTCGCTAACACGCTCATTCCAGCCCTAACCCATCTCTTCAACGTATCACTATCTTCCCCTCTGCCTTCAAACATGCCAACATCACACCCATCCTCAAAAAAACAAACCTTGACCCAACTGCTATGCCCAGCTATCGCCCCATATCACTGCTCCCATTTGCTTCAAAACTCCTTGAGCAGCATGTCCATGCTCAACTTTCCTCCCACCTCTCATCTCACTCTCTCCTTGACAACCTCCAGTCTGACTTCCGCCCCATTACTCCACCGAAACTGCCCTGACCAAAATTACTAATGACTTAGAGCCAAAGCCAACAGACAGTTCTCCATCCTCCTCCTTCTCGACCTGTCCTCTGCCTTTTACACAGTTGACCACTGACTTCTGCTACAGATTCTTGGCATCAAAGACCTTGCCCTGTCCTGGATTGCCTCATACCTTCCGATTACACATTTAGCGTTTCCCACTCCCACACTACCTCCTCATCCCTCCCTCTCTATTGGTGTCCCTCAAGGCTCTGTCCTGGGGCCCCTACTTTTTTCTTCTATACCCTTGGCCTAGGACAACTCATAAAGTCCTATGGCTTCCAGTGCCACCTCTATACGGACGACACTCAGATCTATCTCTCTGGCCCAGATGTCACCTCCCTGCTGTCCAGAATCCCGGAGTGTCTATCAGCCATATCCTCCTTCTTCACCTCTCGCTTCCTAAAATTCAATGTAGACAAAACCGAACTCATCATCTTTCCTCCACTTCAGGTATCTCCCCTACCCGAGCTATCTATTATGGTAAACGACATCACGCTCTCTCCCGCACCTGTAATCCGCTGCCTCGGTGTAATTCTCGACTCTGCCCTGTCCTTCAAACAGCACGTCCAAACTCTTGCCACCTCATGTCACCTCCAACTCAAAAATATCGCCAGAATCCATCCCTTCCTCAGCCCTCAATCTACTAAAACTCTTGTGCATGCCCTCATCATCTCCCGTCTCGACTACTGCAACACCCTCCTCTGTGGCCTCCCCGCTAACTCTCTTGCACCACTCCAGTCTGTCCTCAACTCCGCTGCTCGCCTAATCTACCTCTCTCCTGCCTTCTCCCCTGTTTCTCCCCTCTGCAAATCCGTCCACTGGCTCCCAATTACCCAATGAATCCAGTTCAAACTACTAACACTGATCTAGAAAGCCATCCGCAACCAGTCCCCTCCCTATATCTATGAACTAATCTCCCAATAATCTTCCCTCACGCAGTCTTCGATCATCCCAAGACCTCCTACTCTCCACCACACTTATTCGTTCCTCACACAACCGCCTGCAAGATTTCTCCCGAATATCCCCCATCATCTGGAATTCCATGCCTCAACATGTCCGATTATCCACCACCCTCGAATCCTTCAGACGGAACCTGAAAACCCATCTCTTCAGGAAAGCCTACAGCCTGCAATAACCATTCTGTTGCCTCAGCACCACCCGAGCTGCCGCCTCACCACCACCAGAGATGCTGCACCCCCGACCTTCTGTCTCTTCCCCATTATCCCATAGAATGTAAGTCTGCAAGGACAGGGTCCTCTCCCCTCTGTACCAGTCTGCCATTGTAAATTAGTTTACTGTTGTGAGGCAGTGACCCCTGGTACAGCTAGGGGGCGCTGTATGTGCTCTGCGGAATGTGCATGGAAGCGTAGTGAGGCCATGAGGGCGTAGTACAGACACAGGTGTGGCTGTAATTAGAATAGTGAAGCAGTGACTGATTAAAAAGCCCTGTAGTAGTGGGGGAGGTGTGTCAGTGTGTTCTTGGAAGCAGACAGGACAGTTGTTTGCAGAGCTCTCTCTGTGTGGAGCAGCACAGAGGCTAAAGGAACCAGAGAGACTGACACCCTGCGTCTTGGGCTGTCTTACGTCTACCCGGCTGCACTCCAGAGGATAAAGAGTGCAGTGCGCTGAGTGAGTACAGAGACTTGTTACCGGCGTGCGGTCACCCAGGGAAACTGGACAGAGGGAAGTTCGGCCTGTGTATTGACTGCGTCATATAGCCATGCATTATTAATGGATTGTATGAAGAAGCCGTATACCATATTGACTGTGTGAAGTAACACAATAAAAGAATGTTTTGTTTGAACTTGTTTGGGTCACTGTTGTTTCACTGTGTATGGTCATACCGCTGCATTGCACTGTAAACAATACCTATTACTCTGTATGTAACCCCTTTCTCATGTACAGCACCATGGAACTAATGGTTACTATATAAATAAATAATAATAATGATAGTGCAGCGCCCCAGAGTCCTGGTCGTTGCAGTACTGTGGCTCCGCCGCTAAGGGTGGGCTATGGTACGTCTGATGGCACTGAAGGAGTTCATCTGACCAGGTATCACAGACACCAATACATTTCACAGTCTGGCCTCCAGGGGGAGCTAAGGGTGCTATTCATTAGGCCACTCCTCACAGTCTGGTAAAACTGGGGGTTAGGCAGGAAGTTAGAGAGAACGCTGACTGGGTTGGAACCAGGCAACACCTTGTGGCAGAGGGTGTTGTAGGGGAAGATTCGGTAGGGTCCCTGTCAGGGGTGGGATCCTGACAGAGGCCTGGCAAACAGAGAGAAAGCTACGGGACCGCGCCTGCACTTCATAGCGGCGGTGCCCTAAGAAAGGACAAGAAGCGAGATTTACTGTGCTGAGTGAGAAACGAGATCAAAGCAAGAAGGAGAATACCAGTAGGAGTCATGCTGTAAGATCGAGGCAACATCCTACTGAGGTGCAAACAACCGGCGGCCGGAACGCCGAGGAGGTACAGAGCTCTAAGCCATACTTCAAACCAACGGCAGGACAGTCAGTCACAGGCGGGCTGTCTCACCTAAATCACCTACGCAGACATAGGGGGCAACCTTTGGAGAGGGGCGACTCTAGGGTCCCGGAAGAGCTCCGAGCCTACCCGTCATACGGGTGCGTCCCAACCATAACACCAGGGAGGGACGGAGGATTAGCAGAAGATCATCTAATCGAGTTGTGAGGGAACACGAGAAACAGACACAACAGTTGTGGGGTACTATCCCGTAAGCTCAGCAGGGGAGGACCACAACACATAGCGCTAGTAGGAAGGCACAGATTTCCACCTGCAAAGGGAACTCTGGAGGTGCCATCGGACCGGCCGGACTTGCGCAGCCTGGTTAACCGTATTCCGGATTGAGGACTTTGAGACCTTCAGTAAAGAGGTAAAGAGACTGCAACCTGGTGTCCTCGTTATTAACTGCGACCGGCACTACACCGCACTACCAACACCATCCACACCTATTCTCTATTTATTTGGGCGCCCCTCAGCAGGGTCACGGACCGGGCCTAGCCACCGTGACAACCCCAGAGCAGAGACTCAGAGGCCCGGTACCGGGTACCCCTCGGCCCTGCGGCAGTGGGGGCGCTGCAATAGCGGGAAAGTGTTATCCCACAGCCTGTCAGGATGATGGTAAAGTGTTATCCCCAGCCTGTCAGGATGGAGGAAAAGTGTTATACATGACAGCGCAGCAAACACTGGATGTTTGGGCCCTTCATCAAGTTAATGGGGTTCGGGTACTGCACTCTTTCCGGAACCCAAACTTTTTGTACCTGTTCGGCCGAACCCAATTATTCAGGTGTCCGCCCATGTCTTTTAAAGATTTGTCTGAGAGCCAGATGCAGCCATCAAAAGATCCACATCTCGCTCGCGAACCATAGGTTCCCGACCCCTGATCTGCATGATCATAGCTGTCGAACTCAGTGATTGGCTACTACAATGTCAAAATGTTGACATGATGTCGCTACTGCAGCCAAGTAATGGAGAGCGGGGCAGTGGTGGAGACGCTGTTTTAAAACCAATTAAGGATATGAAAAGCAAAATGAGTTTTCTTACAAGAAACAACTGTACATATCAGGAAAAGTTTTATGGAAATGTACAACCCCTTAAAGAAAATGTACAACCCCTTTAAGAAGAAGGAACATTTATATAGAGATTAAATCAAAGACAAGGTGAGACCCTTCTACATCATAGTTGAGAAATTATGTTGACCCTGAGTGTACCGTGATCAACAGAAGGGTCACGCTGTCTTGGAGTATGTGCACACGAGCCGTACTTGTGCAGAGTCCCACGGGCAGCGGCCAGATGTTACAGCACAGTGGATGGGATCTCAGGAAATCCCATGTCCACTATGCGTCCTCTGACGCCCATGGATCACCTGCAGAGATGGGCATGCTGCATGTCTTCCGGATAGTGGGCACCCGGCCTTAAGGGTAGAATTAGATTTTCGGACCTCCTTGGAGCACTGTTGTCAGGATCACTGGGGGTCCCTGTGATCAGGAAGTTATACTTGGGTTCTGGCCATTGGGACCCCCTGTAATCTCAGAAACAGAGGCCTAAAGAGCCTCACCCCCATCTAAATTAATTGGTCCTAGTTCATTACAGCTTTGACATCAGAATTCTGATTGAAAAGTCACAAAATTTAGGCGCAACTCCGAGTTATTTCTACAGTTTGTGAATTTTGGCATCTTCACACCAGTTTCTCCCAGCTCTACCAAAATGGGCAAAGCTGAGGTGGGCCGCACAGGAGCGTGACCCCACAACCTATCTAATAGATGACGACCTGTGGTGGTCCGTACTGCAGAAATACGGCTCCAGTACCTGAATGGATGGAGATTTCCGATGTGGCGCACAGGAGCGTGACCCCACAGCCCATCTCATCGATGACAACCTGTGGTGGTCCGTACTGCAGAAATACGGCTCCAGTACCTGAATGGATGGAGATTTCCGATGTGGTGCACGTCACTCGTCAGACGCTTCACATTCCAGAATGGCGTGCACCTCTTCATGAAAAGGGAATCAGAATTCAGCATCCCCTCATAAAGTCTGGCGGTCCTGATGAAATTGGCCAATATTGGACCGTTAGTGATGGATCGGGGCAGAGGCGTAGCTAGGGTTTTGGCTCAGGGGGGGCGAAGCTTCTGAGTGGGCCCCTAACCAGGTTACCTTGATTACAACTCGGTGATGCGCCCTAATAGTGGAGGAGAACCTCAGCAGATGACCGCGCTGTTACTGAAGATAATCTCTATATAACGACCAACATGGATATTACCGCCATATGGTCAGTGGCAGATACCAGCCCTACAGAACATATAAGAGATCACAGCACAGTTACAGATAATGTCTTACCGCTGACGTTCTTTATGATGGAGTCGTCACTTTTCCTGTCTTTTCCATCTCGCCCAGACTGACATGACAACTTCTTCCAGCAACGACTCGGCTACAGAGAATACAACAAAGACACGTTTCACTTCTCATATTCCAGCCCCATCACCATCTATTCCCAACCTGCACAAACTCCTCATCCTGCTGATACCCCAATACTGAGCCGCTGCTGCCATGTGTCCCTATTACTGCCCCTGATACCCCAATACTGAGCCGCTGCTGCCGTATGTGTCCCTATTACTGCACCTGATACCCCAATACTGAGCTGCTGCTGCTGTATGTGTCCCTATTACTGCACCTGATACCCCAATACTGAGCCGCTGCTGCCGTATGTGTCCCTATTACTGCACCTGATACCCCAATACTGAGCCGCTGCTGCCGTATGTATCCCTATTACTGCACCTGATACCCCAATACTGAGCCACTGCTGCCATATGTGTCCCTATTACTGCACCTGATACCCCAATACTGAGCCTCTGCTGCCGTATGTATCCCTATTACTGCACCTGATACCCCAATACTGAGCCGCTGCTGCCGTATGTGTCCCTATTACTGCACCTGATACCCCAATACTGAGCCGCTGCTGCCGTATGTATCCCTATTACTGCACCTGATACCCCAATACTGAGCCGCTGCTGCCGTATGTATCCCTATTACTGCACCTGATATCCCAATACTGAGCCGCTGCTGCCGTAAGTGTCCTTATTACTGCACCTGATACCCCAATACTGAGCCGCTGCTGCCGTATGTGTCCCTATTACTGCCCCTGATACCCCAATACTGAGCCGCTGCTGCCATGTGTCCCTATTACTGCCCCTGATACCCCAATACTGAGCTGCTGCTGCCGTATGTGTCCCTATTACTGCACCTGATACCCCAATACTGAGCCGCTGCTGCCGTATGTATCCCTATTACTGCACCTGATACCCCAATACTGAGCCGCTGCTGCCATATGTGTCCCTAATACTGCACCTGATAACCCAATACTGAGCGCTGCTGCCGTATGTGTCCCTATTACTGCCCCTGATACCCCAATACTGAGCGCTGCTGCCGTATGTGTCCCTATTACTGCACCTGATACCCCAATACTGAGCCGCTGCTGCCGTATGTGTCTCTATTACTGCACCTGATACCCCAATACTGAGCCACCGCTGCCGTATGTGACCCTATTACTACCCCTGATACCCCAATACTGAGCCGCTGCTGCCGTATGTGACCCTATTAATCCACCTCCTACCCCAATACTGAGCCGCTGCTACCGTATGTGTCCCTATTACTGCACCTGATACCCCAATACTGAGCCTCTGCTGCCGTATGTGTCCCTATTACTCCACCTCATACCCCAATACTGAGCTTCTGCTGCCATATGTGACCCTATTACTCCACCTCATACCCCAATACTGAGCCACTGCTGCCGTATGTGTCCCTATACTGGCCCTGATACCCCAATACTGAGCCACTTCTTCTGTATGTGTCCCTATTACTGCACCTGATACCCCAATACTGAGCCGCTGCTGCCATATGTGTCCCTATTACTGCCCCTGCTATGTGGTTCTGTGTGTCCTCTAAATTCTAAGGCACCCCTCTATAATATAGCAATGCCAGGTGCAAGTGCCCTAGAAAACAGTGTCCATATTGTGCCCCCTAGAAAGTAATTGTTCTGTGTGCCCCTTTGATAGTCACAGTAACCTGAGTTCCCCTATAACAAGAAGTGCCCACTTTACATTTAATAATGTCCCGAGTCTGCCCCCTGTACAGCTCCCCTATACACAGCATGATGCTCTCTTATACACAGTATACTGACCCCTTAGTAGCCTCCAAACTGATGGCTCCAACACTGTAATCCCCACACTGTATGATGCCCCTCTAGATACCTTCCATATAGTATAATGCACCAGATCATCCTCAATATAGTATAATGCACCAGATAGTCCTCAATATAGTATAATTTACCAGATTGTCCTCAATATAGTATAATGCACTCCCCATAGGCCTGCTCTATATTGTATAATGCACCCCCATAGACAAACTCTATAGCACAAGGCAGCACCCGCAGGCAGACCCTGTAGTACAAGGAAGCACCCGCAGGCAGACCCTGTAGTATAAAGCAGCACCCCTATAGGCAGACCCTGTAGTATAAGACAGCACCCCTACAGGCAGACCTTGTACTATAAGGCAGCACCCCTATAGGCAGATCCTGTAGTATAAATCAGCACCCCCATAGGCAGACCCTGTACTATAAGGCAGCACCCCTATAGGCAGACCCTGTAGTATAAGGCAGCACCTCCATAGGCAGACCCTGTAGTATAAGGCAGCACCCCCATAGGCAGACCCTGTAGTATAATGCAGACCCCCCATAGGCAGACCCTGTAGTATAATGCAGACCCCCCAAAGGCAGACCCTATAGTATAAGGCAGACCCCCGTAGGCAGACCCTGTAGCATTAGGCAGACCCCCCATAGGCAGACCCTGTAGTATTAGGCAGACCCCCATAGGCAGACCCTGTAGTATTAGGCAGACCCCCCCATTGGCTGACCCTGCAGTATTAGGCAGACCCCCCATAGGCAGACCCTGTAGTATAAGGCAGACCCCCCACAGGCAGACCGTATAGTATTAGGCAGACCCCCATAGGCAGACCCTGTAGTATTAGGCAGACCCCCCATAGGCAGACCCCCCATAGGCAGACCCTGTAGTGTTAGGCAGACCCCCATAGGCAGACCCTGTAGTATTAGGCAGACCCTGTAGTATTAGGAAGACCCCCCATTGGCCGACCCTGTAGTATTAGGCAGACCCCCCATAGGCAGACCCTGTAGTATTAGGCAGACCCCCAATTGGCAGACCCTGTAGTATTAGGCAGACCCCCCATATGCAGACCCTGTAGTATTAGGAAGAGCCCCCATAGGCTGACCCTGTAGTATTAGGCAGACCCCCCATAGGCAGACCCTGTAGTATTAGGCAGAACCCCCCATAGGCCGACCATGAAGTATTAGGCAGACCCCCTCATAGGCAGACCCTGTAGTATTAGGCAGACCCCCCACAGGCAGACCCTGTAGTATTAGGCAGACCCCCCACAGGCAGACCCTGTAGTATTAGGCAGACCCCCCATAGGCCGACCCTGTAGTATTAGGCAGACCCCCCGATAGGCAGACCCCCCATAGGCAGACCCTGTAGTATTAGGCAGACCCCCCATAGGCCGACCCTGTAGTATTAGGCAGACCCCCCGATAGGCAGACCCCCCATAGGCAGACCCTGTAGTATTAGGCAGACCCCCCATAGGCCGACCCTGTAGTATTAGGCAGACCCCCCTCATAGGCAGACCCTGTAGTATTAGGCAGACCCCCCATAGGCAGATATAAACCAAAAAAGAAGAAACCACCGAAGGTCTACTCAGTGCAAAAAAATGGAAAACTCATGTAATTATACCAATAAATATTATAGAAAAATTAGTACATGAAATCCATATAAGATAAGGGTAATAATAAGTATAAATTTATTGAAAAAACCTACAAATAGGTATATAAATACATCATACAAAAAAAGACAGAAGGTGCACAGGTATAAAAACAGCTGAGAAAAAAACAGCGCATAAGATGTCAAAATGTTGCGCTGAAGACGACACAAAAATAATCCTAATCACTGCTGCACACCCCGCAAAAACACCCCAAGAATACTATAAGTTACAACAGCCAGTGGTAAACGATCATATATGAAAAAATAACAAACCACAAAGGCTGTAGATATAAATACTGGGGCCACCAAATGCTCGGCTATAATGCTCAGATATTAAGGGAAATACCAAGGGTAATACCAGTGGTAAACAGGCTGAATACTCATACCTTGAGACATTACAGCAGTGGAGAGCGGGTGTGCAGACAGCGAAAAAAGAGGCTCGACTCGCGTTTCACCGCCTTGGCTTCATCAGGAGGCCCCCATAGGCAGACCCTGTAGTATTAGGCAGACCCCCAAAGGCAGACCCTGTAGTATTAGGCAGACCCCCCCATAGTCAGACCCTGTGGAATTAGGCAGACCCCCCATAGGCTGACCCTGTAGTATTAGGCAGACCCCCCCATAGGCAGACCCCCCCATAGGCTGACCCTGTAGTATTAGGCAGACCCCCCCATAGGCCGACCCTGTAGTATTAGGCAGACCCCCCCATAGGCAGACCCTGTAGTATTAGGCAGAACCCCCCATAGGCTGACTATGTAGTATTAGGCAGACCCCCCCTCATAGGCAGACCCTATAGTATTAGGCAGACCCCCCCATAGGCAGATTCTGTACTATAAGGCAGCACCCCTTAAACAAATAAATAACTACTCACTTCTCTTCTTCCTGGTTCCTGCACTGCTCCCGCTCGACTCCTGATAGCCGGTGGCGGGCAGTGACTCATAGCGCCCGCTGTCAGTGTCGCCGACGTCAGACGCTGACAGGGGGATGATGGGAGGAGCGCAGCGCAACTTCCCTCATCATTGCGTTCAGCTGTATCGGCTAAATGCTGGTACAGCTGACCCTGCAATGACGGGCGGGGCCCCCCGCCTGCTCAGGGGCCCCATAGCGGCAGAGCAGGGAAATCGATTCTCCCTGCTCTGCCGCAGAAGGTAACTGTATCAGCGTGTTGTTAGGGTAGCGTAGCCCCAGGTGGGCCCCCTCAGAGCACTGGGGCACCCGCACCCTCTGGTAGCTGCGCTACTGGGTCGGGGATAACTTCTTAGGCTACTTTCACACTTCTGTCTTTGACAAGACGTCACAATGCGTTGTTCTGTGTAAAAAACGCATCCTGCAAAGTTGCATGTTCCATACGTCGTGCACTGGATGCGTCGGTATTTGGCGGGCCGTCGTATCGAAAAAAACATTCAAGGGAACGTTTTTTCGTACTTTGGGTCCTGCATTTTAAACTGCGCAGGCGCGGCCGGAACTCCACCCCCTCCTCCCTGCGGCTTCATAATGGGCAGTGGACACGTTGAAACACTGCGTCCGCTGCCCATGTTGTGCTAAAAAACTTCAACGTCTGTCGGTACGTCGCGCTGACGCTAAGCGATGGCCGTGTACCGATGGAAGTCTGAAAGAAGCCTTAGCTGGCATAAATCCTTTACAGTACCAGAAAAATCATCCTGTGTTTCTGGCACTGACAACCAGGTAACAGACTCTGGGTGCAAAATGATCTGTTATGCAGGAATAAAACGTGTAGAATTCCTCATGTGACAGACTATGTAGCTATGGTATATGAAGCTACATGGAGGGGTCTCTGGCTTCTGTCACAGCAGCACACAGTAGCAGCTGTCACATGGCGGTTTCCGTAGTGTAGTGGTTATCACGTTCGCCTAACACGCGAAAGGTCCCCGGTTCGAAACCGGGCGGAAACACGTTTTCTGCTGCCAAGCTATTTTTTATTTTAATCCCTTTTTCTTTTTCTTATTGTTCCTTCCCACTTGTGTTTTCACTTTCAGTCTCCATCTCCGGTGTTTAACCCTTGTATTACCGTGTATTGCGCTATGTGTATGTGCCGGGTGCTTCTTGTGCCGCTCACGTGCCCACACGCTGTGTCACCACCACAGATGCCGCTCTCGGCTCCACACTACCTTGCACGGCCAGCATCACTCTGCTCCCGGCGATCCAAGAGTTAATGAGCTCAAGTGACGTCATCCCGCTACGCCATTCCGGCTACAACAATGGCTGACTGGTGAGGTGAGCGGCGCGGATGTTTGGGGTTATTCTCGCTGCGGGGGACACAGTGTAAACACAGAGCGCTGCCCGCTTCTGCTGTGGCCTGTGCTCACTGTGCGGTGGTCGCTGGAGCTGCCGTCCTGTGTGGTGCCCCCCAGAACTGCTGTCTTGTCTGTGTGATGGTCACCACAGCTGTCGTCCTCTCTATAGTTGTTCCCCAGAGCTGCTGTCCTGTCTGTGTGGGTAGCTGCCCTTCTGTCTGTGGTGATCCTCTCCGCTGCCGTCCTGTCTGTGCAATGGCCCCCGCCGCTGCCCTTCTGTCTGTGTAATGGCCCCCGCAGCTACCGTCCTGTCTGTGTAATGGCCCCCCGCAGCTACCGTCCTGTCTGTGTAATGGCCCCCGCAGCTGCCGTCCTGTCTGTGCAATGGCCCCCGCCGCTGCCATCCTGTCTGTGTAATGGCCCCCGCCGCTGCCGTCCTGTCTGTGTAATGGCCCCCGCAGCTACCGTCCTGTCTGTGCAATGGCCCCCGCAGCTGCCGTCCTGTCTGTGCAATGGCCCCCGCAGCTGCCGTCCTGTCTGTCTAATGGCCCCCGCAGCTGCCGTCCTGTCTGTGCAATGGCCCCCGCCGCTGCCATCCTGTCTGTGTAATGGCCCCCGCCGCTGCCGTCCTGTCTGTGTAATGGCCCCCGCAGCTACCGTCCTGTCTGTGCAATGGCCCCCGCAGCTGCCGTCCTGTCTGTGCAATGGCCCCCGCAGCTGCCGTCCTGTCTGTCTAATGGCCCCCGCAGCTGCCGTCCTGTCTGTCTAATGGCCCCCGCAGCTGCCGTCCTGTCTGTGCAATGGCCCCCGCAGCTGCCGTCCTGTCTGTCTAATGGCCCCCGCAGCTGCCGTCCTGTCTGTGTAATGGCCCCCGCCGCTGCCATCCTGTCTGTGTAATGGCCCCCGCCGCTGCCGTCCTGTCTGTGTAATGGCCCCCGCAGCTACCGTCCTGTCTGTGCAATGGCCCCCGCAGCTGCCGTCCTGTCTGTGCAATGGCCCCCGCAGCTGCCGTCCTGTCTGTCTAATGGCCCCCGCAGCTGCCGTCCTGTCTGTCTAATGGCCCCCGCAGCTGCCGTCCTGTCTGTGCAATGGCCCCCGCAGCTGCCGTCCTGTCTGTCTAATGGCCCCCGCAGCTGCCGTCCTGTCTGTGTGGGTGGCCCCTACAGGTCCTGTTATCACCTCTGATGTCACATATTATCAGCTGACAATGTTACTGAATGGGTTCTCCTGCTTTGCCATACACCCCCTATACACCAGTGACGGTTGGGAGTCCCAAGTCCCTGTGTGTATAGAGACCAGTGTCTCATTCACTTCTATGGGACTGTCTGAGATACTGAGCTGCTGGTCCCATAGATGTGGATGGAGAAGTGTCACACAGGCGACCATGGCATCTCCGATCCTGTACAATAAAGGGATTTCTAGGATGTTGCGTTCCGTAGGCTTCACTGTACAAATAATAAAAATAATTTTACGCCACCGCAAGAATGTACGTTTTCCCCCTCTTAAATGAACGGGAAAACATGCTAGTAAAAGCAAGTAAAATCGTGCCAATTTTACGCAACGTCTTACCAGCCAACACTCGGGAGTTTGTGTAAGACGTTCCAGCCATACACACCGGTACAAAGTATGTTTCTCAATGCTACTTTGTGATTTAGGAATGTATGAAAGTACATGATGCAAAAGCTCAATCAGTGAGATCAGTCCATTAAGATGAGGGCTTCAGCCTCTATTTAACTCTTGAAAAGGGAAGGTCCCCAAAATGTCACACCCAACTGATGGCGTGTCCCCAATGCAGTGTTTCTGCAAAACTTGGCTGAAAACAGGATTTGTTGGACTGATCGCACGTCGTGAGACTGACAGAGTTTTTGATCTTGTGCTATTTCTGCTTATTGCTGGCACATGTGTGTGCTCATTGTGATCTCCTCTTCCAGGTGAGACATCCCAGGCCTCGCTAACATGGCCCGTGTTGAGCACTGTAAACGGTTGTTAGACAAATTAAAGACGCAGAGAGAGGCCGGCTTCCTGTGTGACTGCACCATTGTGATCGGTGACGTCCAGTACAAAGCTCATAGGAATGTGTTGGCTTCTTTCAGTGACTATTTCAGGGCCCGTTTCAAGGACACCTTGAACTGTAGCATTCTCCTGGACCAGAAGGAAGTGACAGCAGCTGCTTTCCAGACAATGTTGGACTTTATTTATAGCGGTAACCTACATGCTGACAGGTGAGGAGCTTGTCTTTTACCTTACCTATAAAGTTAACATTGAAATGAAAGTGATGGTTAATTTTATTCCTATCAAGAATCTTCCACAAGACTGAGAAGTAAAGCAGATCTATCACTAGATTTCACAGTACAAACTTCATACAATACTAAATACATCTTAGACCTGATGAGGCTGGTGTACTTTTTAAAAAAATTCATATCAGAATGGCTGTGTAGTCCTTTATTAAAGTTTGACCCAATCTCCACCCACTGGGCCTTATTGACAGCTCCCCAGTGTTCCTAATGCCCCTCTAACTGCTGAGATCTTACTGCTCAGTACAAGCTGTAGCTGTCAAGTCAGTCTGGGTGAACAGAGAATAAGTACCTTTTGTTTTGTGAGATATTTCAGTTTATAGCTGGGTTCCTAAAATGCTCATCTTTATAACTGGGATTGTTTTGCCTTTCTGACATAGATTTTTTTAATGTGAATACTCCAGCTTCATCAGGTCAGAGTATTATCTTAATATTGTTTACAGTTTTGTATTGTTAAATGTAGTGACTGATTAGCTTTCGATAAAACTGTTAAAGGGAACCTGTCACCCAAAACACACCCCCCCCCCAGGCGTTTTTTAACCCCTTCATGACCGTGGGATTTTTCGTTTTTCCGTGTTCGTTTTTCAGTCCCCTCCTTCCCAGAGCCATAACTTTTTTTTATTTTTCCGTCAATTTGGCCATGTGAGGGCTTATTTTTTGCGGGACGAGTTGTACGACATCATTGGTTTTAGCATGTCGTGTACTAGAAAAGGAGAAAAAAATTCCAAGTGCAGTGAAATTGCAAAAAAAGTGCAATCCCACACTTGTTTTTTGGTTGGCTTTTTTGCTAGGTTCACTAAATGCTAAAACTGACCTGCCATTATGATTCTCCAGGTCACTACGAGTTCATAGACACCTAACATGACTAGGTTATTTTTTATCTAAGTGGTGAAAAAAAATTCCAAACTTTGCTAAAAAAAAAAAAAAAATTGTGCCATTTTCCGATACTCGTAACGTCTCCATTTTTCATGATCTGGGGTCGGTTGAGGGCTTATTTTTTGCGTGACGAGCTGATGTTTTTAATGATAATATTTTGGTGCAGATACGTTCTTTTGATCGCCCGTTATTGCATTTTAATGCAATGTCGCAGCGATCAAAAAAACGTAATTCTGGCGTTTCTAATTTTTTTCTCGCTACGTTGTTTAGCGATCAGGTTAATGCTTTTTTTTATTGATAGATCGGGCGATTCTGAACGCGGCGATACCAAATATGTGTAAGTTTGATTTTTTTTTTTTTTATTGATTTAATTTGATTGGGGCGAAAGGGGGGTGATTTAAACTTTTATATTTTTATTATTTTTTTTCACTTTTTTTTTTACTTTTTTTTTTTTTTTACCCTTGCCATGCTTCAATAGCGTCCATGGGAGGCTAGAAGCAGGCACAACACAATCGCCTCTGCTACATAGCAGCGATCTGCTGTTCGCTGCTGTGTAGCAGAAAATCAGGTGTGCTGTGAGCGCCGACCACAGGGTGGCGCTCACAGCTGCCGGGGATCTGTAACCATAGAGGTCTCAAGGACCCCTATGGTTACAATACTGAAGCATCGCCGACCTCCGGCATGTGACGGGGGTCGGCGATGCCGTCATTTCCGGCCGCCCGGCCGGATGCGGTAGTTAAATGCCGCTGTCTGCGTTTGACAGTGGCATTTAACTAGTTAATAGGCGCGGGCAGATCGCGATTCTGCCCGCGCCTATTGCGGGCACATGTCAGCTGTTCAAAACAGCTGACATGTCCCGGCTTTGATGCGGGCTTACCGCTGGAGCCCGCATCAAAGAGGGGCTTCTGACCTCGGGCGTACTATCCCGTCCGAGGTCAGAAAGGGGTTAACTAAAAGAGCCACCTTGTGCAGCAGTAATGCTGCATTCTGACAAGGTGGCTCTTTTAGTTATTGGTGCTGTAACTGCCGAAATAATCAGTTTTGTTATTTGTCCTAAATACCTTTTCTTCAGACAAGGAGGCAGGCCTTTCCCCCCTGCTTTAGACGCCACACAGCCGTCACTCAAATCTTCTTGGCGCCGGGCGCCACCTCCTCAGCGCTGTTTTGAAATGAGCCGGCACCTGCGCTCTTTTCTCCTGCCTTGGGCAGGCGCAGTGAGCGCTACCCGTCTGTCCTCTGTGCGTACGTACGCCCTGCCTGTGAATCCCAGCCCCGCAGTGTCTGATGATTTATTCATACTACGGGGCTGGGATTCCTGGGCATGCGCATTGTGTGTCTAAGCCTCTCACCCTCTCCCACCGCCTGCTGCACACACACACACCAGCTGTGAGGATTTGGCAAGGTTTCAGGCGATTGCACGGAGGAGGGATCACCTGAGGATGCACACGTTGTAGCAGGCGGTGGGAGAGGGTGAGAGGCTTAGACACGCAATGCGCATGCCCAGGAATCCCAGCCCCGTAGTATGAATAAATCATAAGACACTGCGGGGCTGGGATTCACAGGCTGGGCGTACGTACGCACAGAGGACAGACGGCCAGCGCTCACTGCGCCTGCCCAAGGCAGGAGAAAAGAGCGCAGGCGCCGCATCATTTCAAAACAGCGGTGAGGAGGCGGCGCCCGGCACCAAGAAGATGTGAGTGACAGCTGTGTGGCGTCTAAAGCAGGGGGGAAAGGCCTGCCTCCTTGACTGAAGACAAGGTATTTAGGACAAATAACAAAACTGATTATTTTGGCAGTTACAGCACCCAGAACTAAAAGAGCCACCTTGTCAGAATGCAGCATTACTGCTGCACAAGGTGGCTCTTTTAGTTAAAAACGCCTGGGGGGGTGACAGGTTCCATTTAAACACTTAAAAATGTTTTTTTGGCCATGCAGGGGCAGTAATTAAGAAGGTTCTCTCAGGTCCGTTTTATGCTGTATAATAATACACATGCAGCTCTGCACCCATATTACAACCCGACTGTGGGTCAGAGCAATGAGTAGTCATCACTGTGTTAGTTTGGTTGATCAGAGATGCACATGTTTGTTTTAAACTGGGAACTAGTAAATGGCAGTCTCTCTAGTGGAAGGGTGGGGAACATTTTTTTCTCTAGTCACCTTCCACGACGGCATACGGAGGTTGCCTCTTTGCCCTGATGGGGAACAGGAAATAAGGAGAGGTTAAAAGGCCCTCCCTCCTCCCACTTACCAGTGTCTTTTCTGTTCCCCCATGGGACAGAGAGAGGTTCCGTGTGCTGTGGTGGCCTGCAACTACAGTACCTTTTGAGGCTTTGCCCTCTCCTAAGCCAGGCAACATGTGGTCGCATTCCGCCTCCCCCTCTTGCTGCTCCTGTCGTTCCGTTTGGCGGTAACCTCGGGACTTCTTCCTGGCCTTCCCGCACCCCCTTGAGGGTAGAGCAGGCCAGTGATCCCGACCAGAGTCCTCCCTGAGCTCTCCGGTCTCCTCTCCCTCCTCGCGCTCAGCTGGCAGCCCGGAAGTGGTCGCGCACGTCACTTCTGGGTCATTCTGTTCCATGGAGCGCAACACTTCCGCCGGCGGCACCTTGTGCAGGACGCCATTCCTCTATGCTTGGACCAGGAGGGGAGGAGGGAACATGATTGTTGCTGGGGGCAGGGGCCTACTATTCAGTATAAAACCTGCCTGAAGACGCCGCAGGTAAGACTATCCTTCGGTATGGAAGGCAATACCTGCCCTGCGCCTGCAGAGCCCAGCGCTGCCCCTGCCAAAGTGCTGCAGGAATGGGGTCCTTACATAGATAGCCTAAGGGGTCTCTTTATCTGACTCCACTCTCCCTCTCGTTCCAGGGAGACAAGTGTACCCCTAAAACTGCTATAAAGAGAAAGTGTGCCATCTGCAATATTAAATTGCCCTCGTTATGGGACAAAAAATTCTGGCAATCATGTACTGATAAAATAGTCAGAGCAGAGCAACCCTCCCTATTGGAAGAGATCCGCTCGCTTGTTAAGCAAGAAGTGCAGTCTTCCCTGGCAGCTTTTACCCCTCCCCCTCCACCACCTTCTCCAGGGAAGAAAAGGAAGATTCAGGTTGAGGATTCTGAGTCCGAATCAGACCTCTCCTATGCTTCATCCACTGGTATACGAGAGGAACTCATGTCACCCATAGCCCCTGAAACCTTGAATTATCTTTTTTCCTCGGATTGGATTGGGGATCTAGTATCATCAGTACGCAGCACTATGGGGTTGGAGGAAGAGTCAGAACCTCAGTCCATACAGGACCAGATATTTGACGGGATAACCAAGGGTAAATGTGTGGGATTCCCGGTACACTCTCTAATATACTTGACATGATCTCTCAAGAGTGGGAATCGCCAGAAAAACTCCTTAGCATTCCCTCTGAGATGAAACACAGATTCCCCATAGAAGGTGATTCAGTAAAATGGGACGTTCCCAAGGTCGACTCACAGGTGGCGAGAGTTGTGAAAAGAACCGCCCTTCCATTTGAAAATTCTTCGCAGTTGAAGGATCCGATGGACAGGAAGTCTCTTGGAAAACATCCTGGGAGACTTCTACGGTAGCCTTAAAAGCTAATATTGCTTCGACCTGGGTAGCTGGAGCCCTCTCCCGCTGGTTAGGGGAGCTAGAGTCCCATATATCTCAGGGTACCTCTAGAGGCGAACTGCTGGACTCTCTGCCTAGCCTTCTTAGGGCTACTGGATTTTTGGCTGATGCCTCCATAGAAACCATCAGAGTTGCTGCTAGGTCTCTTGTACAAACTAATTCCGCTAGGAGAGCTCTCTGGCTCAAGATGTGGTCTGGTGACATCACCTCCAAAGCCAAATTATGTGCTATACCCTTTAAAGGAGACTGTCTTTGGGCCTTCTGTAGACGAAATCTTGGAAAAAGCCACAGACAAGAAAAAAGCTCTTCCAGAACAAAAACCACCTAAGAAAAGGTTTTTTCGTCCCTCACAGCCCCAAGCCTCTCAGAGAGGAAAAGGCAAGATTGGGAGGTGGAGCTGTCCAAAAGGTGGAGGAAAGACTATCCTTATCCCCCAACAACAGCAGTCTCAACAGGAGAAGCGGTGACTTCAACCCAGTGTCGGGGGGGGGGGACTCTCAAAATTTTTCCTTCAGTGGCAAAATATCACCAGTTGCCTCTGGGTCCTCAATGTCATCAGAGAGGACCTGTTAATATAGTTTGTCTCCTCCCCTCCACGGGGTCTCAGGGTCACCTCCCTTCCCTTTTTAAGAGACCAAGCAGCATTGCTAGTAGGTCTCAGAGACCTGACAAGATCAAATGTAATATCTCAAGTTCCAGTATCAGAAAGAGGTCTAGGACATTACTCTCAACTATTTCTAGTACCCAAGCCTTCGGGCGAGTCTCGTACCATTATAAATTTGAAAGGACTCAACCAGCATGTAAAATACCGCAGGTTCAAAATGGAATCGGTAAAATCGGCCGTTGTAATCGGAGTTGTGTATTTTTTTTTAAATGCTTTTAATGGTTTTTGTATGTGGTGGTTTTCAATAAAAAGCATTCTTATATAAAACTTCATAAAAAAATTTCTTGGTGATCCCCTTCTTTTTTATGCATACACTTTTTCTTTGATTTGTGCTCTGTTTTGTATGCATTGGGTGATCCCAGTATTCTTGTATTGATTGACGGTGCCCGCTTATTCATAAACATAAACAAGTGATAGAACATCATCAGTTCAACGTCCTTCCATTTGGAATCTCCTCTGCACCAATAATCTTCTCAAAGATAATGGCGGAGGTAGTGTCCTATATCCGGAACCAAGGCATCTGTATAGTGCCTTACCTGGACGACTTGCTAATAGTGGCCTCCACCAAGACAATCCTAAAATCTCACGTATCAAAGACTCTCGATATTCTAACATCCCTGGGGTGGGTCCCGAATCTGAAGAAATCCCAGCTACGGCCCTCCAAATCCAGGAAATTCCTGGGAGTTCTCTTGGACTCTGCAAAACAAATGTCTTTTCTTCCAGAGGACCACCATCTAACCTTAGTAACAAAGGTCAAGACGTTCAGGGACACGAGATCTCCTACTCTCAGGGAGTGCATGTCACTCCTGGGTTCCATGACTGCCTGCATCCAATCAGTGCCCTGGGCTCAGGCCCACTCCAGGATACTTCAAGCTCATATTCTAGAAAACTGGAACGGCCATCCCATCTCTTTAAACAAAAGGCTTACACACGCCGGGTCGAGTCAGAGCCTCCCTAGCATGGTGGATAAACCTAAGAAATCTTCACAAAGGTGTCAGCTGGACTCAAGTCCCGTTGGCTACAATCACAACAGACACCAGCAAGAGGGGCTGGGGAGCGATGGTAAACAACATCCCTTTTCAAGGACTCTGGGACCAGACGACGAGCAGGAAGTCGTCCAACTACAGAGAGCTAAAAGCTGTAGAGGAGGCCCTTCCAGCAGCAGGCTAACTTATCATGGGACAACATATTCGAGTATATTCGGAAAATAAGACTGCAGTTGCTCATGTCAGACATCAGGGCAGTTCGAAGTTCAACAACTTAAAAAATGTCTCCACCCGAATAAGCTACTGGGCAGAGAAATACCTACTGTCTCTGACAGCAGTACATTTGAAAGGCTCTTCCAACACCCAGGCAGACTATCTGAGTCGCCAGGATATACAGCCAGGAGAATGGAGCCTGAACAGTCGAAGCTTCAAGATGATTGTAGACAGGTGGGGTCTGCCGGAAATCGACCACTTCGCATCTCGTCAAAACACTCAGGTCGAAGCCGCCTTCTCCCTAAATCCCAGGGACGGCTCCAGGGGAGTAGATGCTCTAGCCCAGAAGTGGAATTTTCACCTGGCCTATGCGTTTCCACCAGTTCCGATTTTGGCAACAGTTTTACGAAAAATCCGAGAAGAACAAACTGACTATATTAATAGCCCCTTTGTGGCCAAAAAGGAGTTGGTACAACCTGATCATCGATCTGCAGGTAGACGTCCCGATCCAATTGCTAGTAGAGAATGACCTGCTCTTGCAAGGACCCATTCATCACCTGTATCCCCAGAAATGGAATCTAGTGGCATGGTTACTGAAGCCCAGGTGCTGAGAGCTAAAGGGCTATCAGACCCAGTAGTTGCTACACTTCAGAGATCAAGAAAACCAGTAACCAACGCTATATACAATAAGGTCTGGAAGAAATTTTCATCTTTCTGCCTCCCTAATCTACCAGATCCCCTCTATCCAAATTTGTAGCAAATTCTAGATTTTCTACAGAAAGGCTTAGAGTTAGGCCTCAAGCCTAGTACATTAAAGGTCCAGGTCTCAGCCCTCAGTTGTAATTTCAACTAGGATCTGGCAGGTCATCGCTGGATTAAGAGGTTCATGACGTCAGCCTGCAGAATGAACCCTAAAACACAATTGGTGGTTCCCTTATGGGACCGTAACTTAGTACTACAGGGGCTTACAGGTCCACCATTTGAGCCCTTATCCTCTTGTTCTACGCAGAATCTTGTTTACAAAACAATCTTTCTGGTGGCTATAACCACGGCAAGAAGAGTAGGAGAACTTCAAGCCCTATCAATAAGAGAGCCCTACTTGTCTATTAGGGAAGACCCCATAGTACTTCGTCTCGACCCTTCTCTTCTTCCAAAGGTAGTCTCCGAATTCCACCACTCTCAGGAAATTGTCCCACCTTCCTTCTGCCAAAATCCAGCACAAATACAAAAGAAGAAAGATTCCATACTCTTGATGTCAGACGTATTGTACTACATTATTTAGAGCAAACCAGCTCTTGCAGAATCGACCAAAATCTAATTGTCCATCTCTTTGGACAGAATAAAGGGAAAAAGTAGCGAAAAGCACTATTTCTAACTGGATTAAGAGAGCTATAGCAGAAGCATATCTTGCTCAAGACAAAACTCCCCCAGTAGGGATCAAGGCCCACTCAACTAGATCCACTTCAGTCTCCTGGGCAGAAAGAGCAGATGCATCCGCAGAACAGATCTGCAGGGCAGCTACACGGTCTTCATTACATACTTTCTCCAAGCATTATAGATTGGACATATTGCCCAACAAAGATTTAGTCTTCGGCCGGAAAGTTCTCCAGCCCGTTGTCCCTCCCTAGCGCCAAATTAGTTGGTATTCCTCCGTATGCCGTCGTGGAATGTGACTAGAGAAAATAGAATTAGACTTACTGGTAATTCGGTTTCTAGGAACCTTCCACGACGGCGCTAGTTCCCTCCCTATATTCCTGGATAAAAAATCTGGGATTCAATGGTAAACCGGTGCTATGGTTTTCAGTTATAAGTCACTGGTAAGTGGGAGGAGGGAGGGCCTTTTAACCTCTTCTTATTTCCTGTTCCCCATCAGGGCAAAGAGGCAACCTCCGTATGCCATCGTGGAAGGTTCCTAGAAACCGAATTACCAGTAAGTCTAATTCTATTTTTCCTGCCAGGGACCATTTGGTCACTTATAATATCCGTCAGGGGCTGAACAAAATTATTAGCTTAAAATGTATCCTGCTATATTTGGTCAAACATTTAATTACCGTATATGCTCGAGTATAAGCCGAGAATTTCAGCCCATTTTTTTTTTTTAGGCTAAAATTGCCCCTCTCGGCTTATACTCGAGTCATACCCAGGGGTCGGCAGGGAAGGGGGAGCAGCAGCTGTGTAATAATAATCACCTGCTCCTGGCGCGGTCCCTGGTTCCCCCGGTGCTGCAGCTTCTTCCTGTAGTGAGCGGTCACATGGTACCGCTCATTACAGTAATGAATATGGACCCGACTCCCATAGGGGTGGAGCCGCATATTCATTACTGTAATGAGCGGTACCATGTGACCGCTCACTACAGAAAGAAGCTGCGGCGCTGGGGGAACCAGAGACCGTGCCAGGAGCAGGTGAGTATAACGCAGTGCGCGATATTCACCTGCTCCTTGTTCCACCGCCGCATCTTCCCCGTCCTCTGCACTGACGCTCAGGTCAGAGGGAGCGGTGACGCGATTAGTGTGTGCCCTCTGCCTGATCGTCAGTGCAGAGGATGGAAGACACAGCGGCACACGGCGGCGGTGAAACGAGGAGCAGGTGAATATAACAAGTGCCGGGGGCCTGAGAGGTGAGTATGTGATTTTTTTTTTTTTTTTTTTTATCGCAGCAACAGCATATGGGGCAAATGACTGTATGGAGCTTCTTATGGGGCCATAAGCAACGTTTGTGGAGCATTACATGGGGCAAATATCTTTATGGAGCATCTTATGGGGCCATAATCCGCATTTGTGCAGCATTATATGGGACATATTTTAATATGGAGCATCTTATGGAGCCTATCATAAACTGTATGGAGCATTATATGGGGCCTATTTTGTATGGAGCATTATATGGGGCCCATCATAAACTTTATGGAGCATTATATGGGGCTCCTGATTCAATATGGATATTCAAAAACACTTAACCTACTGATGTCTCAATTAATTTTACTTTTATTGGTATCTATTTGTATTTTTGACATTTACCGGTAGCTGCTGCATTTTCCACCCTAGGCTTATACTCGAGTCATTAAGTTTTCCCAGTTTTTTTGTGGCAAAATTAGGGGTCTCGGCTTAAACTCGAGTATATACGGTAACTTCCCCCTAATATGATGGCTGGAATTACTTTTCTTTTGTGAGGCGTGTGCTGTTAGGTGATATCGATAATGTTGGCATTAGAGATGGGCGAACCAGAACACAGACTTCTCCAGAAATTTGCATGATAGCGCGAGAAACACCAGCGGCTCTCATCAGCGGTAAAATCGTCCCTGACGGTTAGGCTGGGTTCACATTACGTTAGAGGCGTCCGTTAGATGGACTACGTTACACAGCGGCATAAAGCGGTGTAACGTAGTCTGTTTAACGCCGCCATTGACTCCAATGTCAGACGCATCACTAGCGCACGCCCACAATGGGCGTGCGCTAGGGATGTGCCTTCATTGAGTGACGGACCCTAAGACGCGGGCTGCAGCGTTTCCGGGTCTGTCACTGCTAGCACAGATAGAGCAATCTGCTAGTTCTATCTGCGCTAGCGTGCTGCCATACCGGCACTTGCCTTTACAGCAGCCCGTTACCGTATGTGTTGAACGGGCTGCTGTAAACACAATGTAAACCTAGCCTTAGAGAGTTGTTTAACACGCTGTCAGAGGACAGCGTGATCCAGCAGCTGTGACCGGCAGTAAAAACGTCACAGCTGCCAAGTTCTGCTGGAGAATGAAATTTCCATCTCCAAAAAGCTTGTCGGCAGAGGGAACCATGAAGTGCTCTAATATTTCCTGTTAGACGACTGCGCTGACTTTGGTCTTGATAAAACACAGTGGACCCACACCAGCAGATGACATGGCTCCCCAAACCATTACTGATTGTGGAAACTTCACACTAGACCTCAAGCAGCTTGGATTGTGGCCTCTCCACTCTTCCTCCAGACTCTGGGACCTTGATT
Organism: Ranitomeya variabilis; assembly: GCF_051348905.1. Taxonomy (NCBI): domain Eukaryota; kingdom Metazoa; phylum Chordata; class Amphibia; order Anura; family Dendrobatidae; genus Ranitomeya; species Ranitomeya variabilis. The sequence goes on along the minus strand of NC_135233.1, from coordinate 910,906,357 downwards.
TCCAAATGAAATGCAAAATTTTCTTTCATCTGAAACCACCACCTTGGACCACTGAGCAACAGTCCAGTTTTTCGTCTGATACATCGCTGTGAGTTTTTTCGCCGCACACAAAAAACATTCCTCTGTACGTTTTCTCCAGCCGCCGGATAACAAATTTTAGACGGATCCGGCAAAAAACGGATGAAACATGAGGCCATCCGGCACTAATACAAGACTATGAGAAAAAACGGATCCGGCGGCTAATTTTGCTGGATCGTTTTTTTTCTAAATTCGCCAGATTGTGCCTGACGGCAAAAACCTGATGTGTAAAAGGGGCCTAAGACGCTTCTTGCTTTGTCTGTTGGTCATGAGTGGCTTGACACAAGGAATGTGACACTTGTAGCCCATGTCCTGGATATGTCTGTGTGTGGTGGCTCTTGAAGCAATGACTCCAGCCGCAGTCCACTCCTTGTGAATCTCCCCCAAATTTTTGAATGGCTTTTTCTTAACAATCCTTTCAAGGCTGCGGTTATCCCGGTTGCTTGTGCACCTTTTTCTACCACACTTTTTCCTTCCACTCAACTTTACATTAGTATGCTTGGATACAGCACTCTGTGAACAGCCAGCTTCTTTAGCCAATAACCTTTTATGGCTTAACCTCCTCGTGGAGTGTGTCAATGACTGCCTTCTGAACATCTGTCAAGGCAGCAGTCATCCCCATGATTGTGAAGCCTACTGAGACAGACTAAGGGACCTTGTGCTTAGAAAGCCTTTGCAGGTGTTTTGTTTTGTTTTTAATTATTCTAATTTACTGAAATAATGACTTTTGGGTTTCATCAACATTAACCCCTTTAACCCCAAGGGTGGTTTGCACGTTAATGACCGGGCCAATTTTTACAATTCTGACCACTGTCCCTTTATGAGGTGATAACTCTGGAACGCTTCAACGGATCCTGATGATTCTGACATTGTTTTCTCGTGACATATTGTACTTCATGATAGTGGTAAAATTTGTTTGATATTACTTGCGTTCTTTTGTGAAAAAAACAAAAATTTGGCGATAATTTCACAATTTTCCAACTTTGAATTTTTATGCCCTTAAATCACAGAGATATGTCACACAAAATACTTAATAAGTAACATTTCCCACATGTCTACTTTACATCAGCACAATTTTGGAACCAAAATTTTTTTTTCTTAGGGAGTTATAAGGGTTAAAAGTTGACCAGCAATTTCTCATTTTTAAAACACCATTTTTTTTTTTTTTAGGGACCACATCACATTTGAAGTCAATTTGAGGGGTCTATATGATAGAAAATACCCAAGTGTGACACCATTCTAAAAACTGCACCCCTCAAGGTGCTTAAAACCACATTCAAGAAGTTTATTAACCCTTCAGGTGTTTAACAGGAATTTTTGGAATGTTTAACAAAAAAATGAACATGTAACTTTTCTTCACAAAAAAAATACTTCAGCTCCAATTTGTTTTATTTTACCAAGGGTAACAGGAGAAATTGGACCCCAAAAGTTGTTGTGCAATTTGTCCTGAGTATGCTGATACCCCATATGTGGGGGTAAACCACTGTTTGGGCGCATGGCAGAGCTCGGAAGGGAAGGAGCGCCATTTGACTTTTCAATGCAAAATTGACTGGAATTGAGATGGAACGCCATGTCGCGTTTGGAGAGCCCCTGAGGTGCCTAAACATTGAAACCCCCCACAAGTGACACCATTTTGGAAAGTAGACCCCCTAAGGAACTTATCTAGATGTGTGGTGAGCACTTTGACCCACCAAGTGCTTCACAGAAGTTTATAATGTAGAACCGTAAAAATAAAAAAATCATATTTTTTCACAAAAATGATCTTTTCGACCACCAATTTTTTATTTTCCCAAGGGTAACATAAGAAATTGAACCCCAAAAGTTGTTGTGCAATTTTTCCTGAGTACGCTGATACCCTATTTGTGGGGATAAACCACTGTTTGGCAGAGCTCGGAAGGGAAGGAGCGCCGTTTGACTTTTCAATGCAAAATTGGCTGGAATTAAGATCGGACGCCATGTCGCGTTTGAAGAGCCCCTGATGTGCCTAAACAGTGGAAACCCCCCAATTCTAACTGAAACCCAAACACATCCCTAACCCGAATATGCCCCTAACCCTAATCCCAACCATACTCTTAACCACACCCCTAACCCTGACACACCCCTAACCCTAATCCCAATGTAATCCAAACCCTATCCCTAACTTTAGCCCCATCCCTAACTTTAGCCCTAACCCTAACTTTAGCCCCAACCCTAACCCTAACTTTAGCCCCTAAACCCAACCCTAACATTAGCCCCAACCCTAACCCTAATGGGAAAATGGAAATAAATACATTTTTTTTATTTTATTATTTTTCCCTAACTAAGGGGGTGATGAAGGGGGGGGGGTTTGATTTACTATTTGTAGCGGTTTTTTTAGCGGATTTATATGATTGGCAGCTGGCCCACACTAAAAGACGCTTTTTATTGCAAAAAATTGTTTTTGCATCACCACATTTTAAGTGCTATAATTTTTTCCATATTTTGGTCCACAGTCATGTGAGGTCTTGTTTTTTGCGGGACGAGTTGACGTTTTTATTGGTACCATTTTCGGGCACGTGACGTTTTTTGATCGCTTTTTATTCCGATTTTTGTGAGGCAGAATGACCAAAAACCAGCAATTCATGAATTTCTTTTGGGGGCGTTTATACCGTTCCACGTTTGGTAAAATTGATAAAGTAGTGTTATTTTTCGGGTCAGTACGATTACAGCGATACCTCATTTATATCATTTTTTATGTTTTGGCTCTTTTATACGATAAAAACTATTTTATATAAAAAATAATTACTTTTGCATCACTTTATTCTGAGGACTATAACTTTTTTTATTTTTTCGCTGATGACTCTGTATGGCGGCTCGTATTTTGCGGGACAAGATGACGTTTTCAGCTGTACCATGTTTTTTTTATATCCTTCTTTTTGATCGCGTGTTATTCCACATTTTGTTCGGCAGTAGGATAATAAAGCGTTGTGTTTTGCCGCGTTTGTTTTTTTTTGTTTTTTTTACCGTGTTTACTGAAGTTGTTAACTAGTGGAACAGTTTTATAGGTCGGGTCGTTACGGACGTGGCAATACTAAATATGTGTACTTTCGTTCTTTTTTTATTTAGATAAATAAATGTGTTTATTGGAACAACATATGTATATATATTTTTTTTTTTTACACATGTAAATATTTTTTTTTATTTGGTTACTTTGTCCCAGGGGGGGACATGACTATATAGTGTCAGATCGCTGATCTGACACTTTGCAGTGCAGATCAGCAATATGACAAGCACAGCAGGGAGGCTTCCCGGCGCCTGTTCTGAGCAGGTGCTTGCAAGCCACCTTCCTGCAGGACCCAGAAGGAGCCCCGCCGCCATTTTGGATCCGGGGCCTGCAGGGAGGAGGACGGAGGAGACCCTCGGAGCAACGTGATCACATCGTGTTGCTCCGAGGGTCTCAGAGAAGCACGCAGGGAGCCCCCCTCCCTGCGCGATGCTTCCCTATGTCGCCGGAAAGCTGCGATCATGTTTGATCGCAGTGTTCCGGGGGTTAATGTGCCAGGGGCTGTCCGTGACCGCTCCTAGCACATAGTGCCGGATGTCAGCTGTGATAGTCAGCTGACACCAGGCCCCGATCGGCCGCGCTCGGGGGGAGCGCGGCCGATCGGGGCCTGGTGTCAGCTGACTATCACAGCTGACATCCGGCACTATGTGCTAGGAGCGGTCACGGACAGCCCCTGGCACATTAACCCCCGGAACACTGCGATCAAACATGATCGCAGCTTTCCGGCGACATAGGGAAGCATCGCGCAGGGAGGGGGGCTGATCGGTGATGACGTACTATCCCGTCGGTGGTCATATGGGCCCATACCACCTCAACGGGATAGCACTTCATATGTCAGAAAGGGGTTAACAGAAATAAATACTTGAAATAGATCACTCTGTTTGTAATGACTCTATATAATATATGAGTTTCACTTTTTATATTGAAGAACAGAAATAAATTAACTTTTTGATGAAATTCTAATTTAGTGAGAAGCACCTGTCTATGAGGCTCTTTAATTTGGGTCAGGAGATGCACGGTCAGTCCATGCACCATGTCTTTCCTCGGACATAAGAATTAGGCTTAAGGGTTCACTCACACCAGCGTGTACATCGGACGAGTGCTTTCTGATTTTTTAATCAAATTGCACTGGAACCAATGTTATTCAATGGGGCAGTGCTGATGCCCGATTTTATTTACTAACCCAGTTTACCAGTGAAAAAGAAAAATCACAACATGCTGCAATTTCACTCGGAAATCAGATGTCACTCGCCTGTTCAAGCTTATGGGTGCATGGATATCATGAGACTGTACTTGGATGATATCAGAGTGCAGTCTGATTTCCGCAGACTCACACAATGGAGAAGGAGGATACATTTTGTTCTCCATCTTCATTTTATGCTGATTTTCAGCTACTTTTTACAGTACCAGCAAAGTCTATGAGATTTCAGAAATCTCATGTACACAGCTTGGTTTTTTTGTCATCAGGATTTTGTGATTTGCATGTTTTTTTGCACAATGGAGCATGTCACTTCTTTCATCGTTTTTTGTTTTTTTTCAGCATATTTCAACCATTGAAACGAATGGGTGGTGAAAAAACACACCAAAAATGCAGGTATTAGGTTTTGCTGCGTTTTTTGTGCCAAAACCCGATTCTATAGCTTTTTCCACACAAATTTTATCATCATGCACAAGAAACAAATCTTGCGTGCAAAAAACGCTGCAAAAACACAAGAAATACTCAGGAAAACGCCAAGTGTGAACTTACCCTTACAGTGTGAGAGAATCGGATCACACTGCTACAGCCTACTACTGATTTTATTTTTTTTTAACAGAGGAATTCTGTCCCCTAAAAAAAAATGAGTGGACAACCCCTTTAATAAATATCTGTTCAAATTGTCATTTAAGGATATTATACCACAAAACCGGTATAGCACGTTTATTTTTTTTATGAGAGAAATTAGGCCTATTAGTGGTTGCTGCTACCAGGAATACATACACCTACACTGTTCAGATTCACTTTCAACAAAAAAGTGTCCAAAAAACTAGTTTCAAAAAATGCTGACAGAGCACAGAGAGTCACTGCAGCGGAGCACAGCCCTCCTGCCCTGGAGCACAGCCCCCCCTGCCCCGGAGCACAGCCCCCCCTGCCCCGGAGCACAGCCCCCCCTGCCCCGGAGCACAGCCCCCCCTGCCCCGGAGCACAGCCCCCCCTGCCCCGGAGCACAGACCCCCTGCCCCGGAGCACAGACCCCCCTGCCCTAGCACAGCACCCCTACTCCAGCCCAGAGCCCCTACTCCAGCCCAGAGCCCCTACTCCAGCCCAGAGCCCCTACTCCAGCCCAGAGCCCCTACTCCAGCCCAGAGCCCCTACTCCAGCCCAGAGCCCCTACTCCAGCCCAGAGCCCCTACTCCAGCCCAGAGCCCCTGCCCCAGCACAGATCCCCTGCCCAGCACAGAGCCCCAGCACAGCACTGCCCCAGCACAGCACAGCCCCCACTGCCCCAGCACAGCCCCCCCCCCGCCCCAGCACAGAGCCCCTGCCCCAGCACAGAGCCCCTGCCCCAGCACAGAGCCCCTGCCCCAGCACAGAGCCCCTGCCCCAGCACAGAGCCCCTGCCCCAGCACAGAGCCCCTGCCCCAGCACAGAGCCCCTGCCCCAGCACAGAGCCCCTGCCCCAGCACAGAGCCCCTGCCCCAGCACAGAGCCCCTGCCCCAGCACAGAGCCCCTGCCCCAGCACAGAGCCCCTGCCCCAGCACAGAGCCCCTGCCCCAGCACAGAGCCCCTGCCCCAGCACAGAGCCCCTGCCCCAGCACAGAGCCCCTGCCCCAGCACAGAGCCCCTGCCCCAGCACAGAGCCCCTGCCCCAGCACAGAGCCCCTGCCCCAGCACAGAGCCCCTGCCCCAGCACAGAGCCCCTGCCCCAGCACAGAGCCCCTGCCCCAGCACAGCCCCCACTGCCCCAGCACAGCCCCCCCGCCCCAGCACAGAGCCCCCGCCCCAGCACAGAGCCCCCGCCCCAGCACAGAGCCCCTGCCCCAGCACAGCCCCCCTGCCCCAGCACAGAGCCGCCACCCCTGCCTCAGTACAGAGCCGCCACCACCGCACCAGCTTGGGATGGGGTTGCCCGGAGGCCACCGCACCAGCCTGGATCACCGAACAACCCTTGTGACCACTCCTCCACCTGTGCCGAACCCTTCCCTGGTAAGCTGAATTCGGACTGTAAGACGGACCCCCATTTGACGCTTTCTTTTTTTTCCCCCCTATTTTCCTTCTGAAAATTTGGGGTGCGTCTTATGATCCGGTGCATCTTATAGTCCGAAAAATACGGTATATGTGTGTGTGTATATACGCTACTGTTCAAAAGTTTAGGGTCACTTAGAAATTTCCTTATTTTTTCAAGAAAAGCACAGTTGTTTCCAATGAAGCTAACGAGTGATTCAGAAATAAACTCTATACATTGTTAATGTGGTAAATGGCTATTCTAGCTGCAAACGTCTGGTTTGTAATACAATATTTTCATAGGTGTATAGAGGCCCATTTCCAACAACCATCACTCCAGTGTTCTTATGGTACTTTGTGTTTGCTAACTGTGTAAGAAGGCTAATGGATGGTTAGAATACCCTTGAAAACCCTTGTGCAAGTATGTTGGCACAGCTGAAAACAGTTTGGCTGATTAGAGAACCTATAAACCTTCTTTTGAGCTAGTTGAGAATCTGGAGCTACAACGGTGTGTACTACTCCCTTCAGAGGAGAGCACAAACAGACTCTAACCAGAGTAGAAAGAGAAGTGGAAGGCCCCGCTGCACAACTGAGCAACAAGACAAGTACATTAGAGTCTGTAGTTTGAGAAATCGACGCCTCACAGGTCCTCAACTGGCAGCTTCATTAAATAGTACACGCAAAACGCCAGTGTCAACGTCTACAGTGAAGTCGCGACTCCCGAATGCTGGCCTTCAGGGCAGAGTAGCAAACAAAAAGCCATATCTGACTGGCTAATTAAAGGAAAAGATTAATATGGGCGAAAGAACACAGACATTGGACAGAGGAAGATTGGAAAAAAGTGTTATGGACAGACGAATCCAAGTTTGAGGTGTTTGGATCACACAGAAGAACATTTGTGAGACGCAGAACGACTGAAAAGATGCTGGAAGTGTGTCTGACGCCATCTGTCAAGCATGGTGGAGGTAATGTGATGGTCTGGGGTTGCTTGCTTTGGTGCTGGTAAAGTGGGAGATTTGTACAAGGTAAAAGGGATTTTGAATAAGGAAGGCTATCACTCCATTTTTGCAACGCCATGCCATATCCTGTGGACAGAGCTTGATTGGAGCCAATTTCATCCTACAACAGGACAATGACCCAAAGCACACCTCCAAATTATGAAAGAACTACTTAGAATACCAGCTGCCTGCTTCTTCCCTATCTATAATGGAGTGGCCAGCGCAGTCACCAGATCTCAACCCCATTGAGCTGTTGTGGAAGCAGCTTGACCATATGGTACGCAAAAAGTGCCCATCAAGCCAAACCAACTTGTGGGAGAGGCTTCTTGAAGCATGGGGTGAAATGTCTCCAAAAGCTTGAAAATTGCATTTGCATTTTTGCAAAATTTCCGTTTTTTTTTTTTTTCATAAACGCAAGTCACATCAAAGAAATTATACCACTAAAATGAAGTACAATGTCACGAAAAAACATTCTTAAAATCAGTGGGATCCGTTGAAGCGTTCCAGAGCTATAACCTCATAAAGTGACAATGGTCAGACTTGTAAAAAATTGGCTTGGTCATTCAGTACAAAATTGGCTCTGTCACTAAGGGTTTAATATCAACTCACATCTTTTTACTTAACCATTACTGGTTATTATTGGAGAAACCCTCCTCCTAAAAAATGACGGGGGGTCCCCACTATATTCAATAACCTGCAAAGGCTAAACAGACAGCTGTGGGCTGATATCAATAGCCTAGGAAGGGCCATGGTTATTGGTCCCCTTCGAGACTAAAATCATTAGCTCTCAGCTGCCCTAGAAATGGTGCACCAATAAGATGCACCAAATCTGACATTTAGCCTCAACCTTCCCACTTGGCCTGGTGAGGTGGCAAGTGGGGTAATATTTGTGGGGTTGATGTCAGCCTTGTTTTGTCAGCTGACATCAAGCCCAGGGGTTAGTAATGGAGAGGCGTCTGTAAGTTAGAGTAGTAAAAAATACACAACAAAAATAAAATACGTTATTTGAAAGAAAGACACAGACACCTTTATTTGAAATAAAAAAGCACAGTTATACTCACCTTACACCTAATACACCAATGCCCATGTCCCCTGTAAAAAAGAAAATAACAACCATATTGCTCACCTGTCTGACGTGAAGATAACCCGTTCTGTCCCACGACGATCCGGATGATTTGGATAGCGGTCACATCAGTGATGTGACTTCTATCCCCGTCAGTGTCTAGCGATGAGCTGTCGTGAAAAAGTTCACCGGAGTTCAAACCTGATGAATTCTTGTCACCTCACTTACGGCACCCCTCGCTGTGTGAGAACTAATGATCTTACTGCCGATCAGAGCTTGTTTGCTGCACTGTCATGTAGATGACAGCATGGCAAACAACGGATGTTCGGCCCCCATTCACCTGAATGGGGTTCGGGTACCATTTCAGTACCCAAACAATACTTTTCTTAGATGTTCATCCGGGCTCGAACATCCTCGGTTTTGCCCATCACTAGTTGCCACTTGTAACTGCTTTTCATGGTTTGCATTCTGGAGCCTGGTCGCCTCTTTGCAATGATAACTTTTCTAAGTTGTTCTCAACACAGTTGTATATTACACTGCAGGTCTCCACAAAGTGGGAAATTCATCACTGCTCCAGTAACATTTATAGAACACAAGCGGTGAGAGTTCTGCTGTATACACCACCTAGGGAACTTCAAGGCTGCTGCATACTTTGCATAGGAGACGCCGAGGCTGCTGCATACTTTGCATAGGAGACGCCGAGGCTGCTGCATACTTTGCATAGGAGACGCCGAGGCTGCTGCATACTTTGCATAGGAGACACCCAGGCTGCTGCATACTTTGCATAGGAGACACCCAGGCTGCTGCATACTTAGCATAGGAGACGCCCAGGCTGCTGCATACTTTGCATAGGAGACGCCCAGGCTGCTGCATACTTTGCATAGGAGACGCCGAGGCTGCTGCATACTTTGCATAGGAGACACCCAGGCTGCTGCATACTTTGCATAGGAGACACCCAGGCTGCTGCATACTTTGCATAGGAGACGCCCAGGCTGCTGCATACTTTGCATAGGAGACGCCCAGGCTGCTGCATACTTTGCATAGGAGACGCCGAGGCTGCTGCATACTTTGCATAGGAGACGCCGAGGCTGCTGCATACTTTGCATAGGAGACACCCAGGCTGCTGCATACTTTGCATAGGAGACGCCCAGGCTGCTGTACTAGAAAGCTATCTTTTCTGATGATTGTCTACATTAACTAGGTAAAATCCGGTGGGTTGTTATTACTCACTGTATACTGCAGTTTCTTTAGGGTCGCGTTCATATCACTCACCTAATAATGGATGATGGTACAAATTTATTATCGAATAAAGGGAATCTGTTTTTTGCTGCACAACCTGAGAACTGTATGATGTAGGAGCAGAGAACCTGATTCCAGCTATATGTAAATTGTAGGGCTTCTTGCTGTAGTTTTTTAAAATCCAAGGTTTGGGTTTTTTTTTGCTGTAACCTGGAAAGCAATGCTTCTACCATTGGGAAGACTGTTATTTCATACCATGATACAACTTTGATATGACATGTCAGTATAACTTACATAAAAATGTTACTAAATTTCCTACAGGTGTCATTTAGAAGAAATCCTTCCTGCCGCAGAATACTTGAGGTTAGAAGAGGTCGTTCTAACGTGCAGAACTAAGCTGGACTTTGCTATGGTGAAGAAATGCTGTAGTACAGAGCTGTCTCCAGCTGAGGCCTGCCCTGACACCAGTACATATCCAGTACATACTGCAACAGTGGAGAAGAGAAAAGATATGTGTCGATCTAAGAAGATGACAAACAGAAAAACTGCAAGGAGCAAAAAGTGGAAAAGGAAAATATCCTGTACCCAAAACCAAAAAACTCCAAAAAACATGGCTGAACAGCAGAAATCTATGTCGGACTCTTGCCTGGCTGTGTATAATCTGGGAGAATCTCTAGCAGATCATCATCCCTCTCAGGAAAAGGATAACTGTTTACTGCCAATCACTACTGCCCTGGACTGTGAAAGCCTTCCACCAGAAGCGAATGCTGCAGCGGCCACATCACTCAACCACAGGCAAGTCAGGCCGCCACAGCACGGCGCACTGAAGGAACACTGTATGGCGGATATTACAAGTGCATCTAACATGTGCAGGTTGGAAGGTATAGTGAAAGAAGTGGATGAGAAATACTTTAAGAATAAACCAACGTGCAATATTTGTGGGAAGGTTTTCTCAGAAGCCAGCAGTCTTCGGCGACACATGCGGATCCACAAAGGTGTGAAACCTTATGTGTGTCATCTCTGTGGAAAAGCCTTCACTCAGTGTAACCAACTAAAAACTCACGTAAGGACCCATACAGGTAAGACAATTAGACTTGCACTAATGTTATTTTTGGGCCATTATCAACAATTATTTTACTGGTTTTCCAAGTTCAGAACATCTTTACCATAGGCCATCAATATCCGATGGGTAAGTGTTCAACTCCTTGCAACTGCACCAGTTGGCTGTTTGAAGGAGCCACAACACACGGTGTCCGCTGCAGCCTCTTCTGCACTTTTTACCATGTACACCTTTTAAATGTTTGTCTTGTTCACTGAACATTGTCCTATTCACTTAAAGGGGTTTTTCAACAGTAAAATATATATTTTTAGGCATCAATTTATTAAAAATAATAGCATAGCTGCTGCTACATAGACAGCTTGCATGTAAACAGAGCAGAAGAGTTTACAGCACAAGCAGTGCAACAGTACTGATTGGTAAGGATGCCGAGTGTAGCTAAACCTGCTTTTTTAACTGCCTAGTTCATACTCTTTCAAAGCTGCTTTGAGCTGCTGCTCTAGTAAAGCTATGTTCACATCACATTTACTCCCATTCACTGGCTTCTTTGGAGCTCATAACCCCTGCAAAAATGGTATTTGCGCATATGCGTTGATGGAGCCATTGTCTAGTCGACTGCTTCTTCCTGCCCACCTCAACTAGGAGTGTACGGCCAAACAATAAGGCATGACAGAGAACACTGATGATGTGGAAAGCATTAGGAGAAACTCAAAAGGTTTCACACATTTGCCAGTTTTGATCAAATCAGAGAGTCGATCGATCAGAGGGAAAGGGCACACAACCAGTGTCTGTTAGTGTACCAGCTTGTCTGCTCTCAGATGCCCAGTCATAAGTTTTTCTTACAACCAAAGAGATATGAAAAGAGGAATGGCTTTACATTACCTAAGGGAGAAGATATTTTAATTGGGGAAAGAGTGTTTTAGTTGGGAATAACAAGGTCATAAATCATGGAAACTGTTGAATTCCTTGAAAACTGGTTTTACTCAGTATCCTATACCTTCTGTACAAAAGAAAGCTTATCACAAAGACACCTTCATATCAGATACAACGCCCTGTGTTATTGCTTTTATGAATAATTCTTATAAAGCTAATTTAAAAATACTAAATTATCAAAGATAAATTGTCTAAATAATAAGCAAAGTATAAATATTTACCATAACAATGTGACTCTGTCTGCATCACTATATCTAATGGCCTTATCAGCGCGGACACGCAAATTCTGTTTTGCGGGGGCTCAGTTATAATGTAACCACTGAACATAGCTTGGAAATTAAAACTCATAAACACCATTTACAAAAACTTCCCTGTCTGAATATGGGAGCAGCGATGCGTTTGTAAATATTAGTACAGATTGTTTTTGTGCTCCTACTTATTCACTGGTGTGAACTTGGTAGCATTATCTGCCATTTTACAGATACATTGAAGCTGCAGATCAGTCACTGTCTGTACAAGCCTGCTTGCTCTCATTACACGCGCTGCCTGTCCTCTCACCCCATTACACTGCAGAGAGACTGCATGTCTGAATGCCAATGCTGCTGTGATCTCGGGCCATTATTATTATTATTATTATTTATTGTTATAGCGCCATTTATTCCATGGCGCTTTACATGTGAGGAGGGTATACATAATAAAAACAAGTACAATAATCTTAAACAATACAAGTCATAACTGGTACAGGAGGAGAGAGGACCCTGCCTGTGAAGGCTCGCAATCTACAAGGGATGGGTGAGAATACAGTAGGCGAGGATAGAGCTGGTCATGCAGCGGTTTGGTCGATCGGTGGTTACTGCAGGTTGTAGGCTTGTCGGAAGAGGTGGGTCTTCAGGCTCTTTTTGAAGGTTTCGATGGTAGGCGAGAGTCTGATATGTTGCGGTAGAGGGTTCCAGAGTAGGGGTGATACGCAAGAGAAATCTTGTATAAGATTGTGGGAAGAGGAGATAAGAGGGGAGTAGAGAAGGAGATCTTGTGAGGATCGTAGGTTGCGTGTAGGTAAGTACCAGGAGACGAGGTCACAGATGTATGGAGGAGACAGGTTGTGGATGGCTTTGTACGTCATGGTTAGGGTTTTGTACTGGAGTCTCTGGGCTATGGGGAGCCAGTGAAGGGATTGACAGAGGGGAAAGGCCGGGGAATAGCGGCGGGACAGGTGGATTAGTCGGGCAGCAGAGTTTAGAATAGATTGGAGGGGTGCGAGAGTGTTAGAGGGGAGGCCACAGAGCAGGAGGTTGCAGTAGTCAAGGCGAGAGATGATGAGGGCATAGGCTAGGGTTTTTGCAGATTCTTGGTTGAGGAATGTACTGATTTGTGAAATATTTTTGAGTTGAAGTCGGCAGGAAGTGGAAAGGGCTTGGATATGTGGTTTGAAGGAGAGATCAGCGTCAAGGATTACCCCGAGGCAGCGAGCTTGTGGGACTGGGGAGAGTGGGCAGCCATTTACTGTAATGAATAGGTTCGCTGGGGGGGTCGCGTGAGATGGGGGAAAGATGATAAATTCTGTTTTGTCCATGTTAAGTTTCAGAAATCTAGCGGAGAAGAAGGATGAAATAGTGGACAGACATTGAGGGATTCTGGTTAGTAGGGAGGTGATATCTGGTCCAGAGATGTAGATCTGTGTGTCATCAGCATAGAGGTGATACTGAAAGCCATGAGATTCTATGAGCTGTCCCAGGCCAAAGGTGTAAATGGAGAAGAGCAGCAGCCCTAGGACTGAACCTTGTGGGACTCCAACAGATAGGGGGCGAGGTGAGGAGGTGGTGTGTGAGTGGGAGACGCTGAATGTCCGGTCTGTTAGGTATGATGAGATCCAGGATAGGGCCAAGTCTGTGATGCCAAGGGATGAGAGGGTCTGTAATAATAGGGAATGGTCCACTGTGTCAAAGGCAGCCGACAGGTCGAGGAGGAGGACAGAGTAGTGTCGCTTGCTCTTGGCGGTTAAGAGGTCATTGGTGACCTTAGTTAGGGCAGTTTCAGTTGAATGGTGTGACCGGAAGCCAGATTGTAAGCGGTCAAAGAGGGAGCAAGAAGAGAGATGGGAGGACAGTTCAAGGTAGACGTGTTGTTCCAGTAGTTTGGAGGCATGGGGAGAAGTGATATAGGGCGATAGCTAGATACAGAGGATGGGTCAAGAGAAGGCTTTTTGAGGATAGGTGTGACTGAGGCATGCTTAAAGCTTGAGGGGAAAACACCAGTTGTTAGTGATAGGTTGAAGAGATGGGTGAGGTTTGGGATGAAGTGGGAAGGGATCGGGTCAAGTGCACAGGTGGTGAGATGCGATCTTGAGAGTAGAGTGGAGAGTTGATCTTCTGAAATGGTGGATAAGTTGGTTTTGGAGGTGGAGGGGCTGGGAAGTCGGGAGGAAGGGCTCTGGGGGTTGTTGACCAAAACTGTCTCTGATGTTATCAATCTTCTGCTTGAAAAATGAGGCAAAGTCTTCAGCTGAGATAAGTGGGGAGGGAGGAGGTGCTGGGGGACGGAGGAGAGAATTGAAGGTGTTGAATAACTGTTTAGGGTTGTGAGACAGGGAGGATATGAGAGATGAGAAGTAGGTTTGTTTAGCTGTGGCGAGTGGTCTTGAAAGTAGTGAGGGACTGTTTGAATGCGATCTAGTGCTCGTTGGAGTGGGATCTTTTCCATCTGCGCTCAGCAGCCCTGGAAGCTCGCCTCAGTTCTTTGGTCACGCTGGTGTGCCAGGGCTGTCTGTTGATTTTACGAGCTTTGGTATGTGTAAGTGGGGCAGCAGATTCCAAAGCTACAGCTATTGTGGTGTTATATAGAGCGGCAGCGTCATCCGCATTGTGTAAGGAACTTATATCTGTGAGAGGGAGGAGGGTTTCAGAGAATGAATGTTGGTCAAGATGTTTAAGATTTCTGCGAGGGTGTGAAAGTTTGTGGGGTGGGGATTGTAGACATGGAGTGGAGAGGGAAGAGAATGTGAGAAGGTTGTGGTCAGAGAGAGGAAGAGGTGAGTTAGAGAGGTTAGATAGGGAGCAGAGGCGGGTGAAGCCAGCACATTTCCTTACACAGCTGTTAATTCCTCATTTACTAAGCTACATGCCTGTAAAGAGTAGTTAAAGGTTTGCAGTGAATCAAGTCTCTTCCTACTCTGCTCCATAGCGAAGTGTGCAATCTCCAAGAGAACGATGCCAGTACATGGCGTACAGCACTGGTGAGTCAGGTTAGAAATACACATCTACATGCTGAGTTTCATATCCTTAAAGGGCCACTGTCACCCCCCTCCAGGAGTTATAAACTAAAAGAGCCACCTTGTGCAGCAGTAATGCTGCATTCTAACAAGGTGGCTCTTTTAGTTTTAGGTTCAAGTATACCCCAAAAAACGCGAATTGATACTTAGCCATAATTGGTGTCTCTAGCCACGTAGGCTGGTCCTCCCTCCCCAGCTCGAAACGCTCCTCTGTCGTCACTCACATCTTCTTGGTCTTTCTGCGCCGCCCCCTCAGCGCTGTTTACGTTTTCAAACCGGCGCCTGCGCTGTGTAGTACTGTTCTGCGCAGACGCAGTAAGCTCTGGCCGTCTGCCGTCCAAGCCAAGGCTCTCACACTGCGCCTGCGTGGGCAGTGCGGCCCCCACCTTTGGAATCCCCGCCCCGCACTGTGTTATGCATTATGCACAGTGCAGGGCTGGTATTCCTGGGCATGCGCACAGCGTGTTGCATCCTGTCAGCCCGGTCCCCCGCCTTACTGCTTCTGGATACAATATACAGATCGTGCCTCCTCCTCCTCTAGCAATCGCCGGGCAAGAAGCAACTTTGGAAACTTGCCTGCTAGGTGGTGTGTGTTGTGTCTAGGTGTTATTTATGGGTCTTGATCTGATAATAAATTGGGGGTGATCTTTACCCACCTAGCAGGCAAGTTTCCAAAGTTGCTTCTTGCCCGGCGATTGCTAGAGGAGGAGGAGGCACGATCTGTATATTGTATCCAGAAGCAGTAAGGCGGGGGACCGGGCTGACAGGATGCAACACGCTGTGCGCATGCCCAGGAATACCAGCCCTGCACTGTGCATAATGCATAACACAGTGCGGGGCGGGGATTCCAAAGGTGGGGGCCGCACTGCCCACGCAGGCGCAGTGTGAGAGCCTTGGCTTGGACGGCAGACGGCCAGAGCTTACTGCGTCTGCGCAGAACAGTACTACACAGCGCAGGCGCCGGTTTGAAAACGTAAACAGCGCTGAGGGGGCGGCGCAGAAAGACCAAGAAGATGTGAGTGACGGCAGAGGAGCGTTTCGAGCTGGGGAGGGAGGACCAGCCTACGTGGCTAGAGACACCAATTATGGCTAAGTATCAAATCGCGTTTTTTGGGGTATACTTGAACCTAAAACTAAAAGAGCCACCTTGTTAGAATGCAGCATTACTGCTGCACAAGGTGGCTCTTTTAGTTTATAACGGCTGGAGGGGGGTGACAGTGGCCCTTTAAGGCCTATTCAAATGACAGTATTTCTCATCCACATGCTGTCCATTAACAAAAAAATGGGACAACACATGGAGACATATGATTGGAACATTTCATTCATCGTTTTTTACTTTTTCTTTACGGATCCTTTTGCCCGTTTCACTAAGTTCAGTGCATGTAATGTTCTGATGCATTTTTTGTGGATCAGACCTGATCATGCAATTTATGAGGCTCTGTTAATAACGATTGACATGTGGTACCCATCCGCTTTTCATGCTTATGGTAAAAATAGTCGTCTCCCCAAATTGCTTTAAAAAAAAAAAGTGTAGAAGGTATTCCTGGACATTTCCCTTTAGTAAATTGCTTTGTGGTCCTGCAATTGCATTGTATATGCACATTTTTATTGTTAGGAAGCCAGAGAAATGCAAACAATAAGACAAGTACACCATAATCAAAACCAACAACCTGCGGAAAATCTGATCCATTCATATTGTTAGTACTCTCCAGATTTCAGTCGCTTCCAATTGTGCTCTGGTTTCAGGAGAAAAGCCATATCAGTGCAAGCTTTGTGATAAAGGTTTTGCTCAGAAATGCCAGTTGGTCTTTCATAGCCGAATGCATCATGGAGAAGAGAAACCCTATAAATGTGACATGTGCAATCTACAATTTGCCACTTCTAGCAATTTAAAGATTCATGTCAGGTCAGTAACAAAAGTAACGTTCTAAGAGGCGCTCCTGAAATATACACATGATATATCCGTCCATCTATCCACACAATTTTAGGATTTTTCCCACTTTTGCAGGATTCTGCATTCTCAAAAATATTTAAAGGGATTGTCTGGACAGAAAGGAATAGTCTGCAGTCACTCAATGTGACCTCAGACTGCCGATTCATGACAGTATGCTGTGTACACACTGTGACGATTCCTCGTGTAGGTGGGCAGTCACGTGAAGACATGCATGTGATTTGAATACTCATGGTCATGTGCCAACTAGACTTGCCAAGCTTTTCTCAAAACAAGAGAATTGGGAGAAGTAGGAGGAGTCTAGTCGGCAAGTGACCTCAAGTCTGTAAATTTACATAAATGTGGTCACCTGCATGACCAATACAGAGGAATCGTGATGGCGTGCACACAGTGTACTGTCATGAGTGTCAGAGTGGCTATAGACCTTTCTGCTAAGACTGGACAACAGAAGCTTCTCTATTTTTTGTATTCCTTGTGGCTTTCTTTACGTTTACTTTCTGTGTTTTTAGTTGTTCTGTTTTTTTATTAGGTTTATTTTCACTTCCATTCAGACTTTGCTTGCATGTTCCTTCATTAGGAACAGGCAAATGGAATTTAATCTCTAAAATGGATCCGTTCATGACTGGTGCAAACAAAAGCAGAAGGGCCCCACTGATTATTACGGGGTCCGATTGGGTTCCACTCCGTCTCTTTTTAAAACAGAAAAAGTTCTTTATGCTGCACCTTTTCTTGAGTTCCACAAACAGACACATAAGGGAACCCAGAAGGACCCCATAATAATCACTGTCCACCAGTTATACACTGATCTATTTTTTACATGAATTACGTTTGTCCATTCCTAAAAACAGAAAAGACAAATGTAATGTCTGAACACAACATGAACCTTGCCATTCTGAGTTTTTGGAATTGGCTGGAGTCCCAGCTGTGGTTGGGGATACTTTTTAATGTTGGGAATAATCCTTTAAAGGGGTTTTCCCACAAACAAAAGTTCATTTTATTCACTAGATCTTGGGATGAAAATAAGATCCACAATATGAAGTGATTAAATAAAATGTTCCTGTGCTGAGATAATCTTATATATGTGGCCCTGCTGTGTACTGTGTAATGGCTGTGTCTGACCGTACAGGAACATGGTCTGATCATACCACAGCTCCTAGGCAGGGAGGAAGCAAGAGAGAGTATACAGACATTACAGCACGGGATCACAGCTGATTGCTTTTGTGAGGTAAAACATTTCCCTGTTTTTAAGCAATGTTTTTGTCAAAGAAAGATTCAGCTGTGATCCCCAGCTGTAATGTCTGTATATTCTTTTGCTCCCTCCCTGCCCAGGAGCTGTGGTATGATCAGACCATGTTCCTGTACGGTCAGACACAGCCATTACACAGTACACAGCAGGGGCACATTTATAAGATTATCTCAGCACAGGGACATTTTTTTAATCACATTCATTTGTGGATCTTATTTTTATTCCAAGATCTAGTGAATAAAATTAACTTTTGTTTGTGGGAAAACCCCTTTAAGTTTTAATTTAAAGCTCCATCCCAGCATTTTTTTAAATTTTACCTCTGTATTGGTGCCATTACTCTAAGCTGCCTGACCCTGTTTTTATACTTACAAGTCACTGTCTCCAGCTGTTCCCAGTCGCCGCTCCTATTCCTTGCCACGATCTTGTGACTGACCGGAAAAAAGAGGTAACGGTCACAAGTTCCCAATGTAAATCTATGAGAGCCTGATTGTGGCCTCATTCTGGCTCTCATAACATACATTGAGTAGTGACCTCCAGCTCACCCATCAAATACTGGCGTGGTCCAGCAGATCACAACTTGCAGAAGTCCATGGGAGCGGCGCTGATAAAAGATGAAGGAGGCTGGTGAGTATAAGACTAGAGGCAGGGAACTTAGATTAGTAGCACCACTCTAGCACTGCGATGCCAAAACTGCTGGAGCAGAGCTTTAAAGTATGACCACAATCAGTCAGTATCAAGCGGATCGTCAGAAATGGTTGAAAATGGATCCAATTATGGGATTATGCTGCCCTATGTGGTTAGATCAAGACTACAACATTTGAAGTTTTGTTGTTGAGGTACCTTGTAGAGCTATGTGAGATTTTTCCTTGTATACTGAGGCTTTATTTTCCACTTCTCAGA
Source organism: Ranitomeya variabilis (assembly GCF_051348905.1). Lineage (NCBI taxonomy): Eukaryota > Metazoa > Chordata > Amphibia > Anura > Dendrobatidae > Ranitomeya > Ranitomeya variabilis. The sequence goes on along the minus strand of NC_135233.1, from coordinate 910,887,399 downwards.
AAACACAGTGGAGAAAAACCATATGTCTGTGACAGGTGCGGTCAGCGATTTGCGCAGGCTAGCACCCTGACCTACCATGTCCGACGACACACAGGAGAGAAACCGTACGTCTGTGACACGTGTGGAAAAGCATTTGCTGTGTCAAGTTCTCTAATTACTCATGCAAGGAAGCACACAGGTAACAGAAATCGGATTCCATCGTATGTATCATCCCACAGCGGTACATGCCATTGTTACAGCATAAATAAGCACTCGTATGTTTTAGACTTCCGCAAGTGTCCGCACAGGTTATAGCATAAAGCTGGTCCATTGATTCAGATAGCTGAATACTGAGCCCCCGACCCACCATACACATGAACACACTCAATGAAAAGAAGGGAATAATTCCGTGAAGTAGCTCAGAACAAAAGTATGAAATAAAAATGTCATCTATGGGCTATAAAGGACTGTGAATATTTCTACTAAGGACATATTATGTGTTGAACATTGAAATTATGCGGTTACCTTTTCTTGCCATCAGGAGAAAAAATTCTGTATATGCCCTTAAAGTTTATGTAAGTGAATAAAGCTTTTGGCGGATTCATAGTGGTCTTAGTGTGATTCATATTGTTTTTCTAATGTTTTCCTTAACAATCACTACGACGCAGTCGATCGTAATGGTCGCATAGCTTTGCTGGTGAATCAGTTGTTTAACTACAAATGTAAGTGATTGTGCAGGAAAACAGTGGAAAAAACACAGGGCTGCTGTGGTTTAAAGCTGAAGCATGACCCATGTGTGTGTGATATGACCCTGATAACTGTTAAATACCTATCTTGGAATCATTCTGTATTCACTTTTGCGTGGTAACTTTAAAGTTGAAAACCGCTTCTCTATCACCATGTCCCCCCTTCCCAAGTAAATGACAGCTATGCCCCCCTCTGGTGCCGGCGTCATTCCAGAGGTGTCGACACTTGCTCTGCCTTGACATCCTGCCTTGAGTCCTACTGGCCACTAGCGGAATGAGAGCAACCACAGGTCACACTTTCTTAGGATGTCAGATTTGTCTGAAGGAGAGAATTAAGAGACCGCTGGTTGGCCACAGGTCTCGCATGATGCAACAATGTCACGCCAGCCCTGCGACAGCCACTGCCAGCGGTGCCGGAACCAGAGGTGAGTATAGCTGTTATTATTTTACTGGGGGCGAAACCTAGTGATTGAGAAGGGATTGTCAGAGTAGTGGACAAACCCTTTAATGTACACTTACTGTCGACTGTATGTAATTTGTAGGGGAGAAGCCTTACATCTGTGGAGTTTGTGGCAAGAGTTTCATTTCTTCTGGAGAACTTAACAAACACTTTCGGTCTCATACAGGTAGGTGACTGCGGAAATTGGTTTACAAGTCTTGTGCGTGCAGAATCAATCAGTGCAATCCATATAGCATTCAAGGCGAATGTGATCAAAAGCTCAAAATGTTTATTCTCCGATGATGCGATACTAAAACCCAGAGCATATCTACAGCTGTGCATGATGCTTTACATTAACCATACCCTCCCAAATCCAGGAGAAAGGCCTTTTGTCTGTGAAGTGTGTGGAAACTCATATACCGATGTGAAGAATTTGAAGAAACACTCACTGAAAATGCACAGTGGTAAGTCCAGTATATTTTCATAAAACCTTCTAAAATTTCTGGGAATTTTCAAGCGGCTTTCTCTGCAGTCCTGGATTGGCGTGGCGTGTGCAGCCCTGTTCTCCAGACCGGTGGGGGGTCCTAGTGTTTAGACCCCCATTGATCAGTAAGATATTTTCTCTTCCATGGATAGGGTATAACGTTCTATCTCGTTGAAACCTCTTTAATGATAAAATGATCACAGGGTGTTATCCATTCAGGAACTGATGACATGTGTTCAGTGTCACTGCAGTTCCATCAGTCATTACATGGCGCCCAGACATGGCAGGTCATCCTCAACAAGAGATGCTCTTTGTATTATCTCTAGCTAATAGATACGACTCTAAACTGGAGAGCTGCTTTTATAATTCCAATTTCTTTGGAACAGCAATTTAAAATGGTGTTTTGTTGTTTTTTTAACACTAAATATGCAGCAGGAAATGAAGAGGAAGACGAGGCAGAACCTACCGACAGAAGCATGAATGAAGAAGACCCGGCAAACAAAAGTTCAGCCCCAGACTGCCTGGATTTGAAGCCGTCCGAGCTATACCTACCTCTCACTCTCCACATTGGCCCAGAAGACCATCAGATGTTGCTGCCTGTTACAGATAATCAGTGTGTCTCTTCTGATGCTTTGCTGAGGACATCGGTCAACAGCTATTCAGAGCCACAGTTTATATTTTTACAGCAAATGTACTGACCAAGAATTGTCTAAAATCACACAAAATACTTTTCTAGCAGATGCAATACAGGATTACTGTAGCGTGAGCCGGAGTTTAGAGCTGCACTTTTTTGCTTTTAGAGAGATTTTATTTTATGTGATGTAGATATTTAATATACCGTCATCGTTTTCTCGGTGAAATTTCACCAGCACATTGTTGTTTGCCACGCTTATTGTTTGATGTGAAATTACTTGCTGTGATGGGTTAGATTATTTACAGAACTATATTTTGTTTGATGAGCATTTACCCCTATTGCTGAGTTTAGACAGGCCGATCGCCACCATTAAACTGCTCATCGGCTACATTCAGGCGATTGGTGATTGTTCAGCGGTTTGATTAGACAGATCAACCACAATTCCATTGCACACAGAACAATTGTTAGTACAATCGTACTGTGCACATAAAATATCATTTACTCAACAGCATTGCCTCCTGGTTACACAGGACCATGTGCTGCCGAGAACAATCAAGCAAGCTTTTTGCTCTTCGGGCGATTTCCAGCCTTCTTAGATAGACCTATAATCAGGTAGCAAGCTGTCCCAAGAATACTTGTTCCTAATTATAGACCAGTGAATATGTTTCCTAAACCTCCTGTAATATGTGCCATCAGATTAGGATACCCAACTAGGATATTAACGACTTAATCTTGTTTGGAGCATTTCTCGCCCTGTTACGCCATAGGTGGTACATTAGCGACAACTAATGCCTTGCGCCTCTTTGTATGTCATTCTTTCTCCTAAGGATTTTTGGATGTATCACCAAACAACTATTACATAGCATGACAGCACTGATTTCTTATCTTTCTTCTAACAGAATGTAGCATCAGTTCTGAGATAGACACAGTATGAATAAAATAGCATCTTTTACCTTACCCCTGGTGGGTGACAGCGCCAATTTAGCATCTTTCTTCTACCATACACTTACTATATTTGTTTAGAACCTTAATCTTCCCATAGACCCGAGATTTCTCCAACCATCTAATTGTCTAAACTCCCTTTCTCAATTTCAGACAGGTGTAGTGACGATATGAAATAAAATGAGCGACCAGCTTTTATCTTATGTGTATGTTTACCAAAGACATCAGATATTGTAGAGATTTTGCCACATTTTGTTAGCCTGTCTGCTTCTTGATCTATGAACTAAGGGAAGCAATCATTAGAAATAGACCTATTGTTTAGATCAGGTTTTTGCATTTTTTTTTTATTTATTTTTTTTTTACATTTTTTGCAACTTTTTTTGTGCTCTGTAAAATCTATTAATTTTAAAAAAAATACAAATCTTGTAACGTTCACAGTGGCCACTGGGGCTTTTTTAGACATCCTGTTGTTTCAGGAAACAACACATGTAGCCACATTGATGATACCCCAAACATATCTTTTCTAATGAACCTGTGGAAAGGTCATTGTGAATGGAAGAGGTACAGGGTCAGATGTGACATCACCTGTTGTTAGTGGTGGATCCTTTATTATTCAGCTATTCATAAAAGTGTTACCCATCATTGTAATCCTGCCTCTGTTAATAAGGAACCTGCTGAAAACTGTTCCTGAAAGGACATGATATGAGTCTCCACTGGCCAGTGAGAAAATTACAAGATTTTTTTTTTATTTTTTTTTTTAAATAAAGATTTTGTCATGAAAAAGAAAACATTGCCAAACATTTAAAAAAATGCATGTAACCCATAAACCACGGGTCATTTTGTGATGACAGCTTTTTTTTATTTTAGGTTTAAAGCCAATAGTGACTAATGTAGATAAGGTTGCCTCTTGTTTTTGGTGGCTTTCCTGGCTGGACAGACAGAATTCCATTGATTCAGTAAAGCACCAGAAGCTTAGTAGCATTTACAATAGTTGCACCTATAAGTGATTGTTCACGTGAGATATTCACATGCACTTCTGCCACTTGATAGATTTGCAGCTGTATAGGTAGATGTTATACATGACTATATTTACTATACGATGCTATCTATAACATCACAATCGCCACGCATTAGGCTGGATATAAGGTTTTACCAGACTCATAGGTTTCAAGTCACTTGTGCATCAGAACGGCTTTTATATCAAGCACAAGCAATTGTATCAACTCCCCTGTAATTGTGTCACACAGGATTTACCCATTTTGTATACAATAAACGTCTAGTAAATGACTGACACTGTCACACTTCTGCCCCCACTCACCCTCCACCCCTCACATATAGCGACCACAAGGGATTCATTGACAACATACTAGGTGCCTTAATGTTGGTTTTAAATTGATAATTAGGGCGCATTATGGAACAGTATGTTTGTGTGCATTGTCTTGTCATGACTTCACATTGTCTTTTTGATGAATTCTGTGCAATAAGTTCTAAATAGTTCTTACACTATAAAGAATGACTTGCACGATAAGAATTTTGGAAATGTTTTAGGTGTGGTTGAGTCTATTTGTACATCTGCTTTGCGATAGCTGCATTTTTATTGTTTTAAATAAAAGTGCATTTTCTAAATCATATAACATACAGTCTGTGTGTCCTTATGTGATGTACACTAGACATAAGTTGGCCTAAAATACACCTTGGAAGTCCTATTTGTATATGTGATACTTTCTTGCACAGGTAATGGCACATGCCATTTGACTTGTCTGGTAGACAATGGAGAGCGCTCAGTTATGTACATGCACCATGCCTTCATTTACATACAGTTCTCAGCATAAATGAGTACACCCTAACAATTTGTCAGAAAACCTTTTATTTCCTTTCAGAAGCAACATTTTCTATGCGATACCATACAGTGAAATACTCCCACAAATGTGGGTCATTGATTGCAAACAGGATTTGTTATTTTGCACTATCAAAAAAGTAATTTTCCAAACAAATAAATTCAAGGTCATGTTGCAAAAATGAGTGCACCCCAATGAAAGTCTTAAAAGCAAATCTAAAGTTTAGACTACAAAATACAAATTAATAAGAATTCAGCCACAGTTCAGTCTAGTTATTCATTCATCAGGTGTCCAGAAAACAATTGGCTATAAAAAGGTGTTATTTAACATAGAAAGCCCCTTCCTATTTTATGCTGTCATCAATGGCACCACAAGGAAGAGAAATGTCACAAGACCTGAGGAAGAAATAATTTCTTTACACAGGAAAGGTGAAAGCTATACGATCACAAAAGCTTTACTTATCAGTCAGAATATTGTAGTAATTTACTGTAGTAAAAAAATTAAACATAGAACTGCAGTCCAGCCATCTCATAGAGGTAACCACAGAAGTTAACATCTAAACAGGAGCATATTCTGATGAGAATAGTTGAAGAAAATCGAAAGGCAAGTTCACTGAAATAAACTAAAGAAGTCAAAAGCCAAACCGGAGTGAGTGTTTCCTGTGACACACTATGCCGTGCACTGCAGAGGAATGGCATGCATGGATGTCATCCATGAAGAAAGCCTCTCCTAAAGCCCAGGCATAAAAAAGCCTCCTTATAATTTTTCCAGGGGCTATGCTGAAAAATATGCAAAACACGCATCTAAATTAACTGCTGCATTTCCGAAGGAGAACAGGATAAAAGGGATTCAGTGGTCAAGTATGTCTCCTGATATGAAACCAATCGAAAACCTATGTTGAATTCTGAAGAGACCAATTTGAGCATCACTCTCCATCCAGCCCTAAAATAGGTCATTCTTGAAAAATGGAAAAAGGTGTTGCAATGTTACCTAGAAGACTTGGTGCTGTCCTTAAAAATCATGAAGGTCACACAAAATGCTGGATGTAATAGTTTTTTTTAAGTGGAGTGTATTCTTTTTTTGTATCAACTAATTTGAGTTAAACTGAAATTTTTTTAATGCAAGTTATATTATTAACCTAAATATATTATAGGTTACAAAATGTTCTATGAAATTTTCAACATTTTGGAAATTGTTCTTGTGTTCAGTGAGATATTGATTAAAATCTTACGTTTCAAAAGCTGCCGCCTTCACAGTTCTGTCAGAGAAGTGCCAAGCAGAGGAATGGTGCTGGTTTGGGGCCTTTCCTTTTTTTAATTTTTTTTTTTTTTTATTATAATTTTTAAAAGGGTTTGTCCAATAGTGCACATCATTTTTAATTCATTTCCAAGTAAATAGGGTAGTAAACTACAAAAGGAACTCAAGAAGTATTTTATTCCAGTTTTAATATGGTCAAAAGTATACAAATTGCATGTATTCAAAATAGATTTGACTTTAGAAAGTATGATTATTTATTATTGTGAGACTAGAGTTGTTTAAAGGATCATTTGAAATGCCATATGTTGGAGTCCAGTAATAATGCTTCTTTAGACCATGAAAGAGTTCTGCAAGGTAGACACGACCATCAACCACATATGGCCGTACATCTGTTGAGGAGGCATCCAAGCGACCAGTCAAGAGAAGCTCTGAAAATGCCTGAAATGGTACAAACATTACTAGGGTTCTTTTACTCAAACAACATGTCCAGAGACCTAAAAAAGCGGCACTCACCATTCCTTTAAAAAAAAAAAAAAAAAAAAGTCCTTGACTCCGTTTACTGGGACATGGGTGCTGTGAGCAGGGAGTAAAGGGAGAGTGGTGGACAACGGCCGTTTTTCCAGAACTAGTAGCGTTACACCAACACGAAACATCCGTTGTCCACCACTCTCCCTGCCCTCCATGTCCCAGTGAATGGAATAAAGGACTACTTTTTTAAAAAAGGAATGGTAAGTGACGCTTTTTCTATTTCTCAGCACAGTAAATTGTTTAATGAGCTGCGCACCACCGTAATTCCTACATTTACACTGTCTATGCTCATAGAAAAGTAGGACTGGTATATTTATAAGTTGTATGGTGCCGAATATTGTTTGGACTATTTATCCAGAGACCTACTGCCCTTAATGACATACCATGCAACCGCCACGAGGCAATGTGCTCCACCGCCGCCTGGCATAAAAATTTTAATGGTATTTTCATCCCAGAATGCAGAAACCATTGAAAAGAATGGTATAACAGGGAGCTCCCTCTTCCAACATGCAGCCCAAGTGTCTGTTCAGTGCAGCAGGTGTAATGATGTCACTAGGTCACACCTTTTGTGCGGTACCTAAGTCCGCACCCTGCATAGAGTGGAGAACTACATTGAGAAAACGAGGCTAGGTGAGTAGGTTATTATTTTTTTTAAGTAGAGGGGAAGGCCAAGAAACTGTGTGTGGGGGCTTGTTGGGGCCATCATACCGTGTATGGAGGCCATGATGCTGTATATGGGAAAACTATGGTAACATACTGTAGGGGACACTTTAAGGGCATCTTGCTATGGTGGTATTTAACTGTGTTGGGGGACTGTAGGAGGCATTATAATGTGCTGAGGGTCACTGTGGGGACATCATACTTTGATGAGCTTATTGTATAAGAATCATAATGTGTGGGGAAATTTTGAGGGCATATGACTGTATGGGGAGTACTGTGGGGGAAATAGTGTGGAATAATTCACTTTGGAGGTAATATACTATTTGTCATGGGAATCATACTCTATAAGGTCATGAAACGGGAATTGTACTGGGTGGGAACACCAAGGAGCTACAGTAGAGGCATAATTATTGTTTACAGTTGTGCTCAAAAGTTTACATACCCTGGCAGAATTTTTGCTTTTTTGGCCTTTTTTCAGAGAATATGAATAACACTAAAACTTTTTCTCCACTCATGGTTAGTAGTTGGGTGAAGCCATTTATTGTCAAACTACTGTGTTTTCTCTTTCTAAATCATAATGACAACCCAAAACATCCAAATGACCCTGATCAAAAGTTCACATCCCCCATTTCTTAATACCATGTATTGCCCCCTCTAACATCAATGACAGCTTGAAGTCTTTTATGGTAGTTGTGAATGAGGTTCTTTATTTTCTCAGATGGTAAAGCTGCCCACTCTTCTTGGCAAAAAGCCTCCAGTTCCTGTAAATTCCTGGGCTGACTAGCATGAACTGTGAGATCTCCTCAGAGTGGCTCAATGATATTGAGTTCAGGAGACTGAGATGGCCACTCCAGAACCTTCACTTTGTTCTGCTGTAGCCAATGACAGGTTGACTTGGCCTTGTGTTTTGGATCATTGTCATGTTGGAACGTCCAAGTACGTCCCATGCGCAGCTTCCGGGCTGATGAGTGCAAATTTGCCTCCAGTATTTGCTGATAACGTGCTGCATTCATCTTTCCTTCAACTTTAACCAAGTTTTCTGTGCCTTTGTAGCTCACACATCCTCAAAACATCAGCGATCCACCTCCGTGCTTTACAGCCGGAATGGTGTTCCTTTCATCATAGGCCTTGTTGACCTCTCTCCAAATGTAACGTTTATGGTTGTAGCCAAAAAGATCAATTTTGGGCTCATCACTCCAAATTACTTTGTTCCAGAAGTTTTGAGGCTTGTCTCTGTGCTGTTTTGCGTATTGTAGGCAAGATACTTTTGTGACATTTGCACATTAATGGCTTTCTTTTGGTGACTTGACCATGCAACCCATTTTTCTTCAAGTGCCTCCTTATCGTGCATCTTGAAACAGCCACACCGCTAGTTTTCAGAGAGTCCTGTATTTCATTGTTATTTGTGGGTTTTTCTTTGCATCCCAAACAATTTTCCTCAGTTGTGGATGACATTTTTGTTGGTCTACCTGATCGTGGTTTTGTTTTTACAGAGCCCCTGATTTTCCATTTGTTAATCACAGTTTGAACGCTGCTGACTGGCATTATCAATTCCTTGGAAATCTTTTTGTATCCCTTCCCTGTTTTATACAGTTCAACTATCTTTTCCTGTAGATCTGTTGACAATTCCTTTGCTTTCCCCATGACTCACAATCCAGAAAAATCAGTGGCTGGATGAAAGATGCAAGAGTCTGTCTGATCCCACAAACTCCTTCTGCTTGTAATCAGTGTGTGTGCATAAAAGCTAACAGGTCACAGGTAAGGATGTTACCTTTAGTAGCCATTCAAACCCATTTGTGTCAACTTCTGTGCATGTTATTGGGCCAAAATCACCAAACACCAGGATATGTGAACTTTTGATCAGGGTCATTCGGATGTTTTGGGTTGTCATTATGATTTAGAAAGAGAAAACACAATAGTTTGACAATAAATGGCTTCACCCAACCACTAACCATGAGTGGAGAAAAAGTTTTGGTGATATCATTCATATTCTCTGAAAAAAAGCCAAGAAAGCTAAAATTCTGCTGGGGTATGTAAACATTTGAGCACAACTGTACATGCTGCATTACATGTTCCCCTCCATATTTTTAAAAGTTGGTAGGTATGAGTCTGTATACGCTGCTGAATATTTTTCTTATGGGTGTTGGGAGAGGGGGGCACAATTAGGACTTTTTCTGTGAATTCCTGTGATTTCTATGTACGCCCCTCAACATATTCACATTCAAGCACTATCGTGAAAATACTGTAAGGTGTAAATTGCGGTTAAGACTTTCTGTAAAGCTAAAATAGAGTGCCTTGAACATTACTGACAGATGTTTACAGAGATATTGGCACTTTTGTGGCACCATGTACAGGATGGGCGGCGATATTCGTTGTCACATTTGAATTAGCTTCTGATGTCACTGATATGCCACACTGGGGGAAAATCCACATGTCAATTTACATTTGTGCAATAAAATTGTTATAATTTCTGCTGTGATATTCATGAATATTGGAACGGTTATCACCATTGAAATGACCTACCTCTATGTGGCCTCACATGTCTTTTTCTGAGACCACAATAGATCTAAACTAGAACTATTCCAACCTGTGTAGCACATCTCCATGTCAGAAGCAAAGTTACATTATACAGTCTCATGTATGGACAGAAGAATTTACATTTTCCACAACTTCCTAGCAAATACAATCTAAGTTTAGTCTTGGTTACAATTATTGTGTTGTCCCAAATGGGCAGTCTCTTATTAAAAAGGAAAGCACCTGCTGTGCTAGTAGCGTAAGTGCTGTGCAATTACTAAGTCCCCGACCCCTAATAGTGTATAAGGGCAATGTTTGTACAGGGGCAATCACTTTATAGGGGTTGTCCTACAAACAACATCACACATGGGATAAATGTATAATCACTTAGGTCCTACCTCTAGGACTCCCAACTATTATAAGAGCAAAGATCCCGTTTCCCACGTGTGAATAAAGCAGCAATGCTCTTTCCATGTCTATGGAAGCGATAGCGTTCATGCATGACCACCATCTCTATAGACAGTGAACAGATTGATTACACTACAGCTGCATTCACACACACATGGACCCCTGTTCTAGTAATCCATTGGGGGCCCAGAGGATGAAGTCCCAGCAATTATCCTGGTGGCTAAGTGACAACTGTTGTTAAAGCTCTTTAGCTAGTATGGATCTTAGTTTCTATGGGTCTGCACCTCTCTTTTGACTTCAGGAATTAATCTAAGCTACCTGTTATGGTTTCCATTCCTATTATTGTTTAATAAAGATGCGTCAAGTATTAAAGCAAGAAATTACAGCCACTGATGAGATCCAGCAAAAGTTTACAAAAAAGTGTTAGTCTAAATAGTCCATGAGCCGGGCCAGATATCGGTACCACCCGGAGTGACTAATTTTCTTTGGTATTTTTAGGTAGATGCATGTCTGTAGTTTATTTTTTGATATGATAGCCCTTACATATACGTAGCTTATTAACCCCTTCAGCCCTAGGCCTATTTGTACCCAAGTGCCTAAGCCAATCTGACCTGTGCCACTTCATGGGCTAATAACTTTGGAACGCTTTCACCTATCCAAGCCATTCTGAGATTGTTTTCTCGTGACATATTGTACTTCACGTCAGTGCTAAATGGGAGTCAATATATTTTACCTTTCTATATAAAAAAATGCTAAATATTCGGAAATTTTGGAAAAATCGGCAATTTTTTAACTTTGAAATTCTCTGCTTTTTACAAAAATACTGATACCCCCCATAATAGTTATTAATTTACACTCCCCACATGTTTACTTCATATTGGCATCATTTTGAAAATGAAACCTTATTGTTTTACGACGTAATAGGGCTTATAGTTTTATGCGCAATTTTTCACATTTACAGCAAAACCCACTTTTCAAAGGACCAAGTCACTTCTGAAGTCACTTTAAGGGGCTTACATAACAGAAACCACCCATAAATTACCCCATTTTGCAAACTACACCCCTCAAGCTGTTCAAAACTCATTTTTAAAAACTGTTAACCCTTTAGGTGTTCCACAGGAATTTTAGCAGAATGAAGGCGAAATTTCAAAATTTCATTTTTTTTCCAGATATTACATTGTAATCCAATTTTACCTGCAACCTAGCAAGGGTTAACGGCAAACCCAAACTTGGTTACCCTAATTCTGCAGTTTATAGAAACACCCCACATGTACTCGTAAACTAAAGTATGGGCACACAGCACAGCTCAACACGGAAGGAGCGCTATGTGGTTTTTGGGTGGCGGATTCACTGGAAGAAATCTAGGGGGCCATGTCACATTTGAAGGCTGCCTGAGGTACCCCCACAGTGGAAACCCCAAAAAGTGACCCTATTTTGGAAACTACACCCCCAAGGAATCTTTTAGGGGGTATAGTGACCACTTTGACCCAACCAGTGTTTCACAGTAGTTGGAAACACTTGGTTGAGAAAATGGAAAAAGTGCATTTTTTACATGAAGGTGTCATTTTAGGCTCATTTTTTTATTTTTAAGAGGTGTACCAGCAAAAAATGCACCCCACTATTTGTTCACCAATCTCTCCCGAACACAACAACACCCGATATGTTGTCGTACACTGCAGTATTGGGGAACGGCAGGCCTCGGAAGGGAAGGAGCGCCAAATGACTTTTGGAGTGCAAATTTTACTGGAAGAAATCTAGGGGGCTATGTCACATTTGAAGACACCCTGAGGTGCCCCAACACACGCACACACACTGACACATACACGTTCTGTGCTGAACAGCATTCTGGATGTCATACTTGGACATGGTCGAGACCATGCTGGCCCTGGTTCGAGCTTCAAGAGAAGGCAACTGGATGCTTCACCTAGGAGCAATCCGACAGATGATACCATGGTGTTTTGCCTATGACAAGGTCAACTATGCCCGATACCTAACCTATTACTATGCCACAATGTCTCGGCTGCCCATAGAACACCCAGAGGTCCATGAATACTTCATGCAAGGTGGCTTTTCGGTCCAGATCGGTAGCAAGAATCCTTTTGGACGAATTCCTGTGGACCAGACCATTGAAGAGACAATCAACAAAGACACCCAGACACCAGGGGGCACAAAAGGCTTCAGCCTCAAAGTTGGAGCTGTTTCCAGGTTCTACCTGACATCAGAGTACCGCAGTATGTACTTGAGGCAGCTGAGGGCCCTGGTAGGCCAACAATATACTGACTTCAGCCATTCAGACCTACAGGTGTCTAGGATTAGAAGAGATGAAGCCGATGTCCAATCTTTCGTTCAACTGCTGGAGACAGGTTGGGTGAACCCCTTCAACAAAGAGCATAATGGTGAACTTATCAGTTTGTCAACAGCGACTGTAGCACCACCAGATGTAGCCAAAGACCTTCAAGGGGCATACAGTATAGGAGAGGATGCATATCAAACATTCAAGGATGAGCGTTTGGGTACCGATAAGCCAACTACATTGTTTCATGACAAGATGACGAAGAACAAACTTAAAACGTTCTCTAACATCCAAATGAAGACACGCAGACAAGGTCTTGGCAAGGAGGTAATTTTGAAGGCTGACAGAAACCTATTTGGCCAGATGATACTTGTAGCTGAGAACAGAAAGCTACAAATGAGTGATGTCTTGACTCATCCCCTGGGTCCATTGCCATGGGCACTTGCCAATGGTGATGGGTCTATCCGCAAGACCAACAAGGCTGCCCTCGCAAGGGAGTTGGAGAGGAATGCTCGTCCTGCAGAAGTGATCCCCGAGCCCTCTGCAACCATCATTGATGGGATGAGCCTGGTTCAGAAACTGAAGGGAAACAATGCAACATTTGGCCAGCTAGCAGGCACAGCAATGAGTCGCGCTATCCATGAGGGTGCTAAGAGCAAGCGCATTGATATTGTCTTTGACGTCTACAAGGAGACATCCATCAAAGATACAGAAAGAGTCAACAGATATGAAGGCACAGGGATCCATTTCAAGAACATTCAACATGGGCACAACATCCAGCAGTGGAAAAAGCTTCTAAGTAGTTCCTCCAACAAGGCAAGTCTCATAAAGTTTCTGGTAGAAGAATGGAAGGCGAAACACCACAGGGAGAAGCTTGAGGAGAAGGAGCTGTATGTCACATGTGAGCAGCTCTGCTTTAAGATCACCAAAGAACAGTGGGAAGAGGCTGCTGACCTTAAGTCAAATCAAGAAGAAGCAGACACACGCCTCCTTCTCCATGCTCTTCATGCAGCAGAATCTGGTTACAAGTCGGTCATCATCACTTCGGAGGATACTGATGTCATGGTCCTGTGTCTGGGCATGTGCCACAAAATCCCATCCCACCTGTTCCAGAAATGCGGTACACAGAACCGGACAAGATTCCTGGATATCACCACTCTGAGCCGAACATTGGGAGGCAGCGTATGTGATTCATTGATTGGTATGCATGCATTTACAGGCTGTGACACCGTCAGTGCATTCGCTGGCCGTGGGAAGATGACGACACTCAAGCAGTTGAAGATGAACAAGACATACCAGGATGCCTTTCAGGAAGTTGGTCGTTCATGGGAAGTGTCTACCGAACTTTTTGAGAAGTTACAGGAAATCACCTGCCACATGTACCTGCCAACTACCCAAACAACTGAGGTAAACAGGCTCCGTTATCAGCTGTTCTGTGCCAGACGTGGAGTGGTAGAGTCAAGTCAACTCCCTCCTTGCCAGGACTGCCTTTTCATGCATGCACTGCGTGCAAACTACCAGGCTGCGATCTGGAGGAGAAGTCTGCAGAGCCAGCCATGGGTTGCAAACCCAACAGACTGCGGTTGGATGATAGATAACGACGGAAAGCTTGTTGTCAAGTGGATGCAAGGGGCACCAGCACCAGAAGCTATTATACAGCTACTGTCCTGCAAGTGTGTGCGGTCATGTGAACTTCCTCAGTGTACTTGCCTCAGCAATGGCCTGAAGTGCACAGACATGTGCAGATTACAGACATGCCAGAACAAGGGTACTGAAGACGAGCCAGTAGAACAACAGTCAGATTCAGAGTCCGATGTTGAAGATATTATGGAGTAACATATATATATATATATATATATATATATATATATATATATATATATATATATATATATATGCACATGACATGTTCAGTGTGTATTTACATAACTTGGATTAAATTTTGTTACAAATACTACATCTAGTCACTCCGGGTGGTACCGATATCGTCATATTTGGTTCTTGGCTCATGCTAAAATTCCTGTGGAACACCTAAAGGGTTAACAGTTTTTAAAAATGAGTTTTGAACAGCTTGAGGGGTGTAGTTTGCAAAATGGGGTAATTTATGGGTGGTTTCTGTTATGTAAGCCCCTTAAAGTGACTTCAGAAGTGACTTGGTCCTTTGAAAAGTGGGTTTTGCTGTAAATGTGAAAAATTGCGCATAAAACTATAAGCCCTATTACGTCGTAAAACAATAAGGTTTCATTTTCAAAATGATGCCAATATGAAGTAAACATGTGGGGAGTGTAAATTAATAACTATTATGGGGGGTATCAGTATTTTTGTAAAAAGCAGAGAATTTCAAAGTTAAAAAATTGCCGATTTTTCCAAAATTTCCGAATATTTAGCATTTTTTTATATAGAAAGGTAAAATATATTGACTCCCATTTAGCACTGACGTGAAGTACAATATGTCACGAGAAAACAATCTCAGAATGGCTTGGATAGGTGAAAGCGTTCCAAAGTTATTAGCCCATGAAGTGGCACAGGTCAGATTGGCTTAGGCACTTGGGTACAAATAGGCCTAGGGCTGAAGGGGTTAATAAGCTACGTATATGTAAGGGCTATCATATCAAAAAATAAACTACAGACATGCATCTACCTAAAAATACCAAAGAGAATTAGTCACTCCGCTTGGTACCGATATCGTCAAATTTGGTTCTTGGCTCATGGACTAAAAGGTTCACGGTTCAATGATAAAAGTATTAAAAGAAACCCAAGATAAAGTGTAATACTGTAGTATGTACATACCTGACAGGCATCTTCATCAAGTACATTCCCCCAAATGTAGATGTATTCTAGTCCTTTGTTTAGTTTAATTGCAGCTGCCAAAGCCTTCAGACCTTCGCCTGTGATATTGTTACTGACAATTGCTAACCTAGTGGTTAAAATAAAGATACTATCATAAAAAGGATTCAAGACCATACCTACAGTATATCCCACATTGTATCAATCTACATTGATATGCCGCAGTGATTACCTATCTGGCTACACTCAGATCACTTTTCTGATTGGTTGTTGTGACTCCCAAATAATTAGTTGGCCATGGTTTTTTCCCACCTATCCTTACACACTATGTAGGAAGTCCTAGACACAAGTTAGTAGATTAACATACACTCAAAAAACAAGAATCCCTTGTCACAAAAAAGATAAGTCCAACTGCATGAAAGTTATGTAAAGTTGACCTGACAAAAGGTAGAGTTAGAGGTTCGATGATAAGCACCCCCATGGGGTTTAACACAGGCAAGAACTAGGGACAACACTGGGAATGAGCACCCTAATTACCCACAAAGTAAATATGCTGGTGATCAAGGTAATCAGATCATTTATGCCATAATAATGATCATTCTGCCCCCACAACTGTTTACTGGCCTTTTATACAGCTCAACAATTGAGCATCAAGTGACCTACGTATAGTTGATCAGAGCTTGTTAACGGCGTACTGATGGGCTGAAATCGGCAGATCGAAATGCACCATAAGCTTACTAGTTGAAAGACTGGTTAATACATTCTATCAATACAAACCTCTATCGTTGGCCAACCTCTTTGGGTTTCACTGGCTTTATTAAGATATTAGCTGTGAGTATGGATAGACATTTCCATTAAGGTCATATTATCAGCATCATGCAGGAATTATCCTGCCAACCCACCTCATAATAAGCAACCTATAGGACGAAGTCTCACCACCTCCTGCAACCTTCTATCATGAAGAAGTTTGTGTAATCAACCAGCGTTGTATAGGACACCCCACACTTTCAGAGGATATTATGCATGTGACCTTGGTACAAACTAACCTGCTAACAGGACTCAACCAGTCATTATCTAGTGCATGTGGGGGGCATCACTTCACTTACAGCCTCAGCCTAATTCAATCAGCAGTGAACAAGTTGTGAGGGGCAGCGTTTTTTTTTGTTTACATAGACTCATAGAATGTTTATAGTTGGAAGGGACCTCAAGGGTTATTGTGTCCACCCTACTGCTCAATGCTAAACCACCTCTGACAGATGTCTGTTCTGCCTCTATTTGAAGACTTCCATTGAAGGAGAACTCACCACCTCTCGTGGCAGCCAGTTCCACTCATTGATCACCCTCACTGTCAAAAAGTTTTTTCTAATATCTAATCTGTATCTTCTCCCTTTCAGTTTACAAAAATAATCTTGGAAAGAACATGGCAGGCACTTCTTTAGCAATTCTGCTTCTTGGCTGAGGTTACCAGCAGCTTCTTTTCTCTATGAGGCTGGACATCACCACAGCTTTTATGTGGTATTCTTCCCCAGCCAAGTGTTCCGATGCTGTCTCCCACATCACCTTTCTCACTCCAGGAACGCTTCTACCAATCTCTTCAGTGCTATACATAGATCCTCTAGCTCTACCTAATTGTATCTGCAGCAGTAGAGGACTGTATGACTTTGGGGGTACGCTGCCCTGACCAGGGGCTTATATACTGGATTCTCCTCTTTGGAGTGTTGCCGTGCACAGCGCTTCCAAAAGCTCCAATGACCTTTCCCCTCTTCCCTCAACTTCACAACATCTCCAAGTGGCAATAGTCTATTTTGGCAGACCACAGCAGGGATTCCGCAGATGACCATATCCATATATCACCATTATCAACTTTCACTTAAAGGGGCCCATCTCATTTGAAGTCCTCTATTCTGTGCACATTCCAGGAAACTCTCCACAGCAGAAAAAAACACAATATATTTTTAGAATTACATATACTGACATTAAAAGTGTATATTGTAAATCTCACCACCAATCAGATAAAAAGTGTAATCAGCAAGGTAGGACTGTAGTTACTATATATATATAAAAAATAACTTTTAATAATTTCTTTAAAACAGGCCAAGCCTATAACCCACAAGACATATGAACCCCAGATTATAGGGGAAACAAAAAACAACACAAAATACACATTTAAAAGAACGCCCCTTATGAGCGTTATGACACTACTGGCCAGGTGAGGTATATAATTTTGAAGCTGTAACGCTCCCCACCACACCAAACATACAACACGGCCTCCTTTGCTACTTATACTACAATCTGCATATTACCAATTCATATTCTGCAGAGAGCGAAGATAGGCACGATAGAAATAGGAACAATCTCACCCAAAGGTATGAACACCTTCCTTTTCAGCGTGAGATACCGCAGTGCGTGACGCCAATGTTCATGGGATCCGTCTATATCTTAACCAATGTACGTCCCCTTCTTTTCTTATGCATCCGTACTGCATTAATGTGCTCCCTCCTCGGTGTGCTCCCTCCTCGGTAATCTCCCGACGCGTTTCCTGTGGCTAAGTCATCAGGGGAGAAGCCACTTCGACAATAGTGTGTGCTATTCACCGCACATCATAGGTGAGAGGAGCCAAAGCGCCGTGCCCGGCTGGACAGCTTTAAATAAGGCGCCACCGGGGGAACTAATCATGTGTCCCGTAGCTCACCCTTCATGCTGCGCCATTTCCGGCACGCCGACAGACACGTGACTCACGACAAACACGCCCACGGGATCCTGTGTGAGCCGCATATTGACACGCACACGTAATTTCCGGTCGCCTGTCAGAGGGATATCCCCACCCCGCAGGAGGCGTATGTAGATTGTGATGATTGACAAATAACACCGAATAAGACGTTATCGCTATGTTGTCAAATTTTAGCCCCCAAGGTAAATTACAACCTAATTTTAAACAACCTCAGCACAAGGGGGATTGTAAACTGAAAATGATACATCCTTCAACTTTGTATCCACAAAGGAGGATTTAATGATGGAGGATTGGTGGTTCCCTTTTAGGGGTGCCAGAAAACGGAGGTCCAAATACTAAAAATGGTACTAACCAAGCACTTTATGTCAGGAAATTGCATACAAAGATAATATTGGTATCAAGCCCAAATATAGGTACTCTTTTCACACTACTCAAAATGTGAGCATGCTGAGATAACAATCCTCATATCGTCTTTTTCTCTTAAAGTTACATTCCTTTTTCTAACTTACGGGGCTGTGGGCATATTAGAATAAAAGTCCAAATGAGCAAGCATGTTGCCCTTTCAGTTCTTTTAATAGAGAGACAGGTTGGGTAAAGAAAATATATCAAATAACTCAAAAAATGGAAAAAACACTTTACCTAGGGTAATTACATTGTACCATTCCTTACAAAAAATTTTTTAGATATTATATGAAAAATTTTTAAAAAATTTTTTAGACATTTTTACGACATTTTTACGTCATTTTTACGACAGGAGACTCAGTGGGAATCGGGCACTAGCAGTTCCCTAGATGACCCTGGTTCCAGGACCTGCCTAACCTGTGGGGGTTGGCACCCTAAAGACGAGAGATGGCGCCCCCACTCCACGAGGGCTGTCCCTATACACCCCTTAATTAACCCTAAACTGACTAGATCTATCTAAGTGCCAGAATACGGAAATACAAAGCATAGAATAGAAAGATAAGTAGGGGGGTAGTCCTTGAGATAGGAGAGACACCGCCAATGTTAACCACTAAAAGGGGGGGGGGGGGGTTATCTAGTATCAAAGACACGAATCATAGGAAACATCCATAGGTCAGAATCTCATTCAGACCTGTGGGTTGTTGTGTTTTGAGACGAAAAATCCATCTCGTCTCACATTGTAGTATCCTCCTATCCCAATTGCCACCCCTTATTGGTGCCTCTATCTTGTCGATCCCCATGAACCTAAGGCCCGAGATGTCTCCATCATGTGCGATATTCATATGTCTTGCCAGTGGTGTATCCCTTTTAAGGGCAATATCTCTTAGATGTTCACCCACACGTCTTCTGAGCTCACGTATGGTCTTTCCGACATACTCCATACCACAAGAACACGTTGCCTTATAAATGACTCCCTTCGATCGACAATTGATGAAATGACGAATTTTATATTCCTTCTCAGTGACATTACTTCTGAAGGTCCGTCCCGTCTCCATAGACGGACATCCCACACAGCCGCTGCATCGATAACACCCCTTACTCCTGTTAGTGAGCCATGTTTCATTTTTGGGGGAAACAAAATGACTGTGCACAACTCTGTCCCCTATTGACCTCCCTTTTTGAAAAGTAATCAGAGGATGGGGTCCCACTAAGTCTCCAATGTCGTCATCCATCCGCAGGATGGGCCAATGTTTTTCCAAAATAGATCTGACCTGATCCGCTCCGGTATTGAAAGTTGTGATAAAACGACTTCCTACAGATTCTGTTCTTTGACTGGTTGGATTTAACAAAAGGGCCCTACTTTTGTTCTTAGTTTCTCTATACGCCTTACGGAGGATACCATCCGGATAGCCTCTATTTTGAAAACGCTGGCGTAAATCCGCTGCCTGTTCCTGATAGTCACCTTCCGAGGAGCAGTTCCTGCGTGCCCTTATATATTGCCCTTTGGGGATACCCTTTTTCAATGGGGTTGGGTGGTGGCTCTCCCACCTCAAAAGGGCATTTGTAGATGTTGGTTTTCGGTACGTTTTAGTGTTCACCTCTCCCTCAGGGGTCTTATGGATTTTGATATCCAAAAAGGGAAGTTCATCCCTGTGATATTCACATGTGAATCTCAAACCCAAAGGATTGACATTGAGTTTGGCCACAAAATCAACCAGTCCTGAAACCTCACCGTTCCAAATCAGCAAGACATCGTCTATATAACGAGCCCAAAACGATATCTTGGAACTCACCTCATCATATAGATCACTGAAGACCACTGTCTCTTCCCACCAGCCCAGGAGCAAATTAGCGTACGAAGGCGCACAGGAATTGCCCATCGCTGTGCCCCTGAGCTGGTGGAAGACCCGGCCGCCAAAGGTGAAGACATTTTTGGTTAAACAAAAATCCAACAATTTGAGGATAAAGAGGTTGTGATTCCGACACTGTTGGCCCCTTCCCCTTAAAAAATGTTCCACCGCCATTATCCCATCTGCATGATTGATGGAGGAATATAAAGCCTCTACATCTATGCTACACAGAATGGATTCGGGCTCAAAGACAACACCATCCAATTTCCTCAGAAGATCTGCTGAATCCCTCGTGTAGGAGTTTAAAGATAGCACAAAAGGCTTCAAAATCTTATCTGTTGTGAATTTGGATTCTGGGCTCCCCCGGTGGCCGCTTGTGGAATTGGACTTGTCATCCTCTTTCCTGTTTCACCTGATTCCATCAGTAGTGGGTGTCGCTATTTAAGCTCATTTCTCTGGTGGTTTCTTGCCGGTCAACAATGTTATCTGATGCCTCTCAGTGCTTGTTCCTGCTTCTAGACAACTACTAGATAAGTTGGACTTTTGTCCATGTTTTGTTTTGCCTATTTGTTCCAGTTCACAGCTGAAGTTTTGTTACTGTGTCTGGAAAGCTCTCGTTGATCAGGGATTGCTACTCTGGCGTTATGAGTTAATGCCAGAGTTTAAGGTAATCTCTGGATGGTGTTTTGTTAGTGTTTTTCTGCTGACCATGAAAGTATACTATCTGTCTTCTGCTATCTAGTAAGCGGACCTCAAATTTGCTAAGACTATTTTCCTGCTGCGTTTGTTGTTTCATCTGAACTCACCGTCATTATATGTGGGGGGCTACTGTCTTCTTTGGAATATTTCTCTAGAGGTGAGCCAGGTCTTATATTTCCCTCTGCTAGCTATTTAGGTCTTAGGCCAGAGCTGGGCATCTAGCGATAAATAGGAAATGCTACCTGGCTATTTCTAGTTGCGCGGCAGGCTTAGTTCATGGTCAGTATAGTTCCATCTTCCGAGAGCTTGTCCCTCTATAGGCTTGCTATGATCTCTGCCTGCAGAGATCATGACAGTTTGACCGGCCCATAAAGTGTTAAAGACCCAGGTTGAGAAAGGAGAGTTATAAGAAGTCTGCTGGAATTTTTTTTTTTTTTTTTCCTCCAGTCTGCCTTGCTGCAGTCTTTTTTCTCTCTCTCCTCCTAATCTCTGTATGCTCTGTGTGCACCTGACAATAATGGATCTCCAGAGTGTAACTGCGGGTTTGAATAATCTCATCACGAAAGTACAAAATTTACAAGATTTTGTGGTACATGCTCCGGTATCTGAGCCGAGAACTCCTTTGCCGGAGTTCTTCACAGGGAATAGAGCTAGCTTCCAGAATTTCCGAAATAATTGTAAGCTTTATTTGTCCCTGAAGTCTCGTTCAGCTGGAGACCCTGCTCAGCAGGTTAGGATTGTGATTTCCTTGCTCAGGGGTGACCCTCAAGATTGGGCCTTCTCATTGCCAGCAGGGGATCCTGCGTTACGCGATGTGGATGCGTTTTTTCTGGCCTTGGGCTTGCTTTATGATGAACCTCATTTGGAACTTCAGGCAGAAAAAACTTTGATGGCACTATCTCAGGGGCAAGACGAAGCTGAAGTTTTCTGCCAAAAATTCCGTAAATGGTCTGTGCTTACTCAGTGGAATGAGTGCGCCTTGGCGGCAACTTTCAGAGAAGGTCTCTCTGATGCCGTTAAGGATGTTATGGTGGGGTTCCCTTTGCCTGCAGGTCTGAATGAGTCCATGACAATGGCTATTCAGATTGATAGGCGTCTGCGGGAGCGCAAACCGGTGCACCATCTGGCGGTGTCTATGGAAAAGACGCCAGAAAGTATGCAGTGTGATAGAATTCTGTCCAGGAGCGAGCGACAGAATTTTAGACGGAAGAATGGATTGTGTTTCTATTGTGGGGATTCTACTCATGTTATATCGGCATGCTCTAGGCGTACAAAGAAGCTTGATAAGTCTGTTTCCATTGGCACCATTCAGTCTAAGTTTATTTTGTCTGTAACCCTGATTTGCTCTTTGTCATCCATTGCCACGGACGCCTATGTTGACTCTGGCGCCGCTCTGAGTCTTATGGATTGGTCCTTTGCCAATCGTTGTGGTTTTGATTTAGAGCCTTTGGAGACTCTTATTCCTCTGAAGGGGATTGACTCCACCCCATTGGCTATTAATAAACCACAATACTGGACACAAGTAACCATGCGTATCAATCCGGATCACCAGGAGATTATTCGTTTCCTGGTGCTGTATAATTTACATGACGATTTGGTACTGGGATTGCCATGGTTGCAGTCTCACAACCCAGTCTTGGACTGGAGAGCAATGTCTGTGTTGAGCTGGGGATGTAAGGGTATTCATGGGGACGTACCTTTGGTTTCTATTTCGTCGTCCATTCCCTCTGAAGTCCCTGAGTTCCTCTCTGATTATCAAGACGTCTTTGACGAACCCAAGCTTGGGTCGTTACCTCCGCACCGTGAGTGCGATTGTGCCATAGATTTGATACCGGGTTGTAAATATCCAAAGGGTCGTTTGTTTAATTTGTCTGTGCCGGAACATGCTGCTATGCGGGAATATATAAAGGAGTCTTTGGAAAAGGGACATATTCGTCCATCTTCTTCTCCCTTGGGAGCTGGGTTTTTCTTTGTCTCAAAAAAAGACGGCTCTTTGAGACCATGTATTGATTATCGGCTTCTGAATAAGATCACTGTTAAGTATCAATACCCATTGCCATTGCTTACTGATTTGTTTGCTCGTATAGAGGGTGCTAAGTGGTTCTCTAAAATTGATCTTCGTGGGGCGTATAATTTGGTGCGGATCAGGCAGGGGGATGAGTGGAAGACCGCATTTAATACGCCCGAGGGCCACTTTGAGTATTTGGTCATGCCTTTTGGTCTTTCTAATGCCCCTTCAGTTTTCCAGTCTTTTATGCATGATATTTTCCGCGATTTTCTGGATAAATTTATGATAATATATCTGGATGATATTCTGATTTTTTCTGATGACTGGGACTCTCATGTCCAGCAGGTCAGGAGAGTTTTTCAGGTTCTGCGGTCTAATTCTTTATGTGTGAAGGGGTCTAAGTGCGTTTTTGGGGTCCAGAAAATTTCCTTTTTGGGGTATATTTTTTCTCCCTCTTCCTTTGAGATGGATCCCGTCAAGGTGCAAGCTATTTGTGACTGGACTCAGCCCTCCTCTCTTAAGGGTCTTCAGAGATTTTTGGGCTTTGCCAACTTTTACCGCCGATTTATTGCTGGTTTTTCGGATGTCGTTAAACCACTGACTGATTTGACCAGACAAGGCGCTGATGTTGCTAATTGGTCCCCTCATGCTGTAGAGGCCTTTCAGGAGCTTAAGCGCCGTTTTGCCTCTGCCCCTGTGTTGCGTCAGCCTGATGTGAATCTGCCTTTTCAGGTTGAGGTTGACGCTTCGGAGATCGGAGCTGGGGCAGTGTTGTCGCAGAAAGGTTCCGACTGCTCCGTCATTAGGCCTTGTGCCTTCTTTTCTCGCAAATTTTCGCCCGCAGAGCGGAATTATGATGTTGGGAATCGGGAGCTTTTGGCCATGAAGTGGGCGTTTGAGGAGTGGCGCCATTGGCTCGAGGGGGCTAGGCATCAGGTGGTGGTATTGACTGACCACAAAAATTTGATTTATCTTGAGACTGCCAGACGCCTGAATCCTAGACAGGCGCGCTGGTCTTTATTTTTTTCTCGCTTTAATTTTGTGGTGTCATACCTACCGGGTTCTAAGAATGTTAAGGCAGATGCTCTTTCTAGGAGTTTTGACCCGGACTCTCCTGGTAATTCTGAACCCACAGGTATCCTTAGGGAGGGAGTAATTTTGTCGGCCGTCTCTCCTGATCTGCGGCGGTCCTTGCAAGAGTTTCAGGCGGATAGACCGGATCGTTGTCCGCCTGATAGACTGTTTGTTCCGGATGATTGGACCAGCAGAGTCATCTCTGAGGTACATTCTTCTGCATTGGCAGGTCATCCCGGAATTTTTGGTACCAGGGATTTGGTGGCAAGATCCTTCTGGTGGCCTTCTCTGTCACGAGATGTGCGAGTCTTTGTGCAGTCATGTGACGTTTGTGCTCGGGCCAAGTCTTGTAGTTCTCGGGCTAGCGGACTGCTGTTGCCCTTGCCTATTCCTAAGAGGCCTTGGACACACATCTCGATGGATTTTATTTCAGATCTGCCTGTTTCCCAGAAGATGTCTGTCATCTGGGTGGTCTGTGACCGTTTCTCTAAAATGGTCCATTTGGTTCCTCTGCCCAAGTTGCCTTCTTCTTCTGAGTTGGTTCCTCTGTTTTTTCAGAATGTTGTCCGATTGCACGGTATTCCTGAGAATATTGTTTCTGACAGAGGTACCCAATTTGTGTCTAGATTTTGGCGGGCATTCTGTGCTAGGATGGGCATAGATTTGTCTTTTTCATCTGCTTTTCACCCTCAGACTAATGGCCAGACCGAGCGGACTAATCAGACCCTTGAGACATATCTGAGGTGTTTTGTCTCTGCTGACCAGGATGATTGGGTTGCTTTTTTGCCATTGGCAGAGTTCGCCCTCAATAATCGGGCCAGTTCTTCCACCTTGGTGTCCCCGTTTTTCTGTAATTCGGGGTTTCACCCTCGATTTTCCTCCGGTCAGGTGGAATCCTCGGATTGTCCTGGAGTGGATGCGGTGGTGGAGAGATTGCATCACATCTGGGGGCAGGTTATGGACAATTTGAAGTTGTCCCAGGAGAAGACTCAGCGTTTTGCCAACCGTCATCGTCGTGTTGGTTCTCGGCTTTGTGTTGGAGATTTAGTGTGGTTGTCTTCTCGTTTTGTCCCTATGAGGGTCTCTTCTCCTAAGTTTAAACCTCGGTTCATCGGCCCTTATAGAATATTGGAGATTCTTAATCCTGTTTCTTTCCGTTTGGACCTCCCTGCGTCCTTTTCCATTCATAACGTTTTTCATCGGTCGTTATTGCGCAGGTATGAGGTACCTGTTGTACCTTCAGTTGAGCCTCCTGCTCCGGTGTTGGTTGAGGGTGAGTTGGAGTACGTTGTGGAGAAAATTTTGGACTCTCGTGTTTCCAGACGGAAACTCCAGTATCTGGTCAACTGGAAGGGTTACGGCCAGGAGGATAATTCTTGGGTCAATGCATCTGATGTTCATGCTTCTGATCTTGTTCGTGCCTTCCATAGGGCTCATCCTGGTCGCCCTGGT